>NC_090220.1:1547500-1892500 GCF_033026475.1 Channa argus | reverse complement strand
ATTTTACAACATTGTCAAGATGACTGACTGTGGAACCCAAGACAAAGCAATTAAATGTGTCTGCTATCAGGGGACTGGAACACACTCCTCTAACCTTTTATTATATCGCTTCTGTCAAAGTACATACATTAACATGAATGCCTCTGATGTAATTAACTTTTCTATTAGCACACTGGCCTCAGAGGCAGCTAGTGCCACATTTTAAAAAGGAGTTGTTCATTCAGAGTGTGGCGTTTCAGATGACTCATTAATGATCCGCTTCTAATTAAAATGCAGAGAGACTTTATTGGCATGCTGATCTTTCCGAAATTCTAATGCCTCTACCCTTGGGCAGCAGCTTTCTCCTTTTTTGAGTAAAAAAGATGTAGAAGTTAATTAATAATAAGTAACAGTAGTATGTCAAAATCAGATCACATTAATATCACCACAAAGCCGAATTGAAAGTCTTTGTCATCACCACCGATTTACTTCCGTGACATTGTGTCTGACATTGTGTATAAACCTTCTACTTTTGTTCAGAATTTAGCACAGAATAATACGTTTCACCGAAAACCATTGTTATGCGTAATGTCATTTATCCAATAAATAGAAACTAATCCATGTTAATACTGTGAGTTGAAACATTCTAAAATCATTATAAATGTTTCAGATATATATCATTCATTTTACTCAAACATGGGTCTGCAATACAGTATGTGAAACTCACCAAACTAAAAAACACTAAACAATAATTTTTCGTTATAAAAACCTGGTTTATGACATGTTTAAATCCTCCTTGTTACTCTTCTGTAACAAAAAAAAATGGAATCAAGATCATCATGCAGGGATAGATGTGGAAATGCCTTAATTTTGTGGCACATCTGGAATAAATCAAACATTTTTGTACTTACACTATCCTATTTAAATATAAGAAAAAGCCCTGAATGTTTATATGCTGTATACAAACTTTACAAAATATTAAATTCTTATTTTAAATCTTATTATATTAAATATTAAATAATATTATAAAAATATTACATTACTGTATTATGTTGGATCGAAACTAATTTCGGTGACTCTTTACTATTACATCTAACAACTAAGCTGTGCTAGTCTCTTGGGTGCTTGCACCCTGATAATGGCAGTTTTATAAAGGCAGCCATGCCCCTGTAGAGAAACATAATTCAGAAGACAACCAGAATCTGATTAATTTCAGAGCCATGGCAACCAGCTTAACACAGGGTTTTAGCATCAGCATGATAAAGGTGAAAGTGCCCAAGATTTTGCAAACACAGATCCACTGTGATTAAAATTAGACAGTGAATAGCAGAAAGCTACTACTTTTACAATGTTGCTGATAAATAGAGAAGGGATGTATTGTCATTTAAAATTTTGCATGTCTCCTACAGATAGAAGACTCAACATTAAAAACCTTCCCCAGATTTGTTGGCCAAAAACATCTGCTGTAACAGAAATGTAGTTAAAACACAACATGACTACTGTAATCATGAAAGCATTAAGGAGGAAAAAAAGTGATGACACAACTGGAAGGGAAATATGAACTTAGTGATTAAAATTTTGAGCCAGATACAAAAAGAAATGGAAGAAACAGTCAACACACTAGGGTGTAAGTAAACAAGGCAGTGGATGGAGAAATTAAGAACCCACACACAAACTCGGCCTGACATTCACGCATCTGAGCAATCGAGTCGCAGTCTGGTTTGTCTTAGTGCAAATCTTCTAAAGGAGGCTGATCTATCCACATATCATCTTTAACTGTCTGCTCAGATGCCTTTTGCTGTAGCTGGTCATCAGACATTACGTCAGCAAGTTTTATATCTGCCGCACCAAATCAAACCTTTAGAATAACTGCATTCTTACATTTTAGTCCAGAGTAGACTTTAATTGCATCACAGAATGTCAAATGAAAAATCAATGTTTTATTACTCCTACCACAAATCCTAAAGGACATGGATTATTAAATGAATGTAAAAGGCAGCAGGATGGGAAGACATGTTGGAAATGTAAGCTAATTTTCTACTGCTGTAAACACAACTGCATTTCAATCATGAGCGCATGACTGGAAAAAAAAAAGAAATTACACTAAAAGCAAATTACACAAGGCATTTTCTAGCATTGCATTTGCTTCCTTCTTGTCCTTTGGTAAGTGCCGACAAACTCGACATGCATCACTCATGCTTAGTCTTAATTTTCACGTTTCACGCTTCTCATCAATTATTGGCAGCTCGGTGCTTTTTATATACTAAATGTTCTGATCGCTGAAACAATCAGCTGATTGTGAACATATCAACATTCAAACAACAATTCATTCACCTGCAACTATAACTAATCTCCCTTTACACATCACAGATTTCATCCCGTTTGTTATATGCGGCACATAATCAATCTAAATAAACCTTTACACAAATGTAATCAGTGGTAAACTACATTCACTGGTTTTCTGTTTTGACTCAAACCTAATTGGGGTTCGTGTTTTATTCCTTCTCTTCATTCTGTGCCTCTTTAAAAGCTTCAAAAAGTCATTTGATATAATTTGAGACAAAACTTCAAACATTGGATTCATTCATGTTCTGTTAGAAGAGACTTTCATCCCACTTGCAAAAAAAATATTGTATTCGAGTGCTATTGTTTGAAACTCAAGCACTGAACACCAACAACACAGCCACAAACTAACTCGAAGAACCTGGATCTTAGCAGGCAGTTTCATAAAACAACGCATCTGTTTTAAAGATGTCAAAATGAGATCTGGTACTGTTACAGTGAAGCTAACAAATTAGTCACAAGATGGTCATAATGCTGATGAAATATTTTTTTCCACTGACAGCTCATGCTTCAACTTGTGCAGTGTAACACTAATAAACTGTGGGTGTATGAGAGTGTGTCTCCGTTGTGTTGTCTTTATATTGACATTTCCTTTGCTACACACATGAACCCAATCACAAGCTTCCTCTCACTGATCCCCACTCAATGGCGCCATGACAGGATGGTACATTTATTTGTGTTTTGTTGCTCCTGCTAAATAAAATCCCTATCTCTCACTATTGATACCATCATGTCTTCCACAGTCCAGGCTTGTCACCATCTATCTTCCTTTGTCAATTTCATCCTCATCACCTGTCTTCCTCCACTTCTTCCTCTCCTCTTTATGGTGTTGGTAATCCTGCCATTGTTGGTGCGATCATGTTTGTATTTTCAACATAATTGGATGAAGTGCTGCTGTCTAGACGGGATTGGCACATCAATTGTTAGCCATGGGTCTCCTTTACAGATGACTTTCCTTTTCTAGATCGCTTCTCTTCTATGAAAAGAAAGAGAAGAAAAGAGATGGGGCTTTGCAGAAAGGGATGAATATCTAAATTTGAAAGCCACTGAGCCGACGTAAAAAAAACAAAACAAAAACATGGGCACGTTCTTTTTCGGTGTTAATGAGTGTGTTTCATTCCATAAATGCATAAATATGTCTCATATGTGTTGTTACATCTAACAACGAAATATCTCCAACAAAAGCCATCTCAGCTGTTTTTTTAAGTATGAAAAGTGATGAGTTGAAAAATATCCTCTGTGTTCTTTAAAAAGAAAGAACCCTTGTGGAATGTAGATTTTTTTCAAAAAGTCAGGGTGCAGCGAGGACGGCAATTTATTAACCATATGCAGATGAAGCCAGTTAATGGAAACAACACCACAGGACCTAAAATCACAGAAATTCATTGAGAGAAATGTCAGGGTCTAAAAGACACACCGGTGGCTTAAAAGCCGAGCTGAATGTAAAACAGACTGGATTGTCAGAATAATCTAGGGTGTTTCAAGCTATTTTTCCCCCAGTCCAAGGTGGTGTTTACAAGACAGAAAACACAGTGATCATAGAGTGGAAATGGATAATGAGACTGCCTCATGCTGTAAGCCTGAGGCCACTGAGCCACTGGATGGTGTAGAGCTAATAACAACCCATTAGCTGCTGAAAGAATGACCCAACGCAAAGATGCTTTAATAGAAGCTTGGAAATGATGAAGACATTAGTAGAAACACCAGTGGTCACCCTCACCCTCGCAGCTTTTTGTCTTTCAACATCTGTCATATTAAAATGGTTTGTGGCATAAAAAACATTTGGCAGTGATGTATCAGTTGCAAATATACTAGATTATTCTAAGAAGATTATTATAATTCTGTATACATTAGCTCTATAATACTATAGATATAAATACTTTTTGAGCTAGAGTTTCAAAGTAGTGGCTTTTAAGAGCCTCAAGAGAGCAACAAGTTGTTAAAAATGCAGGCTTTGTCACCACCTCCAGAGGTTGTGTGGTGCTGTATAATGTTATCCTCCTGTTGGTGTTGCTAGAGTCTCACTACACAACTTCCCTATGGGATCAATGAAGCTGTTTGAATCTTAATTCTTAAAAATATAATGAAATTAACTAGTTAACAGGCCTTAAAGCAGGGCTGTGTTTATTATTACCTGGTATGACTGGTTAACCCATCTTGAATTTCCTTTTCTCTCTATCCCCTTTCTTTCGACAATTTGCCTCTTTGCCTCGTCCCTCCCTCGGAAAAAAGCTGTGGTCAAGTACAATAGAAGCCCTGGAGCGTGAGTATTTGATGCAATGACGTAGTATATACAGTAAAAAGTCCTCTTAGGGAGGTGGTGGAGGTGGACGGACGATGGAACAAGGCTCCGAATGTAGTGGAGGGCATATCTGTAGCATCCCTATAAGACCCCAAAGGAGCTAATGAACATCAATTTTTTAGGCCTTAGGAAGTGTTATGTGACTCTGTGGGACAGAGGCAGAGTCCATCACCTCAGATAACTCAGGGTGAGCCTGTCCTCCTGAAGACTTGTTTGTCTCTTTTGTGTTTGAGAAGAAAGACCTTTTATTTCCTGTTTTATACATATGTATGCGTTTATTAATTCCAGCACAGTGGTGGAGTGGTTAGCGCTGCCACCTCATGACCAGAAGGTCCCCGATTACATTCTGCTTGCTAGGATCTTTCTGTGTGGAGTGAGCGTGTTCTCTTTGTGTAAACTTCATTTCTAAAAAGCACCTGTTTCTGTCACTTGCTGTGCTACATAGTCAGTGTTAGATCTCTGACTTCTCCTCCGGATTTGGATCCAACGTTTAACGTGTGTCTGACACCCTGCTGTGTCAGCAGCCCAGCAAAAGGGAAGCACCCACACATTTCTGCCGAGCTAAAATCATGTTGAGATGGCCACGCTGACCTAAGGAATCGCTATTGCAATTGTTGCCGTTTTACATGTTCGACTCTTCTTCTGTGGTATTGGAACTGCCTGACTGTGTGACAGGGTGCTAACAGGCTTTACCAACAGGTGAACCATGTTGGCAAAACTAAACATGCCGACAGAGAATTTCCACTTTTAAAAGGGCGAGACTGCACCACTTTAAAGGAAATGGGCGCACTTGGCTTTATGACGTGATAAAAAAACAAGAAACACATTAATAATTTTTGTAAAAGGCTTTTGTTCATTGGAAGCCATAATCATATTTGAAATGAAAATCTGAATATTGGTACAGCCTAAGTGTACCTCAGCTCCTGCCCAATGACAGCTGGAATAGGCTGCAACCCAAACAGGATAAGCAGCTAAAGATTAAGGATGAATGGAATATTCTTCATCAGAATTCAAATTAGAAATTTCCTCTAACTTCACCAGATAAAGCGTTTACTGAATAACTTTTAGTTCTCTATGCATAGTTGTGTGTGTGTGTGTGTGTGTGTGTGTGTGTGTGTGAAAGAGAAACTAAGCATTACAGTTTGTTCTTGCTGTTCACTTCCTGCAGTAGAGCCTCCACTTCAGAACTACTGAAGCTTTCTTCAACCATAGTCCAGTGCTCCACAATCTTTAGAATTTTTGTGGCTGATCTTGACCTCCTGAAAGTTTCTTTTCAGATTGTGTGTTAGAGTCCTGTGTCTGCACATGGCGCTGCAGTCTCATGTCCTTTTACACAGGTGCAAACAATTTCAGTAGCTTAAAAGCATGTCATGAATCCCACATAGACTTTACTTTGCCCTTTACTTAAGGACAATTTTTAGAAGCAACTTAGGGAGATATTGGCGAATGAAGCCCAGTGTCTTTAGAGGACATACGTTCGTACACATTTCAGAGTGAAGTTAATCTTCCATGTTTAAAAAAGGAGCAAAAAGGAGTTTCATTATTAGACCCATTTTTTACCTACAGTAGATTTTAGTACTTGCTTATTCTTTATTACTTGTTTTTTCAGTGGCTCTGTTTTACTGTGCCCATCATTAAATTTTCTGGTCTATTTGAACCTGAACTAAAAAAGAATAGGTTAGACTTGAGAATTTATTGAATGACATTTGAAATGTCACCTCACGGCACAAGAAAGGCTCCTCATCTATAGTAATTAAATGAATATTTAACAAGCACATTATCTGTTCCTGACAGCGAAAAACAGCCTAAACGATGGGCTCATTGTGTTTATCATGGACACAATGAGCCATTACAGGTATTGTTTCTTGCTCACGCTAAAGGTGACACTCCGTCTCTCACTGTCATTTACTCACTATTGATGAAACAATGCGGTCATTTTGCTTTCCGTGGCAATGGGACACAAACAGTAACAACAACTATACGTTTTAAATGCCACCCGCCTCTATGACAGTCTCAGCTTCTTTCTCTACCACATGTAAATATTATGATTCTCCTTTATGTAACTTAAACTTAGTGTTCTTGTGTCTAACTCTCTATAAAGATGGAAGAACTGTCTCCTGGTTATTGCAGTGATGCATATTAACACTGTTGCTTACTGTACGATAACAGTTAGGCTGCACTTGGATTATCAGTGTGTATGAAAATACACATAATGTGTTGTTTTGAACTTCACCTACATCTGTCACGTACAGCGATCATTGAATGCAGTGTTAATAAGTGAGCACTGCATTTAGAACAGTGGGGTGTCAAGCCACCCGTGAAATCACTTATAAACATAAATAATAATTGTCATCAATTGTCATGATTATTATTTGTACAATTGAGAATTATTAAACAATGAATAATGATAAAGTTCAATGCAAAGAAATGTGACAATTACTAAATCACAGTCCTACAGTAGAAAATAATGAAGCCATGATCAGGACTGACAGAAGCATGTATTTTCTGCTCATATGTTCTTTGGTTTGAACGAAGGGTTATTAAATATGATATTAGGAATATGAAGTCAGCAGTGGAATCTTTATACCCACATAGAGTAGAACCCTGGTGGCTAGATTGGCAGAATGATTGTTTTGGCACATTGTTACATGACAACCAATGTGGACAATGATCTTATGAAAATATATGAAAGTTGTGAAAAATACATTTACATCTTGATATTTAAGGAATACATTTCTTTCAGACTGATGTCATTTTCAAATGTCATGTTATGAGACGTTGTTTGTATGATAAGCTCAAACCACTGGGGAAACACATTTATAATCCAACAGTTGTTATTTTCACAGTTTATGATACTACAGGAAAAATATCATCAGTCATCAGTTGGGACATGAAGGAACAAAGAGGTTACCATAATAAATATTTCTAAATAATAAATACAACAAAACAAATGATTTTTATCCCAATCATTAATCCCAATTATAAATGTTTGAAGACAGCAGAAATATGTAAAATAACATAGAATATAAAATGTAATAGATGTCTACATTATGACAAACATTCTCAGTGGACATCAGGGTAAACTGATTAACAGTGTATTATGATTTTGATTATGCAGAGAAGACAAAACCAGCATCTTGCTCTTATAGTCTACCTACTGCATATTTTTAATACCCATCCCATACAGTATTAAAAATTATAAGACTAGCTCTGGTACTGGACAATGAGATGAGTGTTTATCTTTCCCTGTTGTGTGTCCTTTTTTTTTTTATCTCTGTAGTTGCACAGTTCCAAAAGGAAAACAAATGAATGGTTGTGAGTGTGGGTCACCGTCTCACAATGTTTTACATACCCCATGATGAGACACTGGCAACAGTGTATGGGCACTCAGCCTAGGGTGGCAGCTGCATGTGACGCCTATCAGCTTTGCTTATTCACATGTGTGCACAAATGCCAAAACACACACACATGCACACACACACACGGCGCAGGATCAAAAACAGCCATGTATGGTTTTGATCCTGATCCCACTCAGCTGAATGCTGCTCCATGCGATGCTGTTAGAGGGGCTGTTTTAGTCATTCAGCGAAAGCACTCTCAAAATCAGAGATGGGTGTGTTTCACGTGTACCTGTGGAAGTGTGGAACTGCTAAGTATGGTTCAATTTAAAAAGCACAGCTGTATGTGTATTTTTACTTTACTGGGGTTTTCTTTGGCTTTGCAATTAGTCACTTCACCCTTCACTCCAGCCGCCTGCCTAAACGGATAACCAGAGAAGGAGCAGAAACAAGATTCAAGGGGGTGAAAAGGAAACTCGTGTCACACCGACATCTGTTCCAATTACTTTCATTCTGTTTGGGTTTTACCTGCGCAGCTATGTTTTCCTCTGTTTTACAGTTCACTACAACACGCCAAGGCTCACATGCCTCATGGTGTCACTTTTCAAAGTGTTTATATAAAAAAAAAAAAGGACTCCCTGCTGTCAATTTCGAAGCCTGCGCATAACCTCAGCCCCTGTTTGAGTCCCAAACCATCTCCTCTGAAATTGGCATTAATTGCTTCAGAAAGGAAAGTAATTATCTCGGGTAATTATTACTCTGGGTAGAGTGAGAATCTAGACAAGCCTTCTCTGTCGGTTCCCTGCGGAGAGAAGTAAAGAGAATTCTGCCTTTAACGTGTTTTAATTGGAGGGGCTGGGCCCTCAAATCCATAAGCTCTCATGGCTTAAAAGTTGATAGCTCACACACATGCCCCCCTGAGGACTCACATACACACACATGCAAACACATACATACACACACGCGCACAAACACACATGTGCACGCGCACACACACACACACACAGGAGGGACAAGCACCTTTGTTTTCACATTCACACATTTCACACTCACTTTTGCTTTTAGGCAAATGACTACAAATGACTCTAATGTATACATTTAAAATATTCTGTCTTAAACGAAAAACACAGGATTTCATGCTCAATTATTATTTTCTCTAGTTAGAAAACCTAATCATTATATTAATTGTAATTACAGCTTTGTCTCTGAAGGTCTTTCTGACACACTTGAGCCAAGAAAGAATGGGAACACTGATTAATGTTGATTTTAAAGGCTGCTTCATTCTTGGAGATCATGTCATTTAAGCATCAAGGAAATAAAGCAACTAAAGGTAGTGAGTGAACTCAGAAAATATTAAAAAGGAACAAGGTTGTGTAATGATGCCTCTGGAGACGTGCCCATGATGCCTGCTGCGCAAAAAACATGCCAGTCAAGCACCAGGTGGTCAGTACCCTGCTAGGCCCTCACATTTATTGAAGGCTTAGCAGGTAACCACACACATATATGCACAACCACACATACCACACACATCTAAATGTAGTTAAAGGCAAACAAAGAGCTGGAGACACAGCAAAGCGTCCACACATCCCCAATGTCGTGGGCCTGCAAACTACTTTTAAGTGACTCAGGAGCACCAGAAACTAGACAGTCGGGTTAAGGGCGGAGACAATTCCAGCTGCTTGTGTTCCCTATAATAACTTCCATTTAGTATTAAATAGCATCCCAAGACTACAGTGCAGAGCTGATTAAAACTGGTAGTGAAATGATCAGCTGTGTTATAACTCACCTCACTTGTGATTTTAACCACACCAGCTCATCAATTAAATATATGTGTGTTTATGTACAAACTAATAAATGAAATATCAAACTAACAGCGGTAATAAAGGCAGCTAAATTATTAGCCTTGTGACAGTGAAGTCTGGCTCACAGCTGGCGAGCTGACAACGAGCTTGGACGTGTGTGTTTATGTGGCTGTTTCACACCTTACAGCTCAGCGTTAAAAAAGAAATCTGTGTGACTTCAAATCTTTTAATTGACCTTGAATGCAATCACATTGCCTCTAAAACCCACTCCGAGTTCTCTGTCATTTGCTAGTCAGCCAAAGCCATACATGTAAATGTGTTGCATTTGAAGCACATGCTGTACACTTTGATAGAATAAAAACTGACCTTTTGGCCTCTGTGCCAAATCCTGTGCTAGAGGCTGTGCTCACAGAGGACATGCTAGAGACAGCAAACTAATACTGGTTCATCACATCAAAAGATAAATAAAGAAATAATCTGTTGTGAATTTAAAGTTGAAAAAAAAAAAGAATGGAGCAACTGAATGTTATGAGAAACAGGGAATTTCCTCTTACATGATTTTTTTTAAGAAACCACTAAAACAACTCACAGGCTAATGTTTCAGAGCATTCAGTGAGAAGACAGCTGTGACTTAAATGGCTCATTTCCCACTAGGCTGTTGGCTGTTGCAAATAGATTTATAAATTATTTTAGAAACGACAATACTTTCTATTTGTATGAAAATTCCAATTCACTTTTCAGTTTTCTTCATTAAATTTTCACAACCTCATTCAACTTGACACTAAATGAGATGTGTTAATCACAGTGTAAACCACCACTGTTAATAAGTCCACACCACTGCTGCCGTCAGAAACACACACACACACACACACACACACACAAAAATGGGATTCGGATGTATTTCTTATCTGCTTGGAAGTTTAGAGCTGGAGTTCTCATACTTTAATACAAAATACCCACTTTTGTCAACTGCAAATGGCTCTAATTCAGACCTCTGCAAGAATATCACAGACTCATGAGCTAATGTCAAGTGCAAGGTTGTGAAACTCTTCGGCGTAAGTTGCAAGAATTATATAAAAGAAGCAATGACTTAGGCCGAACCATGCAAAATGTTTCAAAAATAATTTTATTAAGATAAAAGAAGAATCCATAACCATGTCCCCTCGCTGTGGCTGAATATATTCAAATGAACTTTGGAACATGTCTGGTTCACACTGGAGGATTTTCAAATTCCAACTAGTTTCAAAAAATTAAGAGACTACAAACATGACAATGACAAATTAACCAAAACCAAACCAAACAATGGATGAAATAATACATTGTTAACATCAATAAACATTGACTGTTCATGTTGACATCCCAGCCAAACCAAATTGATAATTAAATATTGTTTAACTCATGATCATTATCTGCACGATTGGACTTGTGGCCTTGCTTTTCTGTTTCCACTTGATCCCATCAGGGCTCTTCCTTGGTTATGCTATTGTACAGACGAGAAGGATAAAAGTGCAGCAGTGCCAAAGCCTGTCTTGCAAAAACTAATACTACTGGGATTGAGAGAACATCAGTGTGAGCCACTGTGATGTGTTCGGGCTTGTTTATTTGAGCTCTTCACATTTCAAAAGGCACAACAGCTCATTTGAGGGGTTGAGGTGGAAACACCGGAGGGGAAACTATTCAGCTGGGTCTGGATTGAGTACAGTGCATGCATTTACATTTTTTTGTACCTTCAATTCATTAATCAGAGCAATAGCTATAACCTACATTTTAAATAGGGCGATTCATTCCATCATTTTGAGAAACAGAAAGAGCCATTTGTCCAATTCACGTCTGCAAATGAGTAAGATAAAAATAAACCTTTCAATATTCTGGGCTGATTAACTGTTTCAACTAGCCTACTTCACCATGTGCCGTCTGCTATTGTAAAAGTACTGTGATATATAGTAGTTTTACACGTAACAGCCACAACTTTAAAACCACCAAATATTGTGAATGTCCTCCCTTTTTTCACCGAAGTCTTGGCCCTTTGAGGTGTGGACTCCAAAAGCCTTCTGATAGTGTCTAAGTATCTGGCAAGATATCAGCAGCAGAATTTGTTAAGTTGTGAGGTGAGACTTCATGGATCCGACTTGTTTTTACATATCATGCCACAGATGCTTGATCGGATTAAGATCTGATGAATTTGGAGGGCAGGACAACACCTCGAACTCTTTGTCACGTTTCTTAAACCATTAATGAATAATCTTTGTAGCGTAGCAGGGAGCATTATCTGCTTAAAGAGGCAGAATACCACTGTCATGGAGTGTGTATTTGATCTGCATCAAAGTTCAGGTAGATGGTACATGAGAAGGTAACATCCATATGAATGCCAGGACCCAAAATGTCCCAGCAAAGCGTTGTCCAGAACATCACAGTGCCTCCACGGGCTTGTTGTCCTCCCGCAGTGCTTCCTGGTGCCATCCTTTCCCCAGGTAAAAGACCTGAACAGTCCTCTTTACAATGTACAATGGAAAATATCAATCTTCAGACCAGACCACATTTCTTTCACTGCTTCATGGTAAGTTCTGAATCTCACACGCCCATTATAGAGCTTTCAGTGGCGGACAGGGTCAATATGGGCACTATGAGCTACTGTGTATGGCCCCATGCACAGCAAGCTGTGAAACACTGTTTGCTGGAGCCTGCTGATCAGAGGCAGCTTTACACATCTAAGAAACCTGAGCAGGAGTGGAGGTTCTATTGGATTTGACCCTTTGCTCCTCGAGCCCCCTTTACCCATCAGTGGTTTTAATACCGTACCTGAGTGTCTACGTTATCCATGTGCCAAATAGTCCTTGGCCAAAAGTTTCTAGTTAGTCACTGTTAAACAGATGGGACACAAACAAATCAGGAAAAACATTAAAGATGTCAGCATTTATGGATGGTACAAACATTTTCATTTCGTTTTGATCCTCTGGTTTGTGCTAAACACAGTCTGTTTTTAGATTTACTGTCTACAGTATGTTCACATTACGATTCATTCAGTGGAATTAAAGGCTGTATTTAAATTTGGGATTTTCACACTGGATTCCCCATAACTCCACCTTTGTTGCTGTGCATTAAATTCCAATCAGGTAAGCATCTGCTTAGAATTCACTAAACAACCCTTCATATTTATGCTAGGAAAAAAAAATTAAAGCTTTCTAGGATATTGCTCATTTTCTCCTTCTGCTATTTGGGATAAGAGGTATGATTTATTCATTTCTAAACATTTTGGGTTCTAGATGGTTTTCAGGGCCAGTTTCCCTTTTAATCAATGTTGAGATAAGCAGGAGTTGCTTTTTTTTTAATTTATAGTACCATCCCAGGGTAACTGTACACTGTAAATAGAGAATAGTTGGTACAACTTAATTATATTACTTCAAATGTTAATCTTCAAAAATTTCAAAAAATTAATGTCCTGCTTGTTCGTTCATTTTAGCAAATGAAATTTGTAAAATTCATGAACTTTTAGCTTGAAAAACCTTCTAACTCCTTTAACTTCTAAATATCTCTGAAAACAATTCCCTCTTGAGCTTTGGCTGCAAGAATTACATTAAATCCACAGTATTTGTCACTAAACAGCATTTTTATTGACTTAATAATCCTCGAAACAAAAAAACATGACTGTCATTGCCCCGTATTGTTCCAATATTTAACACTATATCAGGCCAGGTGTCCTGTCCTGCAGTAGTTCACTGACTGAATTACAACCTCACCGTTGTCAGAATACAAGGCTTACACTGTGTCCTTTCCCTTTTTTTTTTTACAAGACCTACAATCCATGGATAAGTTTAGACCTAACTTTTCACTTTGTTTTGAAATCAACGATTTGGAACACTAAGAGCT
Organism: Channa argus; assembly: GCF_033026475.1. Classification (NCBI taxonomy): domain Eukaryota; kingdom Metazoa; phylum Chordata; class Actinopteri; order Anabantiformes; family Channidae; genus Channa; species Channa argus. The sequence continues at coordinate 1,878,869 of NC_090220.1, read as the reverse complement.
ATTGGGCTTTGAGCCCTTTTGAAACACAGGTGATCTACACTCTGTATTGTCCTTGAATGCACCAGACAGCTCACGCTACATCTTTTACAAAAACAATGTGAATTTTTTAGTTCAGGAGGTGGGATTGCAGTTCTAACAAGAGATTGTGGATGTTTATGTCTCACTTCCCTGTAACAGTGTCTGTCTTATCAAAACTTTATGCACCCAGGTTTAGAGAATTCCACCTCAGTACAATGGAAGTGCATTAAATTTCTTTCATGCTTTTCACTGGTTCTAATCAGTCCCCAGAAACATTTTACTCAGAAACTGTGTCCCTGTTACACTGAATAGTGTCTGCAGTACTTTGTCATCTGTAGAGCAGTAGTTCTCAATTCTGGTCCTCAAAGATCCCTGCCCTGCTTGTTTTTCATTCATCTCAGCACAACCCACTGCTAATTGACTGGCTCAGGTGTGTTCAGTCAATCAGGACCTGAGAAATAACAAATAACTGTCTTTCCAAACTATACTGTAACTATACTGTCATTTAAAATGGTATCTTCCAGATTCTTATTGACCGAACACACTTGATAAAGGCAATCAGCAGCAGGTAGGTCAGGGATAGCTAGAAAGAAAGCAGGGCTGCAACTTATGCTACCATTATCCTAAATTGCATATTCTTAGTCTTCTTAATCTGAGGTCTGAACTGTGGAGGGTGATCTGCATGGTCACAGGTCAGCTATAACAAGTTACATCACTAAACTCTGCAGCATGGTACCCTGACGTGCCGCTGACCTATGAAACTTACATGCCATCCCCTGATGTCGTCATATGCATTATCTCCCAGGGCATGGATGGAGGCCTTTAGGACGTACTGTCTTCAAACATTAATTCCATCAGCCTTGGACAAATTATTGTTGATTTATTTTATGATTAGACATTTTTAAAGACCGTCACATGTTATACATATGCCTACATTCAGCAGAGCTCACCAAGCTGAAGATGGTGTGTACTGGATTGTTACTGGAAAAATATTAAAGTCACTGACAGCCCCTGGTCTTATAATTTAATTGTTGTACAATGTCTACAGTGAAACTGCGACAGAAATGTTTTTAATGAATCTGATTCTTTCGCTCGCTTGTTTGGTCTAAAAAACTGAAAATTGTCAAACTGCACATGACAGTCAAAGTTCAAAGCATTGTTTTCAAAGACTTCAAAGTCTGAAATGACTCTATTCAAAAATATTTAGTTTGCTATAACATAGGAAAAAGAAAGAACTACCATAGTTAGGCTAGAATTAGCAGTTTTGTTAGGTATAAATACTAAAGTGAGAGACCGATGATTAAAATATCTAACTGTTTGCACAGTTAAACATGCATTTGGGAAGTGTGGAACGGAACTTATGCCTAACTAACACAACAATGGTTAAGCACAGGTTTCAACAAGCACATTTTACCCACTGTTAAGTCTGTCAATTAATATTGACTTTCTGTGTGTGAGTAACAGCATGTGAATGTGCATATATATATATATATATATAAAACATTTTTCTGAATCTGTTTATTTACACATACTGCACATGGGCAGGTGTCAGAGTACTTAGTATTGCCCAGTTGCACAGCCTTACGAGTGTGAATATCATAAATGCTGGGTCTTGTTTATTTTCTGAGAATCTACTGCACCTACTGGTAACTTGTTTGCCACGTAGCAATAAAAAATATACTAAAAACCTGGATTATTCTGGTTAGTCACGTTGTACTGCTATTATTTTGAACAATACTGTATGTGCATACCTGTTAAAACTGATGTTATATGAGATATTGGTTGAAGCACTGAAATGAATGCATAGGCAAATATAGATGAGACATTGTAATGTGTGCCTGAGGTTGTGAAGTACCGGGTGATAAAACTAATTTAAAAATAGCACACCTCCTGTGAGCAGGGACCAGCACTCAAACACACCAAGTAGATTAATGAGCAAAAATAAACCAAGATGGCCTTTCACCTAGTTGATTCTTGACTGCAGTATATGAAATTTTCTTTTCATCATTCAACAGTTATGATGACTTATTAAAGATTCGACTTCATGCTGTAGTGTGGAGTTTTATTTTGACGTTCCCATTAAAACCTTTAAGTGTGTATCTAAGTGTCTGATGTGCTTTTACTCAGGCCTCTGGGTCCTTCTTTTGTATAGGGATCACTGACAGATGCTCCTAATTTTCCCCAGCCTGACTCCCCCCGGCCCTGAATGCATTATTACACTTGAGTTAAAAGTAATAAAGAGGAAGAATTCAAATTAATCTGGCATTACCCTGCCCTTTTCTACATTTGTGAAGCATGACTAGCATTGAAATTTCACACTGAATGATGGAGTAGCGATAGCCTGGGACTTTTTGATTGATTGCGAATAGAAGATTACCTGAGTGTATATTAGTGTATGTAGATGTTTGTATGTAAATTCTTGTAATGTTCTTGTTTCGAGATTTTCCAGATATGAGCTTGAAGTTATGAAAAAAGACGTCTAACTAGTCCGTTTTACAGAGATATTATTTCATATTAGGCATCAGGAATTATTTACTAACCAAAAAAATGCTTCACAGAGACCACAAATACAAATAGTATGTCTACAACTTTCCTCCATTTATATTTAAATGGAAAGACACAACAAAGGGTTTCTCCATCCCTAGCACTATGTGGCATTGAGGATAATTATACTGATATTCTTTGATCAAACATAACCCAGACTGATGCAACACACACATGCACACGCACCCACACACAAACACACACACACACACACACATGCCAAGACATGCATTTCTATTAGAAAGCAAGGCTACAGAACTTAATAACATTTGCAACATGATTAAACCACAAGGTTGGTGTTTGCTGATGACTGTCTACAGTTTGCATACATTTAAAATGTCCTTAACATTTGCTGATTAAAGAAGAAGAAAAGTCTTGCAATCAATTTAAGCTTGAGTTTTATTCATTTAGTTTGCGAGAATAAAAAAGTTCTTCTTAAACACTGACTTTAAAATGCATAATTCACGTCTTGCTTAATGAACCATGCCAGCGATTTTGCATGTTCAAACCAGCTTACACCTTCCTTTAGTGTTAGTCATTTCCCAAAAGATGCAGTTAGAAATTAGTTGTTAAAATATTTTGGAGAATCCTCAAAAAAATGAAAATGAAATATTAAATATTTTGATGATAAACCAACCTTAGAATCTGCATTACTAACTTATTAATAACTCAGGATAATCCTGATTTCACTTGCCTAACATTCAGTGTGATGTCCTCTCTTTTATCCCCTTCTCTGTCTCTCCGCGTTCGCCTCAGCACCAGTTCCTCTCAGCATCTTCTGGCTTTAAAATGATACTGCAGTTTGTGCAGTTGTCAACACATCAAACCTCTTTATCCTTAGATTCCCTGCCTGGCATTTCCTTTGAAAGCATCACTACTTTGCAGCGTTATTATGCTGCTAACTTCTGTGTGTTTACTAAATGTGATGTCACCCAGGGACCTGTTGCTGGTCTCTGCTTCTTCTAAGGTTTGATCGTTTTTTTCTGTAAAGGGGCATTTTTGAGTTTTTTTCTTGATCAATTAAAGGGTTTACCCATGTGTACACATTTAGATTTGATGGCCTAGGTCAGTGACAGATGACACTCATTCTTAGTGCACACTTTGCAGCTGAGTAGACCCCACAGAGCCCAGATACATGACGGTCGCGAGTTGGGATAGGCTCAGCTTTACATCCTCCGACAAGTTCAGCTATAGCCGGGTGAGTCACGATCATCCTAATATCAGCAGAAACGACAGCAGAGAGTCAGTTTACTACCAAGTGTTAAGGAATAAAATGATCATTGCAGTCTCATAGTGTCTTTAATTAGCAGGACAATAAGAACATAAACGACTTGTAAAAACTAATTGTAAGACAACAATCATCCATTTAGAAAAGAGAAAGTAAATAACATGCTAAAGAAAACAACACACCCCCAAATTTCAGCTTTGTCAGAGCCCGTTAACTGTACTACCCACTAATTTGTATCTGTATGTGTGAAGGTCCTGTAAGATACTGTACAGATTGTAAAGCTCCTTGAGGCAAATTTCTGATTTGTGATATGTAAATAAAATCAGACTAGATTGGACTTGAATGCTTTTGTAGGGTGCATTTATGTGCTAGGTTGATTCCAAAAACGTTCGGATGCCAAGTGTGTAAAGTAACTTGTTACTTATTCATAAAACAATGCAACTGACTTTAATGAACGTTAAGTATTTGTCATCCCGGATGATTTTCTTAACATCACAGCATCAACATTAGTTAACTTGAACTAAAATAAGGGCAGCGTTTTTCATTAACGTGCTTTAGCTACGTTGAGCAAGTTTCAAGTCTCACTGAGTTAATTTTGAGGGAATACTCAAATAAACCAACACCAGTGAGACCTTGGATGGTGAGAAACCTTCCAGCCATACTTGCAAGTGAAATGGCTGTTTTATACTCAAAAGTTTTATTGGATGTTTTAGTTTTTAAACATTTCTAAAACAGCAACAACTATTCATTACAGGTATTTTTTAAGCTGGTCCTTTTTAGTTGTGTGTAATTGTGCTAGGGGTTAAGATTTTTCGATTTTTATCAGAAACAGGCAGAGAAAATAATACAATGAGAGCCATTCAGGACTGTGTCTAGTGCCTAAGAATCTGTAATATGATTGGGGCATTCCTGTCTGGGTTGAATTGAATTTGAACACAATGCCCTCTGCTTTGGCATCATTACAAGCATTTAACACTGAATAATGAGCCAGAGTGCAATGATAACTCAGGATGAGAGTCAGAATAACAATACTCATCCTAGGAGAAAATTTACATGTCAGCATTAATTATAAAACAAGAGCTCTCAGGTACAACAAGGGGGTAAAAAGTCTGGAATCTGACAGAAGGCAGATTGCACTCACACCTTGCTTTTCTTACGATATATCCCCCTGGGACTCAGATGCTTTGTTACCAGTAGATTAAGGGTCATAATTCATTTCTAGAAAATTGGAAATACCTTCTTAACACTTTAACCTCGGTTCCAAGTACACATACAGGCCACTCTCTTCTTAATGCAGCACAGCTCAGCACAGACGGCAAATTTATACGGCCTTCAAGTAAAAATCCTCCATGTTAGTCCTTCAAGGTGTAATTTAAAGGGGCCAATGCAAGGTAAGAGAAATGCATCACTAGTTTATAGTACTTATCTATTACCTGTATTCATATTTATTGTACTCATAGATGTAGCAATCACATAATGTGTCAATTATGAAGGTGCTGAAGTTAGTGCCTGATGCATCAAGACTGGATGAGCAGGGATAAAACACATCCTGTGGCTCTTTCTGAGTTGATCTACTGGGTTGTCTCTTGTGACCTCTATTGGTATGTGTGCATGAATTTGAATTTGTGAGAGAATGTGTGTGAAACAGCGAAAGCTGTATAGTGGCCAAAGACTGGTGTCTCTCAACATAAAGTAATAAAAATGTAATTAACAAGCAGGCAGCTGAAATGTTATGTTCTCAATTATGGAGCTGGTTTAGAAAATTAGTTGAATTTGATTTAAATGAATGAAAGGCATAGAAAATTCCGTGAACAGAGCTCAGATAATCAACTTTAAGTGTGATACTTCATTTTTTAAAAGTGCATTTGCAGGATATATCTGCAGAATTAACACACTTTTAATTATGAAACATTCATTTCAGACACATTAACAGATATTACAGATATCTTACCAGTCATTCTAAATTCGACATTTTGATTCTCCTTTCACTCCTTTAAGGTGAAAAGGTTTTGCATGTCAACAAGCATACGATGGAATAAGCACAAAAGCAATTTGAGAGAAGAATTTTCAGCCAAGAGGTTGAGCTGCAAAGTTCTGGGAGCCAATTAAATACCTCAGACTCGGAGCCAAATAGGTTTGATACCGTGTGCTCGGGAGCATTGGGTTGTGTATTTACCAATCACTGCGCTGCTTGTTTTGTTGAATGTGCTGTCAGAATCCACAAGATACGACTGAGTAGAGCCTAATGATCTTCAACAGTCCCAGTTCATTTTGGTTTGAAGTGATACATGAAAACTATCACAGTGTTTACTTGTAGAAATTTAGTAAACCTCTCTTCTGCTTTCCTATCAATTTACACAGAGTCAGATTAGCTCAGGCTACCGCAAGCATGGCCAGGAAAGTATCATACAATGGAGACAATCCGAGAGCTGGAAACTGCTGTGGGCGCGCACACACACACACACACACACACACATATACTGTACACAAGCTGAGCACACAGAGGCTCAATTGGTGCCATAAATTACAAAATATAATTCATGTTACATACATGGAAACACACACATGCATATGTGTGGATATCAGAGAACCTTAAGAACTGAAAAGGGGAAAGTGAAATGATCTGCTCCACTTTCAAAAGGGCCAAATAATGATGGCTAGAAGACTGGGTGAGAACACCTACTGTCATGACCTGGTCCACTTCCTGCCCTTGACTTTTATTTTGTAATCCCTTTTCCCTGCTTCCTAGTTAATTCCATCCCAGTTCTGATCCTGTTCCTGTCTCCTAGCGGGTCAATGCTGCCACAGGTTCTGTTCCTGTCTCTGAGTAGGTCAACGCCGCCACCGTTTCTTATTCCGTTCCTGTCTCTGGGTTGGTCGACGTCGGTCCTGCTCATGAGGCTGATCCTGATCCTGTTCCTGCCTCCGGGTCGGCCGACATCTGCCCTTGAACTGATCCTGTTCCTCTCTCTGGGTCGACCGACGAATGTCCTGGTTCTGATCCTGTCTCTGTCTTCTGGTTGTCCGACGCTAACCCTGTCTATGGCTCAGGATTTCATGGTGGTTGGCCTTCCTCACCAACCACCAGGTCGACCTCCACCCATGGTCTTGCCCGACGTGAACATAATTTACCTGGGAAAGAGATGATCCCAGGCTGCACTATTTAAGCTCAGCTCAAATATCAGAGGAGACCTTCAGTGGAGTTCATCTCATGACAGGTAAGTACTGTTTTGTTGGAAAAGGGAGACCTACACAATTTTGGGCAAGTGGTTTTAGGGTTGTGGCTTAGCAGCCATGTGTAATTAATATACAGATTGGTAATTATTGGTGCCTCACAATTACATCCCAAACCTTAATGCCCACCTTATCATCAGGGTAAATCTAATTAGAATTCTAACCATTACCTTTAAGATGTCTGGAAAAACAGCCTCTCAAAGTGATTGCGTTTCTAGGTACTTTTATGTTTCACTCAATCAAGTCCATTCATGCAAATTGCATATGTACAAACTGTGCACAAGTGACTTATACATAACCTGTACCTGTAGTTATTTTCTGTAATAATTTGTCACATATTTACTCATACTTGTGGCACACATACTTCACATACTTGTGAAGGAGAGTGTTTTATCCAATGATTACAGTTTTGATTGCAACAATGCCAAGCAGGGAAAATGAAAACTGTTGGGGACTTGAATTGGAGTAGCTGATTTGTGTACAGTTGCCTACTTATCACTGCTAGTTGTTAAGTGAAGGACTCTGACCTGTATAATCTTGATTTAAAATGTCATGTTTTAATGCTGGTGATTTCCCTCAAGAGAAACTGTGTTACTACAGTATAAGCTGGTATTCAGCTTATCCACACAACTTGTTTGCTCCTGTTCCTTTGTCTGATGAAGAAGCTAACTTTTAAGTCAGAAAAAAAAAACAACAATTTATCAAGGGGCTGCACTAAAGTGACAATAAGATAGTCACACTAATAGATTGTGTCTGTCTATTCATTTTCATTTACTAAATCAGTGGCTCTCATTATAGGGACAAAACGTGTGCAGATTAAAGAAGGTTAGCGCTGAAGGTAGCAAAAAAAAGCTTCTATCACAAGCTGTGCAGCAGTGGGGGTGGGATCGGTCTCAGCCAGAATATCTCTAGAAACCAAGATGTAGAAGTCCCTTGGGGAATAATGTTACCTTGCTGTGTGTTCCTAATAATGTGATTGTGGCGGGTCTTTGGTAGTGTCTCTAACAGGCTGGGACAGCAGCCAGGTGTGTGAAGTGATGAGCTGCCAACGCCGGCCCTGGTGACTTCCTTGCTCTTTTGTGTTTGCACTAGCACCTTTTTGGGGATGCTATGAGGGGCTCCGTTCCTGTGTTTTTGGCAGGTATCCCCATAGATATGTTATTTACCAGCTAAGCACACCATTCTCTTTTGGTTCATATCAACAATTATTTCCTACACCTGCCTATATTATTTTTCTACATTCTATAACAACTCTATTTTTCTTTACTCTAATTTAAAAGTATAGCGCTTATTAAAATGAATTCTACATTTTGCAGAGATTCCTGCAGACTTTTTTTGCTGACAGACTGCTTGATATGTAGGTGGCTCACCACAAGTCGGCTGGAAGTTTGTGTTTATTGCTTTATTCATGACATCAGGGAAATTCAATTAATGGGTATCAACATCCTCTCTGAACTGCTTAAGCTCCATAAAACCTCAGCTATACTTTGGCAAGTCCTAAGGTACAGAACCCTCTCATTCTGCATCAGTTGTAATTTTGTTTAACTTAAAAGCTGTTTAGATGTGCCACATTCATTGTAACCTGCAGTTTTAGATAAGGTCATTCTAAATGTTTGCCAGTGTGCTGTAAATCATGACATGGTGTTTTTCTATATCAGTGATTAAAATGGTAAATGCTCTGTTTATATAGCAGATTACAATGTTGCGTCATATTCACGTATTTACACAAGCAGACAATGTCACCAGTAATGGCAGGTGCCATGCAATGCACCCTGACCCACTGGGAGATACTCGGGGTTCAGTCTGACCCAAAGACATGTTGACATGTAGTCAATTACTGCCTTACCAACTGAGCTAGAGGTGCACCTGTTGTCAATATGATATACTCTTTTCAAGACTTTTCAGCTTATACAGGTGATGTAAGCTAAAATGGGTCCATATACCGTAAGACAGCAAATCGATAATTGTGACCATTTCACCACCCGACAACAGTCTGGCTTCAATAATAACTTTAAGATTCCTGGTATTTTTAAAAAAAAACTCTTATTATTTTTGTCTTTTGTTTTAAATTAGCGTTTTGCATCTGTCCTTCATGCTGCCTCTTGGCCAGATCATTATTGTAAATGAGAATTGGTTCTCAATTAAGCCACCTTGAACAAACAAACAAATAAATAACCTATAGGAATACGAAAATCTTATTGTCTGTTTTATTCTCTTAACCATCTAATATATACAATATATAAGAGATTTTAAGTGTCATATTATTGCATCATTCTTCTACAACCATTGGGACTGTTAATTGAAGGTGCCCTCACATGTATGGAGGCAGGTACACTATATTGCCAAAAGTATTCGCTCACCCATCCAAATAAATGAATTCAGCGGCACAAAGCCAGGTCCATAAAGACATGGATGAGTGAGTTTGGTGTGGAAGAACTTGACTGGCCTGCACAGAGTCCTGACCTCAACCCGATAGAAACCTTTGGGATGAATTAGAGAGAAGACTGCGAGCACTGTGTATTATTTCATAAACACACTCCTAAACCTCGTGGAAAGAGTTGAAGCTGTTTTAGCTGCAAAGGGCCAACGTCATATTAAACCCTATGGATTAAGAATGTGATGTCACTAAAGTTCAGATGGGTCTAAAGGCAGGTGAGCAAATACTTTTGGCAATATAGTGTAGTTGTTTAAAAGTCACCCTACAAAGGCACCAAAAGGCAGACGGTATAACACTATTTCTCAGTCCAAAGTGCTAAATTACAACTGTGCAAGATAAAAGTTTAGATGGGGTCGAGCTCAGTGACATCAGGGTTTGGTGTAGGCACTAAATAAAGATGCTTGGGTTGGTAAAAAACCTATGGTTTGCCTTGAAAATCACTACTTCCTGAATGTCACATCATGTGTCACATGACATCAAACGACGGGTTACAACAACAGCTATAATAGTAGAGGGCTCCTGTCAAAAAGTCCTGTGTTTTCTTATCGTTGCAACCACGACTTTCTACTGCTGACAAACTTTGGAGGGTCTAAATAGTTACTGGTATTGTTACTGTGTTATGCTCACAGCAGCATATGTTGCCAAACAGTAATCGTACATATATTGGCATTGTTTTGGCTGCTGGTACAATGAACCTACATGATGATATTTTATAGGAGGATAAGTCTCGACTGTAGACTTCTACATTATTAAGATAATCTGCACATCAACTGTAACAAGTCAATGTATTTGACTTTTGTTTGATTAGAGGCTATTTGTGTGTAATACCGATGCACAAACCTTCAACTAAAGACCTTGAATTTAGAAGTTATATGTCACAAGTTTATGAGTAGAATTCATATTAGTTAACAGGACTTGATTGCATTTTACCGCCCTTTTCCTCATCTTTGTATTTTCCTTTTGAAAATACACTTCTCACTGTCAATAGTACAATGCAGAAAAAGCTGCATGGATCTGAAGTCAGTCACTGGCTTCACTTTGCCCGTGCAATTTCCATCATAATAACTGTAAAGGTTTATAAGGCAGTGTGAACGTGTGTGTGTGTGTGTGTGTGTGTGTGTCTGCGCCTGTGTGTGTTTGCTCCCAGATGACCACTAAACAAAACAGAGAGCTGCAAAAAGTCAGAGGATTTACAGCCAAGGCATGGGCTTTCTGGAGACATGACTCACACAGGAACATTAAATATTGCAGTAAGTTTTCAATGCGCATGTCTGTCTGGATTTGTCTGAGGTTGTACATGTGCACAGGGGTGCACGCATACGTGCTTCTAACCCTGCAAGCATGACAGCCACTATCTATACACATGCTCAAGTGTCCATTTTTGTCAGTGTGAATGTGTGTGCATATCTCTTAACAGGGATATCATCCTCTCTTTCTTCCTTTACAGTAATGGCTTCTTGGCTGCCTCACAGCATCTTGTCATTACCCTTAGCAGCCACAACCGTTCTACTCGGCTTAAGACAGAGTGGCTTAGCAGCATACTGGAGAATGAATGTACAAGACTAAAAGGGGTGAAGCTGGCGAAGAGAGAGGTGATAGATGAGGGAGACTTGATTTAGGAGGGGTGGGGACAGGTGATCGCTGAGAGCCAATGAGTGAAATGGGGCGAAGAGGGTAAGAATAGATGGGGAGAGATGAATAGATGTCATATGGGTGGATTAGGTGGCTATTGCTAATAAACTGCATAAGATGAAAGTGTGCTAGTGAAGAAAATGTAGATAACAGAGTGGGCTGAGGGCGTGTGAAGAAAGATCAAGGCTCCATCCAAAGGACAACACTGATAAATGAATACACAGTTATATTATTAGAACCTCCTCATCGCTCTCCTGTCTCTGTCTGTACTCCTTTGTCTCAATACTCATTTTAGACTATTATCTCTCATTGATTTTTCTCTTTTTCTTTCCCTTTCTCCTGAGTTTTCTATCACTCTGTTCCATCAGTCTACCAGTATGTTGCAGGGCAGTACATTATGGCAGCCATTATCTGTGTTACAGTAACTGCCTGTCCACTGATAACAGTAATCAGTTACATCTCTGTTCACTGTGCCATTATGCAGTGAAGTCGGCATGACTTTATATAACAGTTGTCCAATCTCTGCCCTTTTTTGCTTTCCAGTTCAAACTGCCGTGTAACCTCATTATGGTCTTTGAATGCATTTTGGGTAGTAGGGTCTACTGTATTTTTGCCAACCCAGGCCCCAAAGCTTGACCAGATAACAAACAGCATGCTGGGTGATTTGGTTATTTTGTAGGAAATGACCATGTCCTGTTTGGTATCTAAATAACTTTTTAATAATTGTCTTATTTCGCATCCTTGTAATAATTTTGGATAAACACATCCAAAATTATTACAAGAAGGTAACAAGTCCTTTACAGTTCTCAATATTCACAAACTTAAAATTTTAATAAGCCATATTATTCTTTTGTCTATTACCATATATTTTATTTGCATCCGTAATTGTTATTTTTAAACTGATCTGATACAATATTGTTAGAGTATTATGGGATCAATATACCATGTCAAATATTTGTGAGCACATTCTTTTTACTTTATTATGAGACTATTAGTCACATATTGCTTTGTGATTATTGCATTGTAAGACATCTTTTGTTTTAATTAAATGCCAGATTAGGAATCAGAGGCATTCCAGTTATTGAGTGTATCAAAGCTGGAATGTTTAATGATAAAGGTACAGCAACCTCTAATTTCATGCTGATTTCTAATGACCCATGGCTTGATTTGTCTTTGCCTGCTAGGTCAAACATAGCAAATCTCATGGCGATACTCCAAAGGAAGGAAATGACTGATGAAGATACGAGGTAGTAGGTTTTGGTTTGTTAATTATTCTATTAGTTGTTGTATTGAAATACAATTTTTTTTTACTACAATGCATGTTAGTTAATATGAGCTTGTTTATCCAAATTAGACTCAAAAAGACTCCATGACTCATTTCAGTATCTTGGCAAAATGTGATTTTTGTCATTTGGTAAAGCTTGTATGGACTGCGTCAAAGGCTTCATTAAACAATGCGCGCGTGTGTGTGTGTGTGTGTGTGTGTGTGTGTGTGTGTGTGTGTGTGTGTAATAGTACTGAGAGGGCCTGTAAACTCAGTGAGCCTGATGACCAGAGACTTTGTCAGCACCCAGGAACCCTTCATGCCCATCATCATCTGGACCACTATCATAAACCCAAGGTTTATGGTATATTTGGGTGTAGACATGCTCACCAACACCACAGCTTTAAAAAAATAATAAAAGGAATTTGATGAGGCAGTAAAGTTGAAGGATTCACCGAGGAGATTACTGACACGTCAAAGGTTGTAGCTTTAAAACTGTGTAGTGATGTGATGTGTCGTGCTAAGATTTAAACATTGTCTGAATTCCTTATCTACTCTAACAACCAACCACATCCCAGCCTTTCTACAACTGATCATTTCTGAATGTAATACACAAAACCAAATGGATTCACATGCATCTTTTACTGTATCTGGTGTGCTTTGGCCTTATGGGGGCAATAGTTGATTCTGGATGTGTGTCAGACAGCTAAACCCAAGAGTTATAGTTATGATTATGGTCAGAAGCGAAAAAATGTAAGCTGTGGCTGCAAAATCTCACATAAACACTATTTTAATATGTGCCACTGTGAGAAACAATGAATTCAGCCTTCTGTAAGCACTTAGCAGCACTGGAGGCAGAGAGAAAAACAGGGGACTGTTGCGTGTAAGTACCATATTTGTTTTTGCTTGTCAAGTTCCTAAAAAAATGCTGAAGTGAGTCTCCAATCCTAAATAATGGAGTCGTATATTTGTGCAGCGATCCTATACTAAGCAATCACAAACAACATTTCTGCATCCATATCTTCATATGCTGACATGTGATCAGATGATTTCACAGACTCACACCTTCTTTTGAGCCCTTTTGTAAAACTAGAAAACTCCTAATCACTGCATTATACAGACGCTGAGTTCCAGAGATTAAAATGAGACCGAGGAATTTACACGAATGCTGAACACGAACAGTTTCTTATAAACACTATCAACAAAACGTGATGTGCACATTAATTAGACACTGCACACTAGCCTGAAGATTATTAGTTACTACAAATTATATGATTCAAGAATGAATGAGTTAAGAAAACACGTCAACCTTAACAGTCTGAAAAATGACACTTTGCCCTCAAGTTGGATGAATATCTTCTTGTTCCGAAGAAAAGAGAAGGAGCCATCACACACATAGCTCATGATTGTGGGTCCATTACTGCATCTGTTGTCCAGCCAGTGTTACCAGATTTCTGTAATTTCATATTTTGAAGTAATCAGTCCTATTGTGCCTTTTGAGAGTTTTGTGGGGAACAGGAAGATGACCTCCATGGCTTGCAAAATGGTGTTTGGTAAGTCTGTTTTCTTTCACTCTGTGATCTTGGGTCTCTTTTGGGCATAAATACTGCCCACTCTTGGCCACACTTTCTTGACCCCCAAATGATTTCAGGGTCATGTATCATAAAACCCAGTGCTGATAAGAGATACCCTGTAATGCGAGGAGTGTATTGGGATCTGGCTGATAGAAAGTCCTGATGGAGCTGCATTTATAGCGAGAGAAAGCATTTGTTGCAAAGACTGAGAGAGGAGATTTAGCTTGCGCTAAAAGTTGGGTAACTGGCCTTTTGTATTGTGTGTTTGGTACTACGAGGAAAAGGAAGTTAATGTGTCCCAAAATGTTGATAGTAAACATATCGATAGATCCTTAGAGACAATGGTTATGCTTAGGCACGTATATAATGGAGATGTTATGAGAAATAAATTTACATGACAATCTTTTTCTAACCCGGTGCTCTTAACCAAGTGTTCTTATTAAAACACCTAATAAAAGATTTTTTGGGATGGGTGGAGAGGTCAGACGCCAGCAAATGCTTTGGCTGCATGAAAGGGTTCCTAATAGGGTTTCTAAAGGGTTTTAGATAAAAAATGCACTCATTCATGTATTTCCTGTGGAAAGCTATCTAATCTCCCCCCCCCCCCCCCCCCCCCCCCACCTTCCCCCCAAACTTGAATCAGAACCTGATAAAACTTAATTTTTCTGAATCTGTTGCACCTTCACTTTTACCAACTGTTGCCGTCTTGGCTCAGTCGGCAGAGCAGTCATCCACAAAGCACAGGGTCAGAAGTTCAATTCTTGATTCCTACAAGCTACATGTCACAGCGTCTTTGTGTCCTTGGGTGAATGTGAAGCAACATTGAAAGTGCTTTGGATAAAAGCACTGGTTAAACAGTTAAACAGTAGAAATAACATTTACCATGTTTCTTTTTTGATTGTGATTTTTTTATTTGTTGCACTGCCAATGAAAACATTGTAGCATCAGATCTTTCATCCATCAATCAACTAGAATACTATTTAAACCTGTCTTCATCTTGGGCATTCAAATTTAGAGTTTACATTTTTTTTTGTTATTTTTGTTTTTGTTTATGGTCATATTATTTTTATCATTATTTTTAGCATCTCGTTTTTCTCTATCTACTATTTTATCATTTACCAGTATAGTTTTTCAGCCACACTGTGGGTCTTGAATAAGAAAGATTCTGATTACTGTTTCTCTGTGCCTGCTCTGATTGTGGAGTGACAATAAAGCTTTTTCAACTCTTTTGATAAACCTTTCCAGACAGGTGACTTTTCTATGGGCTTCAGAAATGTCCTTTCTCCAAGCTATGCTTACTGTACTTCTACAAACCTGTGTTGTCAAAATCCAGATTTCTCTTCTGTACTCTTCTGACTTCCCTTCAGTGTCTTGCCCAAGGACAATTTGTCATGAGCCGGGGATCTAACCACTGACCGAGCATCTGCCCTACCCACTGAAACAAAACAAACACTGAAAACGTACAAGAACCACTTTAGCTGACAAAGAAGTGGCTGCAGCAAACACAGAAAAATATACTGCATAAACTGGCAAAATCAACAGATAAGGAAACTACGGCAAGATGAGGAGTGGACATTTTAAAATAAGTAAAAAAAGTCACCTGGAGTTAGCTGAAAGCAGCCAAAATGAAGTCATGTATTTTATTATCATGAGATTTAGAAATGATCCAAAGGCAGCCCAAGGCAAGTGCCTGCCATGTTTAAATATTGGCAAGACCTGTCACAACACCCTTGCAGCACCCTAAAAGTTCAAAGCTGTTGCTTCTATGTTTTGTCATAAATCCAGCTTAGAAATTCATTTTTTCTGTGCAGAGTTTTTTTGTGATTAAGTTCTTTAAAACATTTCCACTGCGGATCCAGTGGAGAATGGCTGTGTGACACATATTGACCTCAGAACTAAACATTGCTGCTATTATATGGATGCACCAGTTTGTGAAAGTGAATACTTTATTGATAGTTGATTAATCTTAGAAGTTCATAGTCAGAAGTCGGTTGAGGTACGGACCACAAACAGCAATTTTTGTTTTTGTTTATTTTAGCTTATTTGAATTTGAAATACAGGCAAATCATAAAGAACACAAGAAATGCCAGTGACTACAATCAGGGACTCAGTTCTAACTAAACTGCAACTACTAATATTTAAATATTTGGATAGAAAGTATTGTCTTGGATAAATAAACAGCCATTTCTGATTCCTATAGTGTCTAAAAGCATCACTTTTGCAATGGAAACCCCAGCGCTTCAATATGTGACATCTAAAGCAAAGACATGTAGAAAATTCCTCATGGGGATGTTGTTGGGGAGGTTGAACGGGGTGACTGTGGCGCAGGAAGTAGATTAGTTGTCTATCAATCCCACAGTTGTTGGTTCAATCCCCGGCTCCTCCGATCACACATTGAAATGTCTGAGAAAAAAACTGAACCCCAACTTAGTTGCTCCTGGTGAGTGTAGGCCTGCTGCATAGCAGCTCCCACTTTGGTGTGAGGAGCAGTGTAAACCACATTGAGTACCAATAGGTATAAGTGCAGACCATTTTAGAACAGGACACAAGTCTTTCCCAGAAGAGACCAGACATGTTGCACTTGGATCATTGCATTGTATGCACATGGTGGCATCTTTTAACTTAACCTTACACTGAAGTTTTCTGTCTAACCCCAAAGCTGCTGTCTGTGTATGTAAAGTCATTTTCCTGTTCTCGAATCCTGAAGGGTCCAGTAGTGACCCCAAAGGGTAACTGTGGCATGAGAAAAGTGTTTTTTCAAGATTGGTTTATAATTTCCAAGAAACGAGTGAGATATTTCAGTAAATGTCGAAGGATGGATATGAGTTAGTGATAACAGCAACTTTCCTACAAGGCCTAAAGAATCTATCAAAAATGTATGCATCATAAAACCGCTACATGGAACTTAAAACTAAATACACACCACACCACAATGCACATAGCACAATAACTTGCAGTGATACAACGTGAGTGATTGCAACTTTGAAAGACTACTAGCCACAGTCCTGGTGAGCAGAAAAGTTAATGTGAAGCCCTGATTCCAGGTGTAAGTCTAGTGCTGCCTGATGCAACCTTCCTGCTTCCTGTGTGTGATCACACAGACCATAACAACATTCACTTACATTTACATTGAAATAATTTTGAAGACATTTTATCTACAGCAAATTAAAGGTAAGTTACACACACAGCAGGATCAAGGCGCTGATGCTGTGATTGGTGAGTGACCCGCTCTAACCCCTGAGCCACAGGAACTCAATCTGTCTCATGAGGACAAGTTTTTTCAGAATTTCTAGGTTCAATGACACCTTCAGACATCCAAAAGTCCCAGGCATCACTCCTATCAAGTGTGATGAGCTCGCTGTCAGTTTTCCCCAAAGGAACTAACTTTGGAACACTACCTGTGATTTAGGTGAGCCATCTCTGTCTTCCTCCTTCATGGTCTCTCTCTCCTTCCTTCACACACACACACACACACACACACACACTGATGTGAGAGCTGTGGCCCAGGGGGATATTTTTCTTTTGGCTGAGGGATCAGAAGGATGCGGAGCTGTGAATGCTTCAGTCCCGCTCTCCTCTGGTGTGCGCTCTCGCTCACACTGTGTTGGGAATTAATGACTTCTCTGTGGCCCATCAACAGCACGAAACACGCGGGGAGAAAACATAAGCGATCGAGTGTAGGGGGGGCAGCTATGGGAGTAAAAAATAACAGATAAACCCGGGACCTTATGTGGAATTCCTTGGCCATGCACAGTACTGCGGCAGAAGAGCAGGTACAGAATAATACTGATAGGCGACTAGAGAGCAATAGGAATGAAGAGAAAAGAACAATAAGTTGGTGCTGAGTCAGATTGGTGATATTGCAGGAGGAGGTAATTTCATTTTTGCTTCCCACCAGAGATCAAAGAGAAGAAAGTGAGGTTTAACACTTCATGCCCTTTTCTTTCACCTTCTTTCATTCAAGTTGAGACATATGCCCTCATTCATTTCAGCTTTTTCTCCGTTACACAAATACACACACACACACATGCACACACAGTACATGTCATGTATCCAGAGCTAAAAGAGAAAAGAGTAAATGAAGATAGAAGGGAATTTTAAAAATTGGTTGGTGCAAAAGAAAGGGGTGGACCAAGAAATGTAAGATTCCTTTTTTCATTTATGTAGCCTTTGATAACAGAGAGCATCTCTGAGGACTGTACCTCATTAAACAATAATCAATTTATACGCATAATTAAAAATTCACCATCACACAATTCAATTACATCTACTGGCATATTTTAAATAATAGTAGCAATAGGATGTCCTTCATTTCCTCCCTGGCCCCCGTGAAGGGACTTATCCACCCACACCCATTATAGCAAACTGAGGGGACTAAAGCAACATCTTTGTTGAAAGGTGATATGTCCAGGTTTACTTAAGATTTGAAAGGGGCGTCAGTTTTCTCATGTTTTATACATTGGAAAACCTACTGATCAAGCTTTAGTGTGTGTTTGAAGTGCTCTTTTGTTTTTTTTACAAAGATACTGAATTTGTTTCATCTTACAGGCAAATTGAATATATACACCTACATTGTGCTTCTCATCTCTAGAAATCATATTGGACTATTTTCCAACAGATGGCTTAGATCTACCTGTGTTTATTGTACGTCTATGAGGTGTGTAGCAAACAGGAAGGTGTGGAGTTTGGAGTTGTGAATGATCAGGTGGTTATGGGACATGTAACTACAAAGGTTGTCTGTTTTTCTTGTCCTGCATTTATGTTTCTTTCTTCTTCCCAATTAATTGTGGCTCAAAGTCCCAATTCATTATTAGCAGGCTGACAGCACAGTAATTATAAAAGGTGCTGACAGTATGTTGGGTCTAAGGCAAGTTGGGGAAAAATAAGCAACTCGCCCCAGTAAGAAAGCCTAGGATACTGGAGGCCTATTCAAACCAGCTCACTTATTCCTCTTACTGGCATAACCAACCCTACACTTTATTTATCACATTATGTCACAACTCCCTTTTTAATCAATCTATGTTTTCTACCAAAATGTCAAATCTTGCATTTCAGCATCTAACTAAAGCGTTCTCCAACCTCCACCTTAATCTGACCTTTAACAAAGGTGCTTTTCTTGTGCGAATTTAAAAGTCTGGATTTGAACTACAGTCTGTAGCTATGCTCTTTATACACCCGACACCAATCCCATCATCCTTATTGCAATTTGCTTTAATTTCTGTCATTTCAAAAGAACGTTGGACCAGGAATGATCTGTTTATTGTATTAAACATTCTATAAAGAGACATGATATCACTAATCATTACATACATTGTTAGAAACTGTAAATGGAAACTATAAGATACAGCTGCTGTGAATATAAATCCTTATTAGAAGTGTACAGTGTACAGTGAAATGGTACATCCCACACAAAAGTACATATTAGAGGCATACATTCAAAAAATCTGTTAAATGTACCTGATGACAGTGTTTAAAACATTTGCAGTACCCTGCACAGAGAGGCATGCCCCAATGCTGCTGCGGTGTAGGAAGGTTTTCTGCTCACAAAGCTGCTACTAAAAGAGCTCTTGCTAATTAGTGAAGCCACTGCAGGAGCACAGGCTGCAGTGGGTTTACATGAGTCAGATGAGTAGGCTACAGAATAACAAAGCTTATACCTGCACTAGCAGCAATTCCAACAGATCACAGCTACACTTCCTGTTCCTGCTTACTAATGTGCAGATAAATTAATTCATGCATGAACTCATGTACCTAGTTTATCACAACCTCAAACTAAGCAAGCATTTCCTATTCATCAGTGTTGAGATCTTTTTCTTTTAAGTAGCACACACTTTCTTGCATGATACTACCATTTTAAACATGTTAATATTATGCTGCTACATCGCACTGATGATGCCAGATTGAACAGGTTAATTCAGAGTGGTTGGTGTCAGCACTGTGTTATTTCAGTAACTCAGTCTCAGGCAGGTGATAATGAAGCTAAGACACAGCAATAAGAGTGTAGAGTAGTGAATGCGGAGGATGTGGGGTACTTCTTGAGGGATTTATTGGGCTCAATTTGCTATTTCTTTGCCAATAAACTGAAACACAAATAGAAATACACTGAATTTTTGCTGCTGAAGACTCAGTTGACTAGTTAATCGTATACTAACGACTGTAGAACAGAAAGACTGGTTACGTGGTCAGCAAACAAAACTGCAATCTATGTTTCTGTTGCAGAATGAGGCAGCATTCACTGAGTGGCAACTATCTATTTTAAATAATGAGCACTGGAAGATCATTTGAAATCGAAGTTTTTGTTTTCGGGCAGTGCCATAGACAGACATATACTGGTTCACGCAGTTTTGAATTAGGAAAAAAGACACATCATGTACTGGAAGGTGCTTTTGTGATATAACAAACCTTATAACATCTTTGTGTAACCTAAACTGACACAGTCGATCCACAAGAAAAAGACCAAAACTGTGTATACTGTACAATTACTTACTCAAAAAAGAATATTTCCAATTCAATTCAATTCATTTTAACTTTAAGTCATCTCAAGGTCATCGCAAGACACTTTACATAATAAAGTCAAGACTATATAAATATATATTCAATCTGTACAGAACCACAATGGATGTGAAAGGACATTTAACATCCATCTCATACTCAGCTATTTTATTGTCACATAAAAACAGTAATTCTTTAGTTAGTCCACAGAGGAGGATCAGTTGACCTTAATTTGTCTTATCTTTAAAGTCCAAAGGAAGAACTTCAGCATCAATATTCTTCAACTTGATTCGACTCCAAAGACAAATAGAGGCCACCACAATAAAAAGTTACCACATGTTGCGCATCCTTTGAGACACAAGAAACACCATCTGCAAATGTCTTACCTGTGCTGCCATCATTAAGCTTTGGAGAAAACACTGACTCTACATTTTCTGTTCATCGTCTGTAGCTCTACCATCTCGATTTGGTTTTGTAATTGCCTTAAGTGCTGAAATAATATTAGAGTGCTCAGCTATATTTGCTCACCATAGAACTTGTGGCACCAACACTCAATCTGTGAAGCCAACTTATTCAGCTCAGATAACCATTAGCTTTGCATCAGGCTCTTTCTCCATCTGCTAAAACTGACAAAACTGTGGTTTGCGGATGAAACTTTTTTACTCCAAGTACTGTCCGCAGTAGTGTTTAAGTCATAACAAGTTTTCCCTCAAGTAGTTGAGGTTGATTAAGAAGTTATTGGTTGTTCCTGTAGAAATCACAGACTAAATTCAATTAAAAATATATGTAATAATTGGAAATTGACAGATTAACATTAATGGTTATTTAAGGGATGGCTGTCCTTATTGTGGAAAGGACAAAAGAAAAAGAGGGATTATAATTACATGGGATTATGCAATGAATGTAATTAGTCAAGCAATTAATTATAGACTGTAGTATACATGCATCATTACATTTTACGACAATAACGGGAGTAGAAAGGGAAATTTTTGTCTAAACAAGCAGTGATCAAACACTGAACATATTTAATAATGACACACTGCACTGGTAACAATGAGACAATGCAAATGCAGCCTGCAAGGAAACTTGGGGACTGAAGTTCTTAACGGCTTTCCTAAGCAATCACTTCACTGTTATCAAAAAGTAATGTTAATGCTGCTTCTGTTGAAGAGCATGAGTTCTGGAGCACAGCAGGTCATAGATTGGCAGTGTATTCACTCCAATAAGGTGATAACACCCACACAGAAAAGCACCAGCATGTTTAGGTGACATCTCTTGCTGTGTGTTTTAGTGCTTACTGGTCTGAAGAAATGACACGGGATACGTTTTGCATAAACCCAGCTCCTTCAGCCGTCTGTGAGGCTGCCAAGTTGGCGTGGACCAGCTGGATGTAGTTTACGCATATGAACTGAGATCAGTCCAGCAAAATCCCAGACAAAGGCAACAGAGCACAATTAATTAATGCATTAACAAGCAGAAGGAAGATTGACTTAAAAAATGAAGTACAAATGTACAGGACAGTATGTTGACATTCACAGCTGTACTGGTTGGTTAAGAAATACCACACAGATGCAGTTCTGTGGAGCTGTGCGATGGACATCTGGCAGCTTTTTTAAGTCCAAATCCTGACTGATCCAAAGATGGATGAAAGAACAAATCATCACTTTCTAAATGATGAGGATCTTCATTTCCTCTCCCACATGAAAGGCACAGAAATAGGAGGGGCTTTCATTTAGAACTTGAGCAGGTTTGGAGGTCATGGCAGTCAGGTATGGCAAAAATGTAGGTATAAAACAGGTGTGTAGTCATAAGAAACGGTTATACATGTAACACAAACAGCCCCGCTCAGATTGTTTCAAGCTCATTTGCAATGCCCCAATTTACTCCTCACCTGGCTACAATACAGACGTTTGTTTCACAGCAAGCCCTGCCACTCAAGTCAGAAGGTTCAAAACTATAATCAGCACAAAAACACAGTATATATATACTCTATATATAGAGAGATTAGTAATTTGCTAGCACAGGGGGACCAAAAGCCATCACCCCAATCCACCCCAAAGCTCATCTTTTGGAACATATTATATTACACTACATTAACACTACAATAGATGAGTGTATGCTCTCTAATAAATCAACCAGGCAAAGTAATGTCAAAAACTCAAATTATTGTGGTTCATCCCTGTAAGTGTGGACATCAACACACATTGGTCTAAGGCTGTAGAAATGGTTGGTTAATATACTGTAGATAAAGCCAGTCTCTGAAGATGGATTTTTCTTTAAAGAGATTAACAGTCAGTAGCAAGTAATAATACCACAATGTGACCCTCATCACAGTTTGAGGAGATATATGCTGTTCTGTACTAGTCACTGATGGAATGATTTCCCATCCATTTCCAAAGAGCACAAAGAGAATCCATGATAATCTTTTGATAAGAATTGAATGAATTAGTCTATTATTGCACAAAATATGGTTTCTGAGCAGTGACATTTTAAGATTTGAACACACAGTTCAAACAGCATGTCCAGAATTTCCTGGACATTGGACCTGGAGGTAAAAGTAACAATAATGATGGTTTTCTGTTTTCTGCCATTGGCTACTGTTCCATGAACAGGGTGATCTCTTTCAAAGGATGCAGACAGGTACAAGTGGAGCAAAACATCTGGAACACTGGTAGCCAAGTTTTCCAGCTGCCTCTAGCAGTAATAAAAACATGCACACGTACACAAGCATCTGTGTTCCTGTTAAAACTGCAAATTTAATTGCTCTTCACATATAATTTCCTTTTGGCAGTGTATGAAGGTGACATTAGGGGAATGCGAGGTAATTTAGACAAGATTTTACATTTAGCCAAGAATTTAGCAGATTGCACATCCAGCTTTGCCCCCACAAGCCTGAAAATTCAAACTCTGTCTGGGTTTTTTTGTCCTTTACTACAAGATGAAGTAGGGATAGATGAGTTGCCAAATTACCCATTTTCTTACATTTACTTATGTAGCTGTAAGATCAAATGAAACAAAGCAACAAAAGGGTGGAAAAATGCCGAGAGTGATGTTTGAAAAAATGTATCCACTAATTAGCCACATGCACCTCAGGGGGGTGTAAGTACAGAATGTGGCCACAGAATGGGCTAACATGTTACACAATGAGAAGTTTAAGACAAAAAAAAGAAAATTTGAAATGTATTTTTGTGTTAACTGTTCTGTATGAATCAGTTTTACTGTTGTTTAAAAGTAGAGCACTTGTCTGAGACGTCCGAGAAGACAAGTGACAAGTTAATATTAATCTGGAAAAAGGTGGGAAACAGGTGTACTTGTCAAATAAAACTAATTCCAATTCACTTTCTCTAAAGAGGAAAGATTTGCTATGTTTTTCTTTTTGTCTGTGTTACAGCTTCTTTTGTGTGGGGAACTGATAAATTCTCACTTTTGGCCTTTATTTTCCTCGTCCTCCTTTCTAAATGTCAGTGCCGCCAGATCACTGTGCCGTCGTTCCACTGCTGAACACTCAAATGGAATTGAGGGGAGCCAAGAGGAACCGGAACAATTTGGCCTGATAGCACACCCTGTGCTCAACATTGCTAAGCGACCACCGTGAACTCAATTTCGTGTGCCTTCCCTTACCTAGAGGCTGGAGCTAGTCAGCGAGAATGTGCATGTGTATGTGTGTGTGCTGAAAGTGCACTTCTGCAGTGAATCATCCTAAAATCTGTGCAAGTTCTGGTCTGTTGGGTTTCGGTCTACACTTGGACTCAGTGTATGTTCGTGTGTGTATATTACTAGTGGACATGTTTGCGTGTACATGGCATTTGTGTGGTTCTGCATGAATGAGAGGACTCTGGCCCAGCTAGATACCTCAGCTGGGGACAGTCACACTCATATTACAAATAAATGACACATGATGGAGCATCTTACTCTGTCTTTCTCTGTGTGTATGTGTGTGTGTGTGTGTGTGTGTGTGTGTGTGTGTGTGTGTGTGTGTGTGTGTGTGTGTGTGTATTTGCCAATCACCTAAAAACATAGAACTCAAAAATTCATGTCAATTATTATACCAATCCTGAAAATAACTGAATTTATAACAAATGTCTGCATGTGGTTTAAATAGTCTTAACATGGCTAGAAATCCATAATGTGCTGCTATTTTGTGGTAGCACATCTTCTGTTTTAATTGCAATGATTGTTTTTGAATGAGACTTGAAGAGTTGCTTGCGACTCCTGCACGTCTACTTGGCAAATTGTCTTCCCTTTTTCCTCATAGATAATGCATTTCTATTGATTTATTTCATATAAATACTTTGACTATTCATCGTGTTACATTCAGAATTTCCTCTTTGAGCCATCTTAATCATTGTATTTTACAGCATTGTTTAGTTGAACAATTGAAGTACCGGGAGCCTCTTTTTAGCACTTGATCTTAGCTTTCTCCCACCGGTTTGCCATAGCTGCCACTGCTTAGCTGAATATGGCAATCAAACATGGAAATGTACCTAAATGGAGTACCTAATAATTTATTACTGACTGCCAAGAAATAGTTGGTGTATTCAGCATTTTAGTAAAACCACTGATGGAGCTGACGGAATTAGATGATGTACTGTATTGTGTCCAAGCACATTTACACAAGGGGGGAGAAAAATCACAAATAAAAAGACAAGGAAAGGCAAAAACAAGAACACAAGCTAGACTGGGCTCTAGTGATGTCTATTAGAGGCATCAGGCTGTGTCCTTTAATGTTTATTCCCTGCAAACAAAAGAAACTGGAACAAAGGTCCTGCACATTTTACATGATCAGTGATAAAGAGCGAAAGACTCAATGCAGTCTCTTATAGCTGAAAACAGCTATTATATTACAAAAATATGCATACACAAATTTTGGTATGCTTACCAAAAATGTTACCTGGACCAAGTTTGCCAACACAATTCAAAGTAACTCAGGCCTGTTCGCAGCTCAGCTTCAATATGCACATTCTGGTATGAAACAAAAAGACTGTTGTTGAGCTGTGTTGAACTACCAGTAAGACATAATGTGGCATTTCACAGGCAACAATACATGGAGGAAGAGGATTCTGACCTTTTGAAGTTTAATATTATGAGTCAAATTGAAAACCGAACACACACGCGCACGCACACATGCACTCACACACACACACAGACACACACAGAGAGAGAGAGAGACACACAGGGACACACAGTCACTCTTCTCTGGCACACAGTTTTCACCTCAGTATAAACCACAAGAAACGTGGTCATTATTCAGAGCATAAGCAACAGAGAACATTATTCTGAATTGTGAATTGACACATAATTCCTGAGTATTTAAAATAGTTTTCCATCAGTCTCAGTAGGGTTTCCATTAAAATGCACATTAAAGCTTTTCTTACATTTTGAGTGTCTACTCCGAAACTAACTCTACAGAGATGTATGTGAAACAGAACATCAGTGAGTGATATGGGTGATAATGATATTGGTTATAAGAGAGAATACATACTGTGTGTGTGTGGGTGAGCGCAAAAATGAGCAGAACAGTATTGAGTATGAGAAACAATAGCATATACGTGACAGATCATAATAATGAATTTGGGGGAGAACAGTTTTGTGTGAAAGGAGTAAAGTTTAAACAAAAGTCACTCGTTTCATACAATTGAATAACAGTTGAAATTCTCAACTGATCATTTAATTACAGCTGTCCTTAGGAGAAGACCTACACATCACGAATGCTTTCTAAAACAGTTGGTTGCATTAACAAAATGTAAGTTGTTATATCCAAAAAAGTTTTAAGTTGCTGTTTAATGAGCCATTATTTTTATACAATGGGTGCAGTAACAGTAACTTTACAGAACACTAATCTTTTCCAAATAATTCTCTAGCAGCAATATACTCCACAACATATCCTAACGTGGTGAGGCACTAGACTCATTAAACAAACTGGAAGCACATATTCCTTTCCTAAGGCTTTTGAGTGAGTCTCATCCTTTTACCCAATCAGAATCTGTATTTATGCTTACATCTGTGTAACTACTAGTTTCTGATTGTACGAAAAGAGGAGCTGGACTGAATTAGTCGGAATATACGCTACAATAATATTCTTTATTTATGTTAAAAACAGGGTAGATTTCTTTAAGCTAACCCTTTTCATTTTTACATATTCAAAGCTATTATTTTGAGAAATCTCAGGCCTATTTGCACTTTCCATCTAATGTGGTTGTTTTTATATTGGTAAATAAAACCAGTACCAGAAAAAGAAAAAGGAGGAATACAGCACATTTACTGTTGTGATTGTATCATATGATGAACCTCATTTCAAGTCATTTCGAGCGAAAGGCATATATCATCTCATCTTCACCTGCTCAACTAATTAACTTGATTTGGAAACCCGATGAAGTTATGGACAATAGAGCCCATAACTATACAATTGTACTTTTACTAAAAATCCCTGCATCTTCTAACCATCTGTTTTTTCATCCAAGCACATGAGAATCCAGGCTGTGTGCCTCTGTCCTTTTTCCAGGTGTGATGGAGAAGAGCTTGTGTGTTCCAGGCAATAATACCTGCAAGTTGCTCATCGCCTTTCCTGATTATATTTTGTTTGCAGCTCTCTTTTCCTTTCGCTCTCCACTCTCTCTCTCTCACACAAATTGGTCGAGGCAGATGGCTGGTCCACCCTGAGCCTGGTTCTTTTAAAGGCTTCTTCCTTTAAAAGTAGTTTTTCCTCTTCCCCATCACTTACTGCTTGCTTAAGTGGGATTTCTTGGGTTTTCTCCATAAATCTAGTTTTGACTTTATTATTTAAAGTTCCTTGAGATGGCTTTGTCATATTTTGGCACAATATAAATAAAATTAAATTATATTTAATTGAAAAAACAGTCTAGAGAGCATTTGAAAAAGAAGAATAAATTCAATTAAAAACTTGTACAGAGGCATTCACTCACTTATTTAAGCCTTACTTTATCCTGCCTTCATTATGTTTGATGCCATGGTAATAAAGTGGTGACATGCAGCTTCTTTAACAGACAAAAAATATACACTGTGCATATCATATGCATGGCAACATGGAGGAATCTTTAACATAACATGCTGTGGCGATTGATGAAGACTGACGGTGGGTGGACAACTGAGCTGCTCTCACTCTGATGACTTTGCCTCACAAGACAGTTGGGTTAGTCACTGTGGCTTAATCTGAGCTGATACAATAAAGATTGAAAGCTGGAATTCACTGCCTTTCAAGTTGTAAAAGTGCACTGAATCAGAGAGTGTTTTGTTTGTGGTACTACAGGTAACTACTAATAGATGGAGATAAGTTGGTATCATGGCTGCAGTTTTGAATGGTTGTGACATTCAGATGAAATTGTCAGAGCAGATACAGTGTATGTACACGATGATGAATTCATCAATTTACACTTGTTACTATTTAACTAATTACAGTCATCCTTCATCATCATTTGGTTTACAACAAAAAATATTGTCCTTGAGACACTTCCATAGTCATTCACAAACTTTCATTCTCTTTTGGAAACAGATAAATGTGCAGATAAATACGTCTGTGTATTCAAGTTAAATTGTACTTTACTGTATATATGATTATGATCCTATATGTGTGAACAAATGCACTTTACAGCCTAAATTTTTGGTCAAGTTAATCTTGTACTTATTTTCTTGAAAATGCATATAAATTATTTTCACAATCACAATGCCGAGTACAATACTCTGAGCAAACAGTAATCAAAACCCTAGTTAATAGGCGAAAGCATACAAAACCACCAGCATGGTCTTTTAAAGGCTCTGCCCAAATAGCACACAGCCTTTGAGCCACCAACAGTAAATGTGCTGTTATTGAATATGCCTGGTTATGAACTTGACCTTAGTTACCAAGCAACGCTACATATTCTTTATTTCCTGTCTCATTGCCAGGTATCTTCTACAAATGAATGAGTGATACTCTAGTATAGGCATATACATTTTAAATTGTCCAATAGTGAGAAGAAAATTATCCAGACAGTGTGTCTACACAGTCTTTTACACCTCTGAATGGATGTGGAATGGTGCCATTCTCATTAACAAGAGGGTCGTTCGTACCGTTTTTGTATTCAGAGTTTGGTCTAGGAACACTTTCCGAGTGAGTGGTACTGAAACAATTGATGTGCCACTCTAATCTCAACACTGCTGCTGAGCTTTGGATCTGGTTGTATTTGGCGGACAGTCTCCTCTTGTGGTATGGCAGCCTGCAATGGCTCTGGTCTCTGTAGCACTTCATGGCTGCCAAAATCTGAGAAAGGTCATTTACTGTATACTCCAGACACAGTGGGAAAAAGCCACTTGGGTGTTTGCAAAAAAGCTGTTTCATGAGGTTTCACCCCAATTCTAGATAGTAGGTAGTAGCTAATAGCAGATATAAGCTTCTACATCCTGAACAGACAAATTGATGTTTGAATGTACTGTATGTAATTACTCACTTTCGGCATGCACGTATGGCGCCCGGCATGTTAACATGCAGTGTGTGCTGAACTCCACATATGTGACTAAACATAGCTTAAAGCAAGATTGTCACACATATTCATAAAAGCATAAGCAATTATTGAAATTGGTAATTTCGTGATATAATCTGTCTCAGATCACTAATAGGCAATACCTTCTCCTAAAAGCAGATAGTTCCAGAGAGGCAGCAGGAAAATGAAAAAAATAGTTGGCGTAGAGCAGGTTCAGAAAAGAGAGTGCTCCAACTCCCCCCCCCCCAACCACCAAATCCTGGCAACAACACCCACGCACTTCCAGATGTCACACCACAAACTTCTAAACTGTATGTCATTAACAGATGCCTTCAGTCCAAGAGAAGTGTGAAATACACATAATGTGTAATATTCAAAACAGTTTTTACTTCTTACCAGTCTTCTTACCAGAATTATTTACATCATTCTTCAGTTTACTGTGGTGGGTAATTGGTTTCTGTGGCTCAAATGCAAATCTGATTTCATGATTCATCTGTAAACGTATGAATCTTTAGTTTTGAGCATGTTTTATAAACAGCCCCTCTAGACAGAGCCTTTTTATGTGTTCGCCAAATTTTTTGTATTCTAAATACAAATAAATGAAGAGCAATTTCAATAAAATAGGTGAGGCGATTGTTGTTGTGCCCCGCCTTGTTCCATCAAGCCAAAGTGCTTGGCCCTCAGCTTAGCAACATGTGTCAGCCTATATTAGGTGGCCCAGTGAACAATGGTCTCAGCCAGGAGCAGGTGGTGGTTACTCAAAGCTCTGAGAGGAGGGTATGCATTAGTGGCAGTTTGTGTACTGTATTGTGTGTGTGTGTGTGTGTGTGTAAGAAAGAGAGAAAGAAAGAAAAAGAGAGAAAGAGAGACTGGCCTATCTGCCATCTGGAGTATCCAGACAATCCCAGGTGAGGCGGAAACTTGAATGTGCTGCTTCAATCGGTCCACCAACTTTCCTCTCTCCTGGATCCAAGGGCTTTTTAGAGAAGACCCCTTGGCTTCTTGCTATGCCTTTAGTGATGGCACTCTCCGGTTCTGAGGGTGTGAAATGAGCCATTACAAGGTGTGCAGCACCCCCACCTAAAGTGGATTGACCCAAAATGGGATTTTCAAACCCAGTCAGGTTTATTTATAGAAAGTCTTCCACAAACAGTTTAAAAATGCTTTAGAATGAATGTATGTGATTTCCAAAAGCATTTTTGTAACATGAAATGTTTTGCTTTCCAATCACACTTTGGCAACGTTAAAGATAACTTTATTAATTCTTACTGCTTGCAGAGGTTCTTATCTGCTCGCAATCACAGATTGTTTTAATGATAAACATTCCTAATTAATTTCTGTGATTGTTGCTACACACACTATTGTTGGCAGGCTGACACATGCTTCAGCTATGGACTGTACATCTTTTTGACTACACAGCTGTCTCATCAACCTCGTGCAATGTGGAACCTGCTCCTTCTCTTTCTATTTCAGTCCTAACAGCCTTTTTGAAAGGACTGTACCCCCTGTCTCTGACGCCTATGCACTTCCTTGTCCCATCATATCTCACTTCACCTCCACCCATCTGATTGTCCCCTGCAAGTCACTCCTCAAAACACAGGAGGAGTGAACTGTAAAAGCTGACTTGCTGATTTTGTACTTGCTTCATATTTTTCTAGTTTTGCGAGTACATGTATATAATGGTAATACACTTGTCTATAATGAAACATTTGTCTCATAGCTGCTTAAGCTAATGACAGCGTGGGATAGGCTCCAGCCCCCATGACCCTGAACAGGATGAGCAGTTACAGGTAATAGATGGATGGAAATTCCCCACCCAAAAAAAAAAAAAAACTTATGAGGGGAAAATGGAAGCAAAAGCAACGGAGGAGGTACCCGAACAGAAAGACGTGCAACAGATTTAAATTGGCCTTCAATACTTCACAACCGTTTTACCTGGACCATAACTGTGGGCAGAACAGAAAGCAATTAAACATACAATTTACCGAAAACTCAAGGACAGTTCACACCCAAAAGCATGTCTGCTTACTCTCCCTGTTTTGTATTCTGAACCCATTCTACAAGTACACTGAAAAAAAATGATGAGTTTGTTTCTGAGGTCATACCATGATCTGGCTGGAGTCCATCTGAGACAGTATCTTAAGAGCACTTTCGCATTTCACGCCATATTTCATGCACTGGAATTAGAGTGAGGCGCAGATAACTCAATCATTTTCTGAATTTTGTAGTGGTAACTTGCTGCCCCACTCTCTCCCACTGAGATTTCAGCTTTAATACTCTAACTCCTGTACTTATGATGCAAGAATTTATCTTTTTGATTTTAGTTTTCCAGAGAGGTATTTGTCCAAGTCAGTATTCCACAATGTATTTTCTGCACATATGTGTTTTTGGCTACGTATAAATATTTGTTTATGTTTTGCATAGTTTTAATTTTTCTGGGCAAACCAATAAATAAGGCTACTTTTGTGATATAGGAACCGATCCACAATTTCACTAACACTGTTAACTTTAAGAACTTGGAGGTGTTTTTTTTTATTTGATATAAATTAACAGATCGAAAGTCTAAGTACTTGATTAAACTACTATTTTTTGCAGTGTGCCTCACGCGCTAAACCCCCCGCCCTCCCCCCCCCCCCACGTCGCTTAGTCTCGGGTCTTCGTGATTGGCTCACCTTTCTTGTCCGTCAAAACTGTGTGGGCGGGACTCAAACAATCCACTCGTGTTCCCTGCACGGCGGACTGTGCGCCACAGCAGTATCAGGGCAGACAGTAGTGCAGCGGCGGCAGCTTCTACTCTGTCAGCGGAGGACGACTGCTCCCACTGCCCGAGGCTGAGTGCAGTTGTTCACAGTTCAGTAAACTGAGCCTGTACCGTACCGCTGGTGAATCCCTCAAAGTATTTAGCTTTTTAGCGGCGAGAGCATTTCCGTTTTCAGTGCCAACACAGTCTGCGGGTCTTGAAGTCGCTTGTCGTAACCCCCTTTCAGGGACGCACAAAAGACGCACTCCCAAGTCCACCTGGATAGCTGAAAAAGCAGCCTGGTCCGTTTCGAGGTCCAGTGGGGAGAAATTAAAGCGGAAGGCAAGAACAAGAGACACAGAAGACAGGATGAATCTCAACAGTCATTTGGTTTTCACCCTCTACACTATTTATGGGATTCTTTCGAAAGGTAAGCCTAAGATGAGTTGTGCTTACGTGCACGTGTGTGTGTGTGTGTGTGTGTGTATGCGCGCGCGTGCGTAACGGTGTGTGCATGTGCGCGTGTTACAGGCCAACAGCAGGACAAGGTGGTGAAGGGGCAGAACGCGCGGTCACACGCGGGTCCTGGCTGGAAGATGTCTCTCGCGGGGTTCGTGTCACAGTCATGTACATTCTCATGCAAGTGTGTACGTGCCATGAATGTGCGTGCGGTGTCTCTCAAATGTGTGTGACGTGAGGCAGCCAGAGGGGAGAGAGCCTGTCCTGTAATATTAAGGAGATTTTGCATGTTAACGTTCAGGAATGGGGAGACTCCTATGTTTGTAGTTGGATGCTCAGGATGCGACCCAAGCACGTCTGTGTCAAAGCCTACACGCTGGTGCGTCTCCTGCGTTTATGGTCTTGTGTTGTGCCGCTGGAAAGACACACCTCACCAAATTACCAACGCAGCAATTGGGTTTTAAATGCAGGACTTGGATGAGTCACAGAAACACTGGAAACGTTTTACGCACCGAG
Source organism: Channa argus (assembly GCF_033026475.1). Taxonomy (NCBI): domain Eukaryota; kingdom Metazoa; phylum Chordata; class Actinopteri; order Anabantiformes; family Channidae; genus Channa; species Channa argus. The sequence goes on along the minus strand of NC_090220.1, from coordinate 1,846,254 downwards.
CAGTTTAATGCTGCTGAGTACAGCAGTAGACAGTAGAAGCTCACGCACATGTTAAGCGTTGCGATTCGGGTATATTTACACATTTTCTTTTGGGATTTTTGACCCATGTTTCTTGTGTGTGCGTGTGTGGTGCCCGTGGTTTGTGCGCGCAGTCAACTCCGGTTTATCCCGAGGTTGTAACAAGACTATTGTCCATAACCGAAAGGATTTGTAGGAAATGCAGTGCAGGTCTCATTGGAATGACAGGTTTCCCCATTAAATTCCCAGACGTTTGTTTATTTTCAGTTATTATAGCTGATCATATTAGGAAAAGTTTTCTGCTCAGGTTAATCCATATATTGCACATAATATAGATATGGCCCCAGTAATGCTGTCTTAACATTTTACATTAGAGGACGGCAAACAGTTTATCTGAATTAACTATATGTGAATAATACTCTAATCTGCACAGTTAGTAATAAATATAGGATAAACAACTGTGTGTGTATCAATAGAGAACTGGAGTGTAAACACAGTAGTAAGGTGACTTTGGGGGTCAAGGTCACAGTGAGTTGAGGGTGTTTCTTAAAATGGTTCCGACTGTACTAAAACAGCAGATAACAGTAAAATAACATTAAAATACTATTGCACTAATTGTAGGGATTCTTTATGCTTACGTTATTCATCTGAAGCATTTATTTTCTTGTTTAAATAACAACGGTAGATGATACATACGGTGCAGTTTGTCTGTTTAATGGTTTTGTGCAAGCATGAGATTTAATCTACCTCACCATCATGACAAATGTTGTATCAAATTCTACTGTTAGGATTAATGCTACACTTTACACAGAGACTTAAGCACTGTTTTTAACCATCTGGAATAATTACTCAGTCTGCGTAGTTCTGCTTTTAACAAATCTGATACAAAGCCACCTGAATACAGCCTGGTATTTCAATTTATGGAAGGCGATTAAAAGGGAACCCATCTTAATGATTTTGTGGACTGGTGCATTAATTCTGTGTATAACAATGCCAACGGGGGGATGATTTACACACAAAAAACACCTGTCTGTCTAACAGCAGGGCCACATATGCCACACTGAGTTTCAGTTGTGTGATGTAAAGTCCATTGTGTTCCTACTAAATCATATCAAGTTGCATTGGGAAACAAAATGTACTAACGTGAAAGACAAAAACCATAATCCTGGCCTAAAGTAAATGAGAAATCCTGAATGAGAGACGGTTTGTGTTCTATTCCCCTGGTCATTTGTTGTTGTCTCTTTGAAGTGTGTGTGTATCTGTGTGGGTGTGCATTTGAGATAGTGAGAACAGTCTTTCTTTAATAACCAAACATGATTAAGGCAATTTTTGAACTTAATGAATCAGTATGTAATGAGGTAGCTCAGGGTATCTGGTATATCTGGCAGCTCGCACCGCAACATTTATTGACGTTCCAGAGCCTTTCTCATCCTTTTTATTCTCATAAGGGCAGCACTCTCAATATGTGTGCGTGTGTGTGTGTGTGTGTGTGTGTGTGTGTGTATACACATGCATATATTCCTGCAAATATGGGCTCTGTTTGTAAAGCTTATGTTTGAAGAGGACATGAGCATGCCGGTAACAGCAGGGTTTATTCCACGTGTGGCTTTCCATCGCACACACTCACATCAGTCTCTTTCTCTCACTTCCTCTCTCTCCCTAACCCTGAAGAGGATAATGCTAGGCTGCTTGATTTCAACAGTCATCTCTCAGTGCAAGACCTATTATTGTATAGGTTCCACACAGCAGGCAGGTCAGCCTCCTCCTGAATGAAGTCTGTCTACCTGAAGCCATATCTGTGTGCTCTGTAAATGACAGCTGTTTCAGCCCCTCTGTCCTGGTGCCAGCTGGCATCAGAGATCCAGAGATGCTGAATCTCTGTCACTGACTAGACCTGCACAGTATATAGTGCGAATGTGAAGTGTTGTGATGAAGGTTGTTGTTTACCAACAGGCCGAGTTGTTAACATATTATCCAGTGTGTCTCATGTGCCCATGCCCGGGCCAGAGAAAACAGCCTGTTATGCAAATGGACCTCTTACGTAAGAGCTTGGGGTTGAGCGGCAGGCGAAGGGAGATAGAGGCAGAGAGCGACAGAGAAACAGGGAGATGTTCTAGAAAAGAGGAGTCGATGTAAGAGTAATGTGGGAGGAGAGGTGTGGAGGAGGAATGCGCAGGCTTCTCAACCAAAGTCTATGATATGTGCACTGGTGGTTGTTTGCTGTTTGGATGCCTGTTTATCTCAGCTGCTCTGTCTGTTTCCTGTCACTCTGCCTGCCTGGTAGTCGGTCTGTTTTGAACTCTGATCTTGCTAGCCTAAATACAAACCCCCCTGCTGAGGGGTGTGTTTATCCCCACAGTGAGTCTAAGCTGCTGAAGGCTGACCCTCCATCTCTCTGTACTTCCGTCCATTCCTCCCTCGCTTTATCCTCCCATCCTGGTGTGGAGCTTTGTATCACAGCAGCGTGGGAAAGCTTCTGATAACAAGCGGCCTGTGTGTGTGTGTGTGTGTATGTTTGCAGAGCCACTGATTACATGGGAGAAACAAGATGTTCTCTCTTTCTTGCTCACTTGCACTCTCTCCCACTTTTGTGTGTTAGCGGTGTATTCATTTTCATGGCTGTTCTTTGATGAGTAGAACATGTGAGGCGCTCTGTACCTTATACCAATGCCACGAAGCTTCAATGCCGAGAATTCTCAGGAGAGCATCACTGGCTCAATGTGCATCACACAGGCATGCAGGCACACACACATACACACAGCAGGCTGTACTGTGGGTTCATTGCTGCTCTGCCAAGGGATTTCCCGTGATCAAAGCCAGTCTTTTGTTAGTCCAGGTGTTAAAAAGTTAAAACAGAAAGGAGGAGGCGGCTGGAGGGAAACGTGGTGGGATTCGAAGCTTACAGTACAAGCTCTTCATGGCAGAGTAGAAATGTGCGTCTCCAGAATTGCTCCACAAACACTTAGAATGGTCCTTCTGTTTCAGCCAATTCTCGTCAGGACTGGTTTTACTTGGCAATGTACAGCTATTGCAAATTAAATATAGATGCTATTACAGGGTGTTAGTATTACAGACCTTTGGATAAGTTGAGACTGGAGATGGACATCAGTAAGTGTTGAGCTTAAGGCACATACGTTTGCAGATGGCAGCAGGAGATCCACAGGTGTCAACATAGCACCTAGGATGACAAGGCTTTTATGATCTAACAGAACAGGATACACCCACACTCAGTGACGCAGTGCACACTGCAGTGTCCACGAGATCAGCCCTTACTGTTTTACTACACTATGTAAGTGTAATGTTAGTTCTTTGAAAAGTGAAGATTTCAACTAATATCCCCTTCATTACATAAAACGTAGAAATACACCAGACACAACAACACCTTGAAAAACATCTGCCAAAAAGCTCAGTGTTTACGATCCTGTTATGTGCTCAATGCTGAATATCCCTGAAAGCTGCAGATTCAGTGGCGAGATCTAGTCTGTGGGGATGTCTGAACAGTGAGCCTCCTGAAAGCATGGCCTTACAATACGTATTCCAGCCGCTGAGGTTACATATATAACTTCTAGGTCTCTCTCACACACACACACACACACACACACACACACACACACACACCTGAGCTTTAAAGGAGTTATTCAGTTTACTGAATTCTGCAATATTACGCTTTACTGATCCTGGCAAGTCTCTCCTGCAACAAGCTGTTCTTCTAAAAGTGACATTTCTTTACAACTAAACTGCAAACACAGGAAATTTATTTGCAACTAATTTTCTGTTTGCAAAACAGAAAACAAAGGAAAAGTCACATATGTTAATTACTTTCCCTACAAAAATTGAATACAGTTGCAGTTTAGTTGTATTGCAACATTTTAGGAGACAGAGTTGCCTGAAAACTGAATAACTGGCTGTGTGATGGTACTATCACAGGTGGCTGTGTCACTCCACATTTCCAGCATACAAATAGAAATTCTATTATCTTGTCATGCTTGAATTCAACAACATGTCACATTTTAAGAATAGCTGTTTAATTCTTAGAAATAGTCTATTTTCTAACCAAATTAATAGGTTTTATCTAATAGAATCATGCACTAGGGAAGCTGTGAGCTATAGCAGCTTTCTGGTTACAAATATAGAACAATCATATTTTATCCCACAAATAAACAGCTTTGTAGAGAATCAATGTAATATACACGTAGATTTTTGTTTTTGCATTGACTGTGTGTCGTAACTCTTAGGGAAAGTGTAATTAAAACTAGCCCAAAGCAAAAAAATAGAGATCAAATGCAGCCTCCCATGGAGAACGTTGAGAATACAGGCCCTCCGGTGTATTTGGCTGCAGCAGCAGCAGAAGCGGACAGCGTGTTTACACCCTAAATAGACCTCCCAGTAGGTGAAAGAAGTATGCAAGCTCAGCTAACATATCAGCTGATAGGGCTTTTCTTCAAATCTAATACAACTGGTTGTGTGCAGGTCAGAATATTAACCAATGTGCATTAAAGATGTGAGGCTTATTTAATAAGAGACTCAAAGTCCCAAGTAAAAAACACTCAGATGTTTAAACTAATACACCCCTAAATTTAGGAAGTATACTGCAAATGACTAGCTCACTCTGCACCGTGAACCATCACACTGATTTAATACATCATTTTCATAAATAAACTTAAGGAATTGTGTTATTAGCACATTGCTCAAGTGTATCTGGTGCGTCTTGATCAACAAGCAAACTCTGGTTTTCTTTGTTTACAATAAGAGAAATTACATTCAATCCACCCATACAAATAAAACACAAGTGCATGTAATAGGAAAGACATAGACCTATTGTATTATTAAGTGTGGGCATGTGTGCGTGTGTATGTGCACACATGTGAATGTATATGTGATGTCTGTATTAGCATTGAATTCCAAAGGATTAGTTAGTGGCTAATCTACAGCTCCAGTCTTTGACAAGCCATGTGTCACTAAGCTCAAACACTCTGGAATAAAGAGACACAAACACAGTCACCTTTTGGATTAAAGCCCTCAATACAGAGGGTGTTGTAATCTTACATATAAACTGGGAAAAGGTAAAGTGCTTAAACTGAAGGGGGAAAAAAAGGGAAAATTAAAGAGAATCCAATTCCATTAACCCCCCCACCCCACCCCACCCACCCACACACACACACACACACACAAACACACACAGATACACACATCTACACCCATAGTGTACCTGCAAATAAGCAAACAAATGAAGTGCTTGATTTAACATCCACTTTCAGTTAAACCTAACATGCTTTGAGGTTCATGTATTGTCCCCTCTCTTAACAACTCTTAGTCTTGATAATGTTCTTTTTATGTCATGTGCCCTTTCATCTGACAGCTCCTTTTCATACAATTCCCTCCGGGACAGAGTCTGGAGACTTGGTAGTACATGTTACAGTAATCATTTTCTTCAACGGAGATAAAGATATGGACAGCCGTGACTCTCCCTCTCTCACTCTGCCTACTCCCTCAACTCTCCTGCACCAACTCTGATATTGTTTGGGGACTCTGTGTCTGTTCTTGACAGAAATGAATTCAGCCAAAGCAAAGTAGCCCCATATTGTGTACAGAGGCATTCTTACACACAGAGCCGTATTGAATGTGAACACCAAACACACACACACACACACGCACACAAATACACATGCACGTTTGTGCACACAAAAACCCAGCAGTGTAAAGAAGACAGAGCAATGAGAAAACAGCAGACAAATCTTTTGTTTTCACAGACTATATTTGCTATGATAATATGGACTAAAATGGGATGAAGCTTGGAAATTGTGACCTTTTTTTACTTTATTGCTGCTGTTTATGACCCATATTACTTTGTCCATATACGCACAGATTTTTTGTAGTCAAATCAGGGTTGATGGGGGGGAAATTCTCAGGGAATATGCCAAAAGAGTTGGAAATTGAGCAAAACCATAATAGGAAGGGTACAGCTTCTTTTTTTAGCCCTTTAGATTTGTAGTCTTCTCTCTCTTCCATTACAGTAAAGTCCAGTTAGTTCACTGACAGGAAGTGAACCCATATCGAGAGTAAATCCCACAGGTGCTCTTCCACTCGCTTTTCCAAATTACTGCTTATATCCCATGAAGTAACCCAGATAATGAGTTGTATCTCTCTTTAATGACTGTTCATTTTCACTCAATGGCTATTTCACACTTTGATTTCTCCTTGCTTCAAAGTGCATCTACTTTCACTATATCTAACCCAGATAATGGGTGCAAAAGTCCCCACATTTTGATAAACCAAAAAGTAAAACAAGTTTTATTTTTTTACATTTAATGCACATTCAGGCAGTGCAATTGTTCTTTCATCAGAAAATAATCGAAGTTAATTAATAATTAATTTATTAGGCATGCAATTGTTTGCACTGATGGAATTTATATTATTTTACTCTAACTTATTTAAGATGCTCCTTGGCCATGTCTGTTTTACTCTTTTGACATTTCAATTTATTTACTTATTTAGTTTTTGGCACAGTGGACCACAGGGTCAGTGTTTCGATCCCCGGTCGAAGTGTCTCTGGGCAAGACACTGTCATCCCCAGCAGTGCAGTGCCGGTCCAAGCCCAAAATTGGAATTGAGGAGGGTTGTGTCAGGACGGGCATCCGGTGTAAAAACTCCCAAATAACCATGCGGAAAATAAATACGGGGATGCAAACTTTTGCACCCAAATGTATGCATAAGATTCTCCACGTATACCTTTGATGTCAAGCAAAAACATTGATTTAGTGTTCAACTGCTTAACATGCATGTATTCAATAACAATATGGAATTATGGCATGATACTAATTGAAAAGCAGGATTTACTGGATCCACAAATACACATCTTGCACTAGCATTATGGTCTCAAAGGAAGCCTAGAAGTAGCTAAAGCTAATTGAAATATAATTCCCCAAAGACACATGTTCATGTTAATTGACTTTCTGTGTGAGCCTGTGTTTGTGTGTGTGTGTGTGTGTGTGTGTGTGTGTGTGTGTGTGTTTGTATTCATATTATTGCCAGAAGTCACTTTCTAGTCCCTTGTCTAATCATCAGCTAGAGGGTCCCCCCACATCTTAATTCGGTCTTTGAAAGCTATTAGACACTCTTTTGCACGAGCACATAAACACATCTAATGTAGTGAAATTATGCAGTTAGAATCTGCTGATGTTGTCTTAAACTCAAATTGAACCAGTCCTTCTACTGAGGTTAATGCACACCATAAATCAAAGCAGTCTTCACCACGGTTTTGTTTTGGTTCTTATTTTTCAGGCAAGTAGTAATGTACAGAACAATAAGGGTTTAGATGGGAGCAAATAGAGGACTGTGTGAAGGGGCTTCTGTGTGAAACTAGAAAGAACACGCATTATATGTAACTGCTGTAATTAAATGATTACTTTCGAGAACTACCGGTGTGAAATTTCACCAGCCGATAAGGTTTCACACCACGGACTCATGCACCTGTGCACATGCGTGCATGCACTCACTCACTCACTCACACACACACACACACACACACACTCAAACACACACACACACACACAATGAATATTTTACCATCCTTTGTTGGGCTTCGTTGCTGCACTGAGTATACTTCCTTGTTAATGTAAATGCAGGCATTCAACTATACTTGATTTATATAATACAGTATGTATATATAAACTCAAATATTTCTTTGTGTGTGCATCTGTGTCTTTGTGCTTCTACTATCATACTAAATAATGGTTTCCCTTCAGCTGCCATTATTGTCATAGATATTTTTATACCGCCATGGATCCTTTGTCTGAATGTTCCAAAATCCTATATTGGTTTTAAGTTTGGAGTCTGGCCACACTCTATGTGGAGATTGCTCCGGGCCTGTTGTAGAGGGGAGGGAAGATGGAGTCAAGTGAGACAATTTATAACGGTTAAAAACCAAATGAACTGAGACCCTTGGCTTGGGTGAGCGAGCGGCAGCATTCATAATGCGCCTTAGGGATTTCTTCTCCACATGCATTTTGCTGTGCACAATGCATGTGTGTGTATGTGTCTGTGTGTGCGCACGCGCACCAACTAGCAAACGCATAGCACAGAGAAACGCACAGCCCTCTACACCATCTGTCTCTGTTTGCCACATTGCAAATCCATTATATGCTTCACGACATTATTCCCCCACCCTAAGTGGCACACACCCCTAAGCTTACTTCCACTATGCTACTCAGTAGAACAGTGACAATTTGCTACCGTGTACACATCTTTGTTAAAGATGCTGTGGCATGTTTCCAGCTGGATTTTAATACATATTTTCATGCTCCATTTGAATTTTTTGTAAGTTGGTGTTTAGCATTGATACTTTGAGATTTTACAAGCCTATTTGCTCGTTCCTGCAGATTCAAGTGGGAATTTGTGTAATAATTTCAACTGGTCCCTGTTGAACTCACGCTGGACTTTAATAATTCTACCTCCTCCAGAATTATTAATTTCTGCATTTTGGCAGACAGATTTAACACATGCACATTGCATGAATCTGACTAAGGCTTGGCTCAGTAGTTTTATAGCTAACTCATCTCCACTTCTAATCAAAAAGCTTCCCCAGTCCTGAGCCTCCCGCTGAGGAAACAAAGAAGTTATTATGTTTTTAAATGGTCTCCAATTACGGATAATTTCACTGCCTATCTTAAAGCTATTTGCTTTTCTCTCGCTTTGCTCTGGTTGGGTAGAGCAAGCATTGTGCTTTGCAAAACAACGAGCAGACAAACTAGACATACAGCACATTCTTTTAGAAAGCAGAAAGGTCTCCTGTCTTCGCTCTGCCTCTCTGTCTCTTCTCATCTCTTATCATTAGAAAAGGGAAACACAGTTAACTCAATTCGTCCTTTATCTTCCTCATTAGTGTTTGTCTCACAGTGCACTCAATCACTCAGTCCATCATTCTCCTGTACCCACAAGTCAAAAGCTTCCACTGGCTGAAATGAATCTACACTCTCTTGTAGTTAGAATCCAGACTCATTAGTGACTAAAATTGTGCACTCGTGTGCTTAAGATAAACATTTTGAATCCATGATGTGGAGCTTTGAAGCACCGCGTATGTTCTTTGAAACAATGTACAGTAACTGATAGTTGGAAGCCTACAGTAACATTTGTGTGCTACATACCATTTGTCAGAGCCTCGCTGCTGTGGCATTTTCTTGCGTAAAACCTGGGATGAGAACTTTTGAAGGGTTGGACTTCACTTGTAACCTGGACTGTATGTTCTGGCTTTTGGCAGCAGTCGTTTATCTTTTTGATTGAATGGCATTTGAATAATAACAGCTTTTCTTCAGTAAGGACCGAGTCAACATAATTGTTTTAGAGAATTGTTATTGCTCCTGGCCATTTCGTATCCAGGAGAAGAGGAATAGAAAGACAATCTTGGCAGACACTGGCCTACTCTAAATGTTGAATACAAAGGTCGAACAATTAAAATAATGAATCACAACTAAAAGTCTTTGGTTTCAAAAACCAGCTTTTTGTGTTGCTATTAAAGCTATTTATACCGCTGAATTAAGTAACTGGCGTTTTTAAAAGTTTTGCATCAGTATACGTTTTTTTCCTCACTAGCTTCCTTTTCAAATTCATGTTATGCCGACAATTGGCGACCAGTTTGCCAACATGCTAATGCTACTTTATGTGTAGCCAGTTCAAATGGACCAGCTAATGCTAATCTCTGCTAATCCTGTGAGAAGCACCCTCAGAGCAACATTATCATGCTACTCTGTGCCTGAGATGGATAGTGGAGGACAAGGCAAAAGAAAATGGAAAAATGGAGACTTTGGCATAGCAAATATTAAATCACGATGGCTGACGCGCAAATCCTCACACCAGTGGTCAGCTTCCGACACCCGCTTCTCTGCATTCACATGAGCCCATAGAGACACACACACGCGTATGCACACAAACACACACACATACAGAGCAGCCAACATGAGCTATTACTGAAGTGATGGACCCAAAATCTCCAAGCATGGCCGTCATAATGAGACAGTGTTAACCACAGTTGCACTGAGCTGGTAAATTGTAGCCTTCTCTCCAGGACTAAGCACTGATCCTAAGCCCTTGTCGTAATGCACTGGTCACCCTAATCCTAACCTTATTAAAAGTGAGCCTTTAACCAAAAAGAAGCCATATCTTCAGGCTGTAGTGCAGTAGATCCTCAATGCAGCTGATCCTAGTGTAGCTTGTTTGAGAAGGGGTGACCTTCACATTCCTTAATCCCGGAGCCACCTTTTACTCAAATGAGCATAATGATCGAAGAGCTGCTAAAAGGCCACTAAAGGGTTACATTTAATATCATGTCTATATCTGAGGTTTTCTGTTGGACCTGGACCATTTCAGTATTCATGCACTATTACAGTGGGATATAATATTGCTTCACATCATATGGTGCTGCAGGATTTAATCTAATCACGCTGTCAGTCTGTGTGATTACATAACTGCAAAGGGCCATCATTTAATAAATAAATATTTAAGTGTGAGCATGTGACAACCTATTCTCAGTTTGAGTGCAGTTTACTAATATCAACCCTAATAAAGAGATGACCAGTCAGTGTGTGTTTAGACAGTGGAGTGTGTGGCATGTGTGGTCGCATGATTTTCTCGTGTGCAGAGCAGTGTTGCCAACTTAGCAACAGTGGAGCGAGATTTAGCTGCTCTTTAAAGCCCTTGAGCAATATATTTAAAAAAAAAAAATCCACAAATCTAGCGATTTTATTTTTGGGCAGACTTTGGCTACTTTTCTTAAAGAAAGTCGTTAAACTCTGAATAATTTCTCTTTGACTGTTTGTTGAGTGGGTGAGGCAGGGGAGCAGCACGTTCAGTTGACCAATTAGCACTCAGAAAAAAGTATGAATGAGCTGTATGTGATCCGAAAAAACTAATCCCCTATGCACGGTTAACTACCACTACTTTGTTTTTGGAAATTAAATCTAACATGACTATTTAGGTTGAATTATTTTTTTCAAAACACAGTTTAGTAGCGTGAGTGTTTGGATTTACTTAGGTCTGTACAACAGTCTACATGAGATACATCTGAGATTAGATGTAGATTTATTGTAGTTTTTTAAAACATTGTACACATTTTGTTTTTGTTTTTTTTATGCTAGTTTGTTTCTATGACTGTGTTGATAACTGAAATTGTGGAAATGTGTATTTATCTGTGCATTTTCCTTTACAACCATGCAAGTGGACTTGAAATACCATTTGTTTATCATATATTTGTTTATGAAATATTGTCCACATTAATTGCAATATGGCTTTTTCACGATATTGGGAAGCCATAATATCATATGACACAAGGCAACAACTGATAATAAAATTATTAAAAATTAAGAAATTGAAATCATAAACTTATAAGCTTCTAAATACAATGTGATGATCATAATCTCATGAACACTTTGTTTTATCATGGTGTTGGATTTCTTCACAGAATATAAGACATAAAAATAACAGATACAATAACAATACAAAAACAATAACATAGACCGTAAAGTGCAGTTCATCATCATTCATTAGAAAGACTGAAGCAAGACACTATAACTCAAATTATTATTTGCTAATGTGTTTCAGATGAGATCTTTTAATCTGTGTTCCAAACAGAAATGTTCTATAAGATGCTAGCTTGCTTTCATCCCTTTCCAGCTTGATTAGCAAAATTAATAGCATAATCTGACATCTCAGCAGTTCCCTTCATATCCACTGGGTGATTGTCATTCAAAGGAGTCCACCTTCGATAGAAGCGATAACAAGAAAGCAAAAGATAGGAGGAAAAGGCTGACAAAGACAGCAGAAAATGCACCAGGGGAAGGTGATGGGTTGTTTTGAGATATTATGCGAGTATATACCTGTACCTGTGGCTTGACTGGGATCCTGAGTGTCACATTACTAACCACTGCTGTGCCAGTGCTCTCTTAAAGCCTCACTGTGATAAGATGAAATGAGACAGGAATGGCAGTAACACACACACACACAAACATGTTTGTGTGTGTGTGTGTGTATGTCATAAATGGGTTGAGGGTGAAGGGAATGAGAGAATTAGAGGGATGTGGGGGGTAACAGGATGGATGGGGGAGAATAGAGGAATTCCTGTACCACATCTGCTCCTCCACCATGTACAGACAGGAATTTGGAACAGAGACAGATTAACCCAGAGAATTTGAAAAAGGAAAAAAAAAGAAAGACAGTGCAACGGGAAAAAAATAACAGAACCAAGAAAGTAACAGCAGCCATGCATGACAAAGTCAGGAAATTAACCTTCCTGTGAACATTTTTTTCTAGATCATTATGGTTGATGCATAATAGTACACATATAAAGCATAGCATATAAAAGGCTTTGATTCCAGCCTCTTTCTTTCCCATTTCTTTTTTACTGGATTGGCTTCCGGATAGAAATGCAAATGCCCCCTGTCAAAAAATACTGTCTTTATCTACATTTCTTCAGTGTGAAAAGGAAGCTGGGTTTTCATCCCTACGTGCCTTCCACTTTTTCGCTTCATGTTTGTCTATCTTTCTCTTTACGTGTCTCCCTCCCCTCCTCCACTCTCTCACTCCTTCCTATCTGGATGTTTCATTTCTCTTACCCCCTACACCTCACTCTCCGGCATCACCCAGGGCTTTCATCTTGGCAGGGTGCTTCCTTTATGAGAATACTCCAATTGGCAGACAAGCGCCCTTGTCAGACACCATTCATCGCACTTGCATAGATATGAAAAGTGTTTTAACAAGCACCACTGAGTTTTGTGGTGCAGCGGAAACTGCATACCAATGGCAATGCAGATATTGTGACCAAATTAAAGAGGAAGTGAAGTTTGGAGATGGTTATGTTGACGTCCTTGTCAGACATTAAAGTTTCATTGCAGCAGCCCCAAGGTAGCGAGTGAGCAAAGCTTGCATTTCTTTACTGATATCCATAGAGAGTTTGGACTAAGAAACACAGCAATGAAATGCACTGAACCCGAGCTGCATTATATTTTCTGAATTTGAATTTCTTGCACTTAATTCAGTGAAATATATGGTATCTCTGCCTAATCTTGGCTGTCACAACAATAACTTGCATTTGGCTTTCAGATACTGAAATGCATTAAGTAATATATATTTTAACACTATTTACAATATATATATTTTCCATCTCTTTATCTGGAGAGTGATTCTGTTCTGCTCTGTAAACCACTGCAGGAGAGCAGTCAGCACAAGCATTCATTCATCAGATGAATGGCTGTAAGTTAGTTAGTTGATGATGTACCCATGTGAATTAAGAATCTGCCCTGAGGTCATATCAGCAGGGTTTGGGCTGTTCTTATAGATGCATGACTACAGCAGGCATTGTTCTGTAGCTGTTGGAGTCAGAATAAGATGCTGAAACAGGTGTTTGGCCCGAGAGAAAAAAAACCAAGGAAGGAAAGTACATCCAAAACAAATTACAGGGATAAATGACTGTAAAAACACTCATATTCTCTCTTTTAGCAGTATTTTGCATTTGCACCAAATAAAAAGTGTAAAACAGTGGATGTAACAGAATGCCTTTGTAAGTTATGCAAAGCTAGCACAGTAGGGGGTGACATGGTGGTGAAATCTTCCTCCCAGCTTGCCCAGTCAAATTGTACTTCCACCTGGTCCTTTTTGTTTTGTTGTTAAAAATCCTGATAATGTCCCCTTTGTTCTGGTTTCCAAGTAAATGCTTGAAGCATTGAATTTGAACAAATCTGCAATTCAAGAAACCTGCTTTTCAACTTGATAATGTCCTCTGTAAATATGTTGATCTAGCTCCTGTAACCAAGGCCTGCATACAGTACTATCTAACTCATTTTCGTTTGAATAAGCGGTATGTTTAGCAAATAATCCTCCCACATTCATGTCACAGTAATCTCACTGTGCCTTGATACCAACATGAATCATTTAATACTGAACAGTTTTTATTGCACCTTATCTCACACTTTTGAGCAGCCATGTTCCTTGCAAGTCTTTAAAATATCAATTAGGCACAATTAAGGCAAAAAAAACGCTTGATAAGTAAAAAGGTCCGTCATAGCATCATTGTTGCATGGTTCTTTTTTGTCTGTCTGTCCTGGTCAAAACATGTAAATGCAACTCTTAATCAACTGCAGTCAACCTACAGCAGAGAAACACAGTGGCTCAAAAAGAGGTGATGTCATCATAACTGAGTGTTGTACATCAGCCGGACGGTGATCTAAGCTGCAAGGATACTGTCTCTGAAAATATATAAAGTGCCTGCTTTATAGAGCATGACATATGATTTCCTCTCTTCAGAACTATACGTACAGTGCTCTGTTTCCACCAGAATGCATCCCGGCTGTTCTGATGAAACTGTTACACTATCCAGCTACATTCTTTTTGTTTCATTCCCTGTGTCCTTTACACTCTGTCTCTCTCTCTGTCTATCTCTAAATGAAGTGAGGCTTCAGATTTATCTCAGTGCAAGGGTAAATCAGCTGCACAAAGGTTATGTGCATTCAGATGACAGCTATATGCAGCATCTGTCAGTGGGCTATGATCATTTATGATCTAAGCATTTCTGTGTCTTTTCCTGTATAATGTAATACATTCCTCTAATCCAGTCAAGACCATGAGCTCCAATCATCATTGAAGATCACAAGACACAAATGCAAAGAGATGGAAATAGTTTTAATGTTTTCTGTTCCAGCTGTGTGGAACAATTTGCAAAGGGGAATGAATTTTCAGAACATGTATCCCAAACTCAACTCACAGCTATTTTAATTTCAATGTCTAATTGTCTGTTTAGCTCCTAATGCTGACAGTTGTTTTGTAATTGTCTTTGTTTTTAGCTTAATTGAACCAGATTTACTGGTCTATATGCTGTGTATACAAAGGTGCTGATGGTGGAAAAATACACTTGAATGAAGCCTGTTGATCTGTGGTTGGAGGGTTAATGGACACCACATGGAAATTGTGTCTTACAGTGAATGCAAGTAGTAGTGATGGTTTGGGTGAGTAACTGCAGCATGTTACGTCTGGATACAACAGCAAGATGAGTGGTCAAGAGCAGGCATGGAGACAGCTAATTGGTTGAATTGGAACACCAAAAGGCAGCTGACAGTAAAATCAATGAAAAGATTGTTTGTGATTAAACTTGCACTGACCTCCTTTCCTGTTCTGTAATAAAAGTCTATGCATAGATAAATATTCTATGCTTAAGCTTGTATTAAATTCAAGTAAAATACCTTGGTAATTTAAAAGACCACAAACTGTGCTTATCTAGCCCAATAATGTTCAACTTCAGGCTCACCATTTCCTCTTATTGTAAGCAGTAATACTGCTCCCAGTTAGAAAATTGAATCTGTTTAATGTAGAGGAGCAAAGCAAACAAACAAAAATATAATTAGGGCTGGACACACTATTATTCTCTTATAATTTTAAAAATGAAAATTGAGTATCATACAACCTTAATTAGCTTCATCAGGCAAATAAAGGTTTTTTTCGTACCAAAATCTCCACTAACATTGTTAAATTCCAAGCTTGTGGTGGTACGAACTGAATTCACTACTACCCTTTATCATGGTTAGCATCCTTGATATTATTGTGAAAATAAACTATTTAATAAAACAGAAAACTGTCATGATGTTTATGCCTAATGTTTTAAACTACAAAAAAGTGGGGCCTTTCAACTCTCCAACAATACATGCTTGTGTTTAAAAACACAATATAATCACTCGAGTGAACAATTTATTTAGTCATTATTTTAAGACTTTAATAAATGTTTATCAGGTTCGGACAGTACAAACTAGTATTCATAACTTCAAAATATAAAACTCAGATATGTATGTTATGTTAATAAAAATATATTGGTTGACTCAATAGAATTGGTGTATGGTTTAGAGTGGGCTGCAAGGGGGTGAAGTGGTTAGTGCTGCTGCCTCACAGCTACAAGGGCCCCGGAGTAAACACCCATCCGGTTTTCATCCACAGTCCAAAGTCATGTATGTTAAGTTAATTAGAGACTCTAATTTGCCCCTAGGTGTGAGTTGGAGTGTTAATGGTCTGTCTGTATACTCTAGTCTTTCTGTGTTGTCCCTGAGATCGACTGGAGATCTGTCCTGGGTGGACCCTACCTTTCGGCCAATGACAGCTGGGATAGGCTGTAGCTCCCTGTGGCACTGAACAGAATAAGCAGTTAAGATAAAGCATGGATGGGTGGTCTATATAGACTGGACTTGTGAGTAAGACAAAATACCCACATTTTATATGTGTGTGTGTGTGTATATAATATATCCTTTTTATAGGACCAAATTTGTTTTTGCTAGGAGTAAAATTGAAGGGGTTTTGCAGAAAAAGCAAGCAAAAGATGATTTTGTCTTCCTTTTTTAAACTTTCACACCACACTGTAAGGACAACCTAATTGTGGAAAGCACAGAACACAAAACGACCCAACTCTCAACTCTGTTAATCTGTTAATGGATTTTAACAAAGCTTGGTCACAACTTCTGTGCAGTTTACATCCATGCTGCTTCTAATTACTGTAAATTTGTAAGATGTGCTAACAAGAACAATAGTTGTTGAGGTGGCCATAAAAGAGGTCTCACTATTTTCCACTTTCAGTTGTACGTACTAGGATGAAAATGATACCATTAATTTAACACATTGGCACTTAGCAGGCTATTCTGTGCCTCATTGGACTCCATGCCACATGTGACGCAGACACATTTAACATAATGAGACTGCATAAAACTTTCACGGCAGAAAATTATGTGCGTATTGCTACTGAACTGCAAGAAGGCACACATCCCTCTGACAATGCCTATGTGTGTATGTGTCTCAGTTTTTTTGCTCTGTGTCCTGCAGTGGTAACATGACTTGTTTACAGTGTCTGTAGTGTCAAGGAAATGAAATCACATTTCCCATCAGTCAGTGGGCTAATTGAGGCTAGCTCTTCCATTAGTTGTCTGCTCACATCTTCTTTGTGGGGAGCCAGACTGATCAATGCTCAGCCAGAGCTGGATGCTTGGGTGTGTGCACGTGCACATGCACATGTTTAGCATGGGCTTTGCAGGTGTAATAATTTTGCATCACTCACTTTGTTTGATACTGAAAATACAGTCTTTTTTTTTTAACTCCATTTTTATGTGCACATGTTTTGCATGCAATCCAAGCTGAACAATACTGTAACTGCTGCATCAGGCTCAGAGAGAAAGTGATACAATCAAGTATAATACTTTTATCTGCACTGAATGTACAGTATGAATTACACAGGGAAAGAATTGAGCTTCTATTCTTCCATCTTTTGTGGTTCAACGAGGAATCTGGCTATTCCCACAGTCTTGGCAAATCCTGCCTTTCCAAATCCTTTTCTCAGTAATTCTGTTGTCCAGCCAACGGTGAGTGAAAGCACAGAAGTGCATTATGGGCCGGTCATGCATGAGTAACGAGGGGGCCCTCTGAATCTCTGTGCATTTTCCCTACTTTTCTGCCCCATAGAAACCTAGTTATTATGCAGTGGCCCTCTGCTCTTTAGTTATCGCACATGCACACACACTTACTCCCACACGTGAGCGTATGCACAAAAAAACACACACCTCAGCATTCATTACAAACTCGCTTCTGCAGTTCACTGTAATGAATACACCCACACCAACCTTCAGTACCTTGCCCCTTACCCAACCCTCCTTCAATTTCTACACATAATCTTTCTGTAGCAGTGAGGCATTAACAGTAAAACTCGGTGAGTTTGATTTCATTTGGGAACAGGTTTTCGTGCACCTCTTTCACTGTGAACAAACCAAGCCAACACAAACCTGACTCTAGTAAAAATAAAATTCTGGCTATTTTCCACACACAAGAAAGAGATAATTTTGCCATTGGATGAGGCAGCAGTTTGGTTTCAGTATTGTGAGGATTATACTGATACATTAGTCCAATCTGTGTTGATCTAGCAAAGCAGGAGATGAACAGCCCATATGTCAGATTGTCATTTGGTTTGGTTTGGGTTTGTATCATGTTTGATTTGGTCCAGTGTGTTTTGGCAAAGCTTTCAAAAGCTGTACCATGTTTAGTTTGCAATACATTGTACACATTACAGACAACGGGGACTTGATTCAGACACACACATAAAGTTTTTATAACTCTGAATTAAGCCTACTTTTATTTTTAATAGCATTTCTACATCCATTCCACAAGAGCTACTGTAGATATGGTAAAAAGTTTGTATTTCACTGATAAAAAATCTATTTAATTTTAGTGTTAATATTTCACAAACCATCAGACATTGTCACAAAAGTAAATAAAACAAAAGCCCTGTCAAGCCATAGCTGTGAGATGGGCATTTGGAAGGTTTAACTACAGTGCTGTTTTTATTAAGTGTCTTTGTCTATATGGGTGCAGAATACTTTCTCTATTTATTCATTGTTTTTCATTCTGTTGGCAACAACAGAAAACTGATTTTGTTCAAAGCCATTTCTACTTACTGCCTGTCTTCCTTCCTACTTTGCCCATCATCTTACTAACAGTGACACGATGCAGACATGCACTGCTGTCATAAGAGATTACGTTGGCAAGAATGAAAGCTGTACAACGGGAGGCCACATGTTAGAGGGACCTGGCTTTACCATTGTTTATGTTGCTCACTGGTTCTGCAGCTGCATGCCATGTGATTGGTGCTTACATACAAGTACATCATTGCAGTTGTGAGATTCCAAGAAGACACACACACACACACACACACACACACACACACACACACACACACACACACACACACACACACACACACACACACACACACACACACACACACACATGCATACACAAGACACTCCTGATGTCTTTCTTTTTTCAGTCCATGTCAGTTTGTCTCAGTCACAAGCAGGACAGATGTAATCAGCGTGGCTCTCTCTCTCTCTTATACTCTTATACAACCCCCCCCCCCTCCAGACATACACACACACACACAGACACACACACACCTTTAGCCAAGGTCAGGTGGAACTCATTCAGCATGCTGAGGTGTATTTGCTGATGTTGCGTCGCTATCTTCCCGTTCTCCCTGCTCTCACAGTTTGTTTTCTTTGTGAGATTTTGTGCATGTGTGTGTGTGTGTGTGTGTGTGTGTAGGCACTCAGACATGGTGTTTTTTCTCCTGGCTATAGGCACAGTTGTGGTTTGGAGGCTGGTATTGTTTGGTTTTCTTTTAGTCACGTTCTATTTTTGTTGTACCTCAAATGCAGCGTAACTACAGCACTATAGTGCAAAGTAACAGAATGACAGCACAGAGGATTTGTGTTATACATGTGTTTCTATTTGTTCATATGTCTGTGAAAGCCAGCTCCTGCACAAAATATGTAAATAAATGATTCAGTAGATGTGGAAATTGCTAATGTATGATTAAATGATGACCAGTAGTGACAACAACAGAAGTTCCAAGGCCCTGATATTCTGTTTCTCTCAGTATGCGACCAGACAGAGCCCAAATGCCTCTGCAGGGTCAGCTTTGGCCCCTGACAGGCTGATGAAGCAAGAACTGTCTGTCAGGGGCCAGGCCCATTAAATGATCAGAGACTATTTTCCCCTGACACCACTCTGGCTGAAGGGCCTCACCCTGGCCCAGAGGTGTGTGTGTGTTTGTAAGCATGCATGTATGAAGAATCTATGTTTGACTATTTACTTTTCTACATTCAGATAATTCAGTAAATCAAATGATACAAAGCACCATCATATTTACCCAAAAAGTGTGTCACAGAAAAGCACCCATAAGTACAGTGTGTCTGTTATTGTGTATGTGTGAGCTTAGCCCATAGGGTGTTGCACTGTAGTAAAGTAGCTCAGAGCTACATTTATTCCTACAGATCCATTTTAAAAAGCCTCAAATACTGTTCCTGTTACAGCCACCAACTGTTTCCGATCAGAAACTATGGCATATAGAAGCATATAGATGTACTGTACAGATACCTCCAGTGAGTAATTTTGAAGAAAATGCACACGAATGCAGGTTGTTGCTGCTGGTTAGGCCTTGTCTGTGTTTTGTTGCAGAAAACATTATGGCATGTTAGTTGTTGCTTACATAAAAGTCTTTTACTATTTTCTATAGCCATAGATATTACATTGCTATTACCTTAAACAAGCTGACCCAATCCATAATTGTTTCCATGGGTGACAGTGTAGTTCTGAGTACGGCTCATGTAACCCTGTGTCACCATCCTCTTGAAAGGATATTGAACCAGATTCCTAGGAAGGCTGTGATTAATTAAGCAAGTACTTTACATGGATAAATGTATAAAAAAATAGCTAAGTGTGATGGTTATCGGTTAGGATCTTAACACTTTGGGAACGACTTATAAAGTACATGACACAGCCTAAACCGGTGAAGATTCCCAGTCATCCAGGTTTGATAATGTGAAGATTCACTCAGCAAGAAGTCTAGTTGACATGATTTAATCTTCGGACACAGCCTAAGGTTCAAACTGTCACACAGTCAAGGTTCCAGTTTTTGGCTTGGTTTTTCACCCTACCCTGTTATTTTAACAGAAGTGTCTGTGATGGTGTGGAAAACCAAATGAAGCCAGGAGTCAGTATTTTTTTTCTCCCTTTTTATTTACCAAAACCTCTCCCAACTCTTCATTCTCTACTCCCTTTTTGTTTTGTTTTCACCCACTCTGTCTTTGTGGTTGGAAACCATGAGTTTCATGTGGGAGACAGACAGTTCCAGATTTCATCAGAAAACCAATAACGCTGCATAATACAATCTCCAGACCCATTTATATCTTTGTGTGTTCTCTGTCACTCTTTATGTACATTTAATAGGCTAATGAAGTATTTATTTACATTCTAATGTAAGACTGGGCTCTTACAGTATTCAGAATTTTGATCCCTGGTTCCATCTGTCCACAAGTCAATGTGTCCTTGGGCATAAGACATAGACCTAAATTTCTCACAATGACATGGAAAGTGTGTGATTGGTGAGTGTCACTAACAGGAAAAATGTAAAGTGCTTTAGATAAAAGTGCCTTTAGATAAAAGTGCTATATAAATGCAGTCAGTTTACCATTTAATGTGATGAAAAAAATAAAAATAAAACAAAACAATTAATTATTGTACCTGTGAAATATGTATTGTATTAACCAAAAAATATGTGCACGAAATAACTTGAGGATATCAAATCTATATAATGACGCTTGTTTTATAAAAGTAAAAAAAAGTAACTATAGTACTTTGTGTATGTGTTTGTATGTGAGTGTGTGTACATTTATTGTGCATGCTCATGCTTTAGAATGTCATTAATCAAGTGGAGTATTATTGTTTTCAGCATCTCGCCCAAGTCTGCACATTACCATTTTAATGACATTACTCTCCTATTAATCTGCTTACCACACAGCCACTGGTGCAACTTATAAAACTATCAAAGAAGTACTCTGATAAAAAGAAAAGAAAAAACAAGGCCATAAAGAGTAAGGGAACAGTAATTAAAAAGCCACTCTAATGAAAGAAAACTCATAAACAAGAAATAGGGGTAAAAGAAGGTAATAAATGCATATTCTGCAGTCCTGGATTAGACATGCAAAAAATAAATGGATGTTCTGTACAGCGCATCAACACTGAGTGTGTAGCAATATAAAGTCATACTGAAAGCCTCAAGCCATACCCACAATAATTGTAACTTTGTGCATTCCCCAGGGCCTAATCAGATAACTAAATTACAGCTGCCATCAACATCTCCCAGTCTGGATTTAGGTGCTCGGGAAACTGTTCTGAAATTGTTTTAATGTCCCTATAAATGTTTAAAACTATGCAGTATTCTGCCTTGATTTCTCCACCATCTAAGGATAAAGTCCCTAAACACTTGAATGCTCTGTCAGATTTTGTAACCAAATGATGAGCTGATTAACCTTGGTTTCCAAGGCTAATGAATCTGTGAAATTCATTTACATGGGATGTGCGAGGATCACTTAAGGGCATCTAAAATGATGAAGGGCAATGAAGGCCCACGGGCCGCACTTGGCCAGTGTGGCTCTTAAAGCTGGGCCTATCACCTCAATTTTCAACATACATATCTTTTTGCTTGTTGAAAATGAAATTAATCAACAGTTAATTGTAGAATATACATAATAAATACATCATCCTTAAAATACGCACATTGTAATATACACACTCGAATGCATCGCCTCAGGGCTTTAGTCTAGTGAACTAGAAATCTTGATAACAGGTGTTACAAGAACGCTCTGCAAAAAAGGCTGCCAGGGGGTAAATGCCAGTCACCCACTTTGAAACAAAAGGTGTGGGTGTGTGTCTACTCTTCTATGGTCATATGTGTAGCATACAAAACTAGCTGGCTGAGTTCTTCCCTGCTTCGCTGTAAGACACAGCTAACTATAAGACATATTTATGTCCAAGCTTTCCTGTTTCTCTCAAGAAGGATTTGGGGTTTGAAAAATGAAGTATGTTACCCTGACCCATCACAGGTTGGCCAAAAGTTTTAAAAGAAACTAAAGAGACTGTATATTTATCCTGTTGTGACCAATTGCCAAAGATAGTGTGAGCAAATATATGAAGCCTTCAGATGGGGGTAGATGATAGATATGTTGTGGTATCTATGTGATATTGAATCTATTTAGTGTAGTTTTCAATTCATAGAAAAAAAGCATTTGCCCTTTTGTCTATTTATTGATGCCTTCAAGGTCCAAAAAAATTACAAAGTCATATGAATCTGTTATCATGAATGACATTTGAATGACTATCTACCTTAACAGTTTTTATTATAAATACATACAAAGACCACCAGTTTACACATGCATTAGTAATTTCCATTTAAATTGTATCGATCGATTGTATCCATCTTCTGGCATCTTTCCCAAATGTAAACTGAACATTATGTGACAAATGTCTTTAAATAAACTTTATCCTAACATATTATGAGATCAACCTCAACATTTGTAGATCAAATTTGTCTCAATCTAAAAATGGTATTTTAATGGAATTTTGTAGAAGCATAATTTAGGAAATTATTGTGTCATGTAATGGCTGAAACAGAAAGGATGTAGTAGTGAGAATATAAAGATCGGCCTATGACACACGGAGAAACATATAGGATCCCACTCGCTTCTCAGGCAGTGGTCTTATTCCATTCTTCAAGCTCAGGTCCTCTTCATGAGGCCTGGGAGCTTGAGGGTCCTGCACAGTATCTTAGCTGTTCCTGGGACAGCAGTCTTCTGGACAATGACCTCAGATTTTCTTCTGGGAATCTGCTGGAGCCACTTCACAGTTTAGGGGTCACAGCCCCCAGTGTTCCTATTACCATGGTGACTACTTGCATCTTCACCTTTCACATCTTTTCAGCCCTTGCTATTTCTCAACTGTCTTGTGTTCCTTCTTCCTGATGTTGCTATCGCTTGTGATTGCTACATCTGCCACTACGGCCTCATTCTTCTGGTTGGCCATTACCACTGTGTCAGTCTGTATCTGGAAGTTGCACAGGATCCTAGCTTGGTCATTGTGAACCATGTTTGGAGGTGTATCCCATTTTGAATTTGGGACTTCCAGTCTGTGTCAGGTGTTTTTGTACACTATGCCAGCAATGCACTTATGGCGTGCCATGTATGCCCTGCCTGCTAGCATCCTGCACCCTGCTCTCAGGGGCATTTTTGAACAGTCTGACAGACTACGGCCTCTACTGATCTTGTATTTTTGAGCCTATTGCTTTGCTGCCAGGATTAGTGCCTCTGTGCTTTCTCTACAGCCAACAGTAGGATTTTTCTCTCAGCCACTTCTTTTTTCTGGCGGTGGTACATGCTTTACAGGGGTTTGTCCTTCCTGCTCTTCCTTCTCTTCCTCTTCTGGTTTACACACACACACACACACACACACACACACACACAGAAGTGCATATACATCCTCCCATGTGAGTCCACCCGGTGTCACTTCTCCCTTAATCTATATAACTGCTCTTTCACTCTGTCACACTTTCACTCTGTCTCTTTACTTTCTCAGCAAATTTGTGGAAGTGTCAGTTTTGATATATGTATAGATGCCCTGACAGGAACAGGATCCCTGAAAGTAGCATCCAGGCAGCCCAGATATGTTGTCCAAGAAAAGGTCTTATCGTGTACTGAAAAGACCCATTCACATAATCCTAAAGCAGCTACAATCCAGAACATCCATCCCTGTCAGGCATTGTCCTGTTCAGGAAAACAGTGTTTGTGTGTTTGCCTGAAAGTGTGCTCTATACATATAAACAGTGCTGCCTACTGGTCCATGCTTTCATGGATCATTGTTAGTTGCAAACTTCTCTATTTGACTGTGGTACAGATGTGTGTTCATATGTGTGTGTCTACATGTCACTGGGAAAAGAATAGCAGTGCTTTGAAACATGGAAATATGTCTTTATTTAGATGACAGCAGGAAGAAGAGAAGCTTAACATAGTTCTCCATCATTCTTTTGTAACATTCACTAAAGGAGGACTGAGCCTATTGTTGTCAGTAATCCAACTACAAGATTTCCATTTTAAAATCAGAGCTAAGTGGCTGTGATGGGCACAAAAGCACTACCACTGTCATTTTTCCCCAGTTGGATCACAAGACCGTGCTTGCCATGGGATGTTCATGTAGTCAAGGGGCACACTTCACATGGTACACTAGATCAAGCTGTGAACCCTTCGGTGGGAATTAGTGCAGCAGATCAGAGCTAACCAACATTGTTGTAGTCAGGGTAAAAGTGTGTGCAGTTGTGGTTCACAGTTTCTGTGTCTTTGTGTGTGGGAGTTAGTGATGTGCATGGGAGGGGTGAGTGCAGGGTGTTGGTGGTGGGGTGTTCCCCTGGCAACCTGACCAGGGTCATCGTGTCATGCTGCTTTACTGGGTGAGTATGCTGCCGTATGCAAATGAGGCCTATGCCAGCCTTCAAACATTAGCATTACTGAGCATTTGCATAATATCAACTTTTGCTGCTGGAAAAATAGGGAATGAAAGAGCACAAAGCAGGCAGAAAGAATTTTGCAGAAATTTGGGGTTAAAAAGATAATAAATATTTACAAAAAGCAAAAAGAGTATAGTGGGTAACCTTGAGTTTTTTCTTGCCAACTTACAATTAGATAAACAATCACACAAAACAAAATGTGTCTAAAGCACATTGGCTCCGTAGCTGGGTGGCTCTGTGTATTGACGCTTTCTGTGCTAACTACTGTATGTCATGATTGACATGACGTGCAAAAATATTAAAACGCTTTGTTTTACAATGTCAGCTACATAGACATATCAGTGTTAAAGAAATAAAATCATAAGGTGTGTCTTTCGCAATAGTGTGTGTGCATGTGTACGCGGCGTATAACACAGATTTCGCCAATCAGTCGTCCACAAACCAAGCCATTCTTCAGAGATCAAAGAGCCTACCTCTAACTAGCTTGCTTGTGGTTTAGATGTTGAGATTCCAGCATGCACCTCTCTCTTTATCTGTGGATTGCACTCTCTCTCTGTCTTTGATGCTCTATCAATTTCTCTCTGTGTATTTGTTGCACTTCTGTAGCCTGTTTTTCTCACTTCTACTGTGATGGGAATAAACTACATTTTCTTCTGTTGCTCATTACTTTCTCTTTATCTGTACATTTATGAGTTTCCTGTTTCTGAGCTGTAGTAAACCAAAGAAAATAACTTCTTTTTGGTTTAAATGACAGGTAATTTACAAAATCAGATAGGTTGATCAAAGGATGATATGAATCAGAGTTTATAGTGCTGTATACAGGATACTATACTAACTAACAGGAGACTCATCAAGAGTGAAAGGGGAAGGAGAGAGGCATCGTTGCAAGTCATAAGAACCTTTATGTTTTCAAAATCTCTGCTTGCCTTATTTGTGTGTGTGTGTGTGTGTGTGTGTGCATGTATATAATATATTATATATATGTACACATATACGTACATACACACCCTCCGTGGGGTTCTGTTGTAGTTCACAGTGTACATTTTAATATCAGGCCGACAAAGAGTGTGCTAATATCTTGAAGAAAATAAAGAAGATAATTTCCCGTGTCATTCTTTTAGTCATTTTTTAGACACTTACTCACTCACTCTGTGCTCTGAGGGGCAGTTGCTTGTCCACATGCAACACTTTTAAATTTAAAAGCGCTTCGTGATCCCTG
Source organism: Channa argus (assembly GCF_033026475.1). Lineage (NCBI taxonomy): Eukaryota > Metazoa > Chordata > Actinopteri > Anabantiformes > Channidae > Channa > Channa argus. Next base: position 1,820,122 of record NC_090220.1, on the reverse strand, counting down.
CAGCAAAAAGCTGTTTCCTCAAAGTGCCACAGGGAGGAACCTGCAACCCACTTCTCACCTCACATTTAATTGCCTTCGGTCCTTGTTTTCCTCGTGTTTTTCCGCTCTCCTTCCTATCTCTCTTTTATTTTCACGTTGAGCAACTGCCTGCTGTGAAAGCTTATGCAACATCCCAGCACACATGCACACACCAGTGCATGCGCACTGAACACAGAAGGCAAACGAGGTGCATACACAAACTGAGTGACGAATAGAGGACTAAAGAAGGACTAAAGAACGAGTGCACAGTAGGGGTGTAAAGATTAACCGATCCGGATAGGAATATCAAATATGGCTGCATCTTTAAAAACAACAGATTTGAAACAAATTATGAAGAAAATAGGTCTGAAATTGATGTGACTGTCAAAAAAAAAATGTCTTGAAGTTTTTGTTACTTCTCCTGGTGTTTGGTCTGCCTGTGTGTGTGTGTGTGTGTGTGTGTGTGTGTGTGTGTGTGTGTGTGTGTGTGAAATATGATAAATATGTCATCCTAGCCTGCTCAAGGGCCCCATGTGGGCACTTTTTGAAAATCTGCGTTGTTCTGCTGCACACCTCGATGTCAATGATTGGCTGGCTGGTCAGAGGGAACCATGATCCAAACACTTCCTTCACCATCTCATTCAAATGCACACTGATAATAACATAACAAACATGTTTTTGTTTACATGTATTTATTGTGTTGGCTCAAAAAACGGAGGTAACGTTGCACAGAACCAAGTCTGCGGTTTTTTGGTGAAGACTACATCCCTTTACTGCAGCAGTAACATTACTGTGTGTTCACTGTTTACCTTTACTGCAAACTTTATGCTGTTCATATTTTTCCATTTGGTTATTTGGTTTTTGCAGCGTTGATTGACCTTTTAATTGTCTCAACAAAGTACTCAGATCTTCCACTTAAGGGTTAAGGTTAAGTCATGCATTATTGATGCATGAATGTGAACCTCAGGGTTGCAGCTGTAAAGGTGAAGTTAATCTACACTTCTTTATATAGTGAAATTAATCATAATTAATTAGCTAGTGAATATTTTGAATGAGGTTGTAGCTACAGCTCTAAAATGAAGTAAATCGTACAATGTTTTTCTAGAAAATGGAAAATACTACAGCTACTACTTAATCTAGTTAAGTCTAGCACTAGTGTGTTACTTCGTTTTCGTTACTGCAAACACTTTTAATAACGTGTAGATTAAATGAGGCCTGGGCCTTCAGTGAGCCTGTAAACCAATCAAAACCCCCCGACAGTAAAGCACCACTTAACGACGTAATCGATTACGTCAGTTACACCAATGCGTTACCCCACCCATAGTTTAAATAGGTCCGAATAAAATCCATATCAGTAGAATTTAGTTGAATGAAACCGTACAGCCATAAATCATTGCACTGTATTGTAATGTTTTAAGTTTAAAAATTACTCAGTTGTTTTTGTATTGAACCTTGACATTGGGATATGTATCAAGTCATTTGAGAGGACATAGACACCTCTGGCAACAAGGAGAAGGGATGATGTTTTTTTGTTCGACTAACATAAGCAATGATTGTGTTTCAACATTTTTTAAAAATTAGAGTCACTTAAACTCTGAAGTTTATTAAACATTTCTTCTCTGATCCATTTCTTTTTGTTGCATTCTGCAGTATTCAAGTGTTCACTTTGTCTTAAATTACTTAACTGAAAACCTCTCTAAAAATATATGTGATTTTGCAATGTATAAATAGACCCAATGTCTAATGACCCAAAGTTAAAATGGACATATTGCTGACTCCTATTGTTAACCGTCAGGTGCAGTACATATACTTGCAGATGAGCTTTATAGTTAGATGTAAAGTTAACTTAAAGGATCACACAGGCCATCCGGTTGCACAAAGATCACTTGCTACGACAGTCTTGACTAACACTGAGGTATTCTTCATGCAAATGAAGTTCAAAGAGCAACTTAGTACTGTGTGTGTGTGTGTGCACGCACTATACCCGAGCGTATGTGTTACAGAGAAATCCTTTAATCCCATATGGCACACCACATATTGTGACAGAGGCTGTCCCCGCCCACAGCTTTGATTTTGTGAGTGAAAAGATAATGATTTCACCTTTCACTTGAAATTCATTATCAGAGGGAGAGAGAGACAGGTAAATGACAGGTAATTGCTTTTCAGAGTCAACACCACTCTTCCTCCAATATACTAGACCAAGTGGGGAGATGTGAGGAATAGAAAAAGAGCAGGTGAGAGAAGCGAGACAGAGACAGAGTGGGAGGAATGAGAAGGAAAGGCTAATTTCCATAATGAAAAGGTAATAATTTGTGGTGTTAGTGTTAGTTTCAGTCTGGTGTCTATGGCATGTCAGCTCCTTGCTCGAGGTCATTGTGTGGTACCAGCCATGCATACTAATTCATTAACAAAACCTGGCCCGCATGGCCTGCCCCTTCTCAAGAGTGTCAGTTTCACCTTCCCTCTTTCCTCTCATCTTTCCAAATGCATCAACTCCCACTCCTTTCCCAACCCATCCTCCACACGTTTTTCTTTTCCCACATTTTTTAAAACCGTTTTCTTACTCTATCTGACGGACCCATATGGTTAGAAGGTATTTACAAATGAATTAGATTTACTTTTGGAAACCCACAAACACAATGATGCACTATTTCATCCAGTGCACTCTGTCAGTTGTTTGTTCTATTCTTATATTGTAACATCAATATAAGCCTCGCCTTTTTTTTTCTCTCACAAACACACACTCAATCCCCTCCACCCAGTCACATGAATGATTTAGGAGCATGCACATTGACTATCTGCCACCTGCCTTGGGCTCTGCTCGGGCCCACCTAGTGGCTGCTGGCCCTGCATGTTAATGCCTACTGGATAGGGACTTGCATGTTAACATGGAGTGGGACACTAGACTAGCTGACGGAGTGACAAGGAACTGACACTGTGCACATCCACTGCCGCTTCAAGGATATCAAGGAAGCTCTGCTTTTAAGTCGTTTTCATTTGTAGTGCAGCATTTGTTCAGCTGAATTAAGCAGCTGATTCAAATCCCCATTAAATGAATGTTAACGGTTAACTAAAGTAATAATTGAGCTACAGTACTGCACACACAGTAAGTCGTGAATCCTTATAAAGGATCGGTTGCAGAGCTGTTGTAGAACGGTACAGAAATGTCAAGCGACGGCAAAACATAGAAGTTGTTCTAGTCAAAGGCAGAGGGGATTTGTCCTTTCTTCACTGCAGTAACCCTTTTTTTACCAAATGCTTTTGGGAAGCACTAGCGATGGAGGCTGCTGTTGCTATGTGACTAGTTGAAACACATTTGAAGTGCACTTCCCTTTTGCTGGCTAAAAGTTTGACTGGTTTTCAACTCACTGCAGTGTGAGCTCCAATCACATGCTAAGCTCTCAGTCCTGTTGGGATCGTACTGCAGCTTTGGGTTTTTTTTTTGAGTTGTAAACAATAAGGAGAAGTTCTTTGCATTGTGTCACACTTAGCAACAATGAATCACAGAACAGGAAAAGAACACACATGGGGTGAAGAGGTGCAGGTCTCTAAACACTGTGCATTTTAGCGTTAAAAGGAAGTGGAAAGATTGAGATGGTGTTGAAGCACTGATAATGTCGTTCACAATGAAGTCGGCTGTGGGTGCTGACCCACTCATGCAGTCGTGATAGAAGTTATACAAGCCTGTGCACCAGTTGTACAAATTACAAATTACAATTACAAATTTCTGACTTTAAGAAATGGAACAGCTCACATTTCAGTCTGTTATTGATGATATACTCAATTATAAATTGTGACTTTAGAATCTAATGTGATTACGAGAGTTGTGGGTTTATAATGAGAGCATTTAAATGTAATTTAAGCTTTAATCACACTCTTGCTAGCACGTACTTTCGCTTACTATGTAAATATCATTTTGCAGCTGAATTGTTCTTTTTCTTGGTTTCCACACCCTGTCAGTGTGTGCAGAGCCAGTGCCCAAGCTTAGACAGCAATAGAAGGTAATTGAAATTCATGGTATGTGTATGGTCACTTTCTCCCCATTAATTTTTGTTTCCAACTCACTTGCTTTTCTAAATAGACTTCATTCTTTTTCAATATAAAAACATGTGCTTGAAGAATATTAATGTCTAACTTGCAGCCAATTTTAAGAGGTTGAATACATCACAGATTCAGAGATGGCTTTTCCTGAGTTTTTAGGGTTTTTATTAATCAAGTGGGCATATTTTTAAAGAATAACGCATTTGTATCACTCATTCTCCGTCATGATTGTGTAGCCTATTTGATAACACACAATGGCCTCCATTTATGTTTGAGCTGACTGCATAATACGACCACCATTTTTACTATAAAATAATAAAGGCTAGTTTTTCACTGTAAAGACATAAATTGTTATCTGTGAAACGTTGTACAAATGATACAGTTTTAAGACTTTATTTGTGAAACAGTAACATAAATCAGCTTTGCTTTAAAACACGACAACCTGTTTAAGCTATTGCTGTTTGATTTATGCATGTAGGTATTCTCTAGGTGAGACTGTGGTCTGTGCATAACTGTGTAACAGGATTAACCCAGCTGGGTTGCATATCTCCTTCCACTATCTCCCACTGGCAATGCAGAGTGTGTCAAGCTGAGGAGGCTGTCAGTGGGTGGGCGACATATTCTCCACAACTAGAGGGGGATTTTATAGAGTCTGGCAACCGCTACAAATAGGACACAGGCAGGCAGCTCCCCTTCCTCTATCCACCTCCCTCCGCCGTCTGGGCTTGTCACTACTAAAAGGGGAACAAAGGCGAGAGCAGCTCAGGGATTTGATTGTTTTTGTTTGCAAGAGAAACATGTTGTTAGTATGGTGTTTGCATCTTTAAACATGTTGTTCTGTAACATTCTTAACATGAGTTTATGGTAAAGGTGTGAAGGAAGTTGGCCGACTCATCATAATGTACTCTTGTTCCACGTTTCCCCCTCTGTGCATAAAATAATCACAATATTCTTAGTTGCTATAACGTGTGGGAAACACCAATTACTGCTGTCTCTGTGACGGCACAGAGATGATCCCTTAAAGCAGACAGGCATGACTGCTAATTCAGGCACAGACGCAAATTCATCAACACTTTGTCTCTCACAAATAAATCTGATGTCGACAATGATGTTTGACAACACAGTGAGAGCACAGCTGATGGTACCATACCATAATGTGATTCACCACGCTTCACATACACGGTGTGATTTTTCAAACATCAACAAAGCTCATTTTCAAATACTGTGTGGTAGGGCTGCATATTGGCACTGATCCCCGATTTGATTTTGTTTCGATTCACACAGTCCTGAATCGATTAACGTTGATTTGATTAGATTCAATTCATGATTTTCTTACACGAGTTAAATACCAATGCTGCATCAACAAATGAGCAATACTGTTGTGTTGAATATGAAACTATGTGTAGTTCACATTACAGACTAAATTTAATTTTGCGGTTAAACTATTTATATTTATTTACTAAATGATGTATTTCCCTTAGGATGTGCAAATGACTAAAATATTACATTTATACATTTTGGGCCTACATTTTCAAAACAGTTGAGCAAGAATAATGTAAATATGTATGTAAACAAATGCTATCTCAGTCAGTTACACATGGACTGTCAGCATCATGTGCTCCATCTAACAACAGCATACTGACTTTTTAATCACTTTGAGCACAGCCAGTACTGAAACTGCTGCTCACTGAAGTTAATTCATCTGCTGTGTTGCTTCATGTCGTATAGTCAGAGATAATCTCTCTTCATAATCCAAAGCAAACTGCAAAACACTCTACATAGTCTTCTTTTCAGTCTATCTCACATGCAAGCTTTCTCTTTCTTCTCTGTAGCCACAGTCAGGTCAGCGACCTGAGGATCTCTAAAGAAAACCAGTCACATCACTGTTTATGGCACTGACATGACTCAAGATGGCTAATTTCTATCATCTCTTTTACTTTTAAACTCAAAATAAGGTTTTTGTGCACTTTGAAATAACTGATTTTACCAAAACAGACAGTTCACACGCTGTGCAGTGTTATCCAAGCTACATAGAACCAGTATCCACTGCATACAGTACATGCTGTAATATAAAATGTAACATGTTTAGAGTGACTGAGAACAGGCGCAGCAAAGATCAAGCTCTGGTTTTCTGAACAGATATTGAATTGTTTAAACGAGAATTGTGAATAATCTTGTAAATAGAAATTTTTAGCTCTATGGTTTAATATTGTGCTAATAATATATTTAATATACCTTGAGGAATAAAAACAATAACTGTAGTTTTAATGGATTGGTTACTTGATAGATAGAAAATTAATCAAAGTCTGCAGCTTCCAAAATTTGAGAAACCCCTTGTAAAACATATATTTTTATTCTGTTGGTCGAACAAAATGTGGTACTGTGGGTTCTGGCAAATTGTAATGCCCTTTTTGCAAGTAAGATGATTAATACTATCATCTTTCAATGTATCACAAACTATTGGTGCAGAAACAATCAGAATTCCAAACACACACACGCCCTCAGAAGCAGTCATGTGCACAAACACTTGCAGACGGTTCAAGTGTTGTTGATTGTGCTCATTAGCACTCATAATCCTGGTTCCTGTCACTGAGTGAAGCAGTAATTGTTTTGTGTTTTGTTTTTTGTTTTTTTTTTGCATTTAAGGCTGTCGATAAAGAAAATTTTATAAAACATGGAACTTATCTTGTCACTGTCAAAAGTTCTTACCTCTCAATTAACACAGGCTCACATTCACACTGTTTTTTTTCTCAAACATGAAATTACAGGACTTCTTTTGATACTTTCTTGCAAGTATGCACACATAAGAGAGAGTGACTGAGGGAGGAGAGGGAGGGAGAATGACTTCCAGTGTTTTCCTGTTGGGCACTGAGGCATAAATAAATATTCTACTTGTAACAATAAGTGGAAGAGACAGAAGTTGTCTGAGTGCACCTCCTCTCCTCTCCTCTCCTCTCCTCTGCTCTGCTCTGCTCTGCTCTCCTCTCCTCTCCTCTCCTCTCCTCTCCTCTCCTCTCCTCTCCTCTCCTCTCCTCTCCTCTCCTCTCCTCTCCCCTCCTCTCCTCTCTTCTCCTCTCCATCTGCATCAATCTCTGTTGTAGTTTGTAGACGTGATGTTCAGAGTCTGCAGGGAAAAACTAACTGTCAGTTCATGAGCTAGCAGCACAAAATGTGGATGCACAGCAGGAACATCATAGTTGGACTGGATACCTATAGATGTTGGTTTTCTTTTCCAAACAAGTAAGGCGCTAATAGTTGCTTTAAGTATAGGTTATATACAACTTGTTGTTTACCATGGACATTTATTGCCCCGTAATACACTGTATTGTGAATTTGATAAATGGTATAGGTTATAATTTTCTAACTATGAGTAATACAGTATTTTCTGATGGAGAGGTTGAACAGCTGCCAAAGTAAACACTTTGTAATCAAGAATGCTACATTACACTTTCTGAGCGTAGTGATCCTACATAAATCTCACCCTTGAAGTGCACCTAGAGTATGAGATCTCCTTCATTCACAGAGGGTGTTTCAGCAGTTCAGTGCCAAGCGCAGTCCAGGAGCTGACTGAGTAATGAGCTGCTGCCTTAGCAAATCAGATGCTGAATGCACACAGATGTGTTCGCTGAGCAATTTTCTTAGTATCTCTCAGACTCTGCTAGATAGAAAGATAGATAGACAGATAGATATACAGCAGCTCAGCCATGAATTCTACCTTTACTAGTTTATCATTTTTCAGTTCGAAACTGTCAGACAGGTGATGATTCCTCTATGTGTATATTATTGTGGTCATGGTGAGTGGTGGACTCGTACAGGTTCTAATGTTTTGGCCACCCTAGTAAAATACAGTAAATAAACGTGTATAGAATGTGTGTGGAAGCAGAGTAAGTGAATGTTGTTGGACATAAGGATTTGAAAAGCCGGCATGTTGTACTAGTGGTGGATGCTTACAAAGCTCAGTGTCTGCAGGCTTTACTTCACCACAAGGAAATTTAGGGAGAAATGCAAACAGAAATGTACAACTAAATACCCCTTAACACAAATATATTACAGACTATAATACACATAGTTCACACTGTTATAATAAATTATACATAACATATCAAAAACAATGTCTGCTTACAATATCTCAGCATCTATAAAGAACCAGAGGGTGTTTCTTCTTGAGTTTACTGTTTTGAACATGTACATTTCAGGTAAAATCTACTGCATTACTGCTGATAGTGGCAAATAATATAAAGCACGATGTAGAAGGGCTGGTGCATTGCTATGGGTGTGTGTGTGTGTGTTGGGACATCACTCTGCCAGTTGGTGGACAGACAGATGAGAATGAAGACCACTCTGGGGACAGCAGACACTTGGCCTCCCCTGGGTCAGTGATGAGGGACAGAGGTCATCACGGGGGACCAGCTGACACCTGGGTCACTCTGAGTGAGTCTGCACTTCATCTGGCCTCTATGTTTCACTTTCCCACTCCAAATGTTGTCCCTAGACATTTTTAAGGTTGTTATAGAAAGTCTTATTAATCTTAGTCTGAGTCTTATTAATGTTTTTTTATTTACAAATTTCATGTTTCTGTATTTACATTCAAAGATAGGAAAGAAATGTTCAGACACAGGCTACGTAATAAATGCAAATAATTGTAAATGCCAGAGAAATCCGGTAGGAAAGAACTACAATGGGATGATTTGATCACACAAAATAATTTTTGGGCCTCAGGTATTTCTGTGCACATGCTATGGACAGCACAGATATAGTATATCTATCTATCTATCTATCTATCTATCTATATCTATCTATAGATAGAGATATAGATATAGATATAGATATAGATAGATAGATAGATAGATAGATAAAATGTCCTGTGTACAAAACATTTCTGTGTGTAATAATCCATAGAGCTGAATAATTCATATTCGTAATGAATTCATAACAATAACAATAGATATCCTACTTTATTTCAGGTATAGTTCACACATTGCGACCTATAGCCTCTGTTCTCCTGTGAACCAGGGATGAAGCATTGATGCTAAAAGGAGCTGCAGCCTTGATTAGAGCAGATGTGACATGTTTGTCAAATGACCTACTTCTGTCCTTATTATGAATTAAAATTGTATGATGGTGACTGGGGCGACTAATGAATGATATATGGTGGGGGTGGGGCCAAGTGTGTGTATGGAAAACACAAAGGTTACATAGAAATCAGTGTGTATGTTTTTTGTATTTTACCAAGCTGTATGTATGTAGACAAATGTAAACGCCACATATCAGTTCATGTACCAAAAAAATAATGCAATAAGCTTGAGAATAGGCACAAAAACAAATGGTAATGCTGACCCACACAACACCCACCAAGCATGAGTACTAATGGCTCTTTAATTGGTTGAGTGTTTGCAGGGGACGTAGCTGTAGACAGATGCTATCGGGCCTGCTCTCTGTAGGAGGTGAGAGCTGGGCTCTAATGGTCTGTGCATATAGGACCGGGACTGGTGCCCGCGGTGGAGACGGAGCCTGCTGATCTGGGCCCTTTAGCTACTTAGCTGCTGAATTAGTTAGCGTGGGAAGAAAGTTGACTGAAGGAAGATTAATTTCCACATTTTGGACCAGACCCTATTGTGCCAACCTCAGCAAACTGCATGTCTGTTGCTTGTGGTAACAGCGCTCTTGCCCTTATGGACAAACATAGTCTTTGAGTGGGATGCTGTTTTTGATAAATGGACAGTAGCTTCTTTCAAGAAAAGCTGTATGTCTGTCTTGCCCCCCGCCCTCGTTTCTCTTTCTTAGTGACTCCTTCTTTCCCTCATGCTCCCTCTGTTTGTCTCCCTCCTCTCTCTCTATCTCGCTAGCTCCCTCCGGCTCAGTGAGGCACAACTGTGTGTCGTGAGAGATCATATCCTCTTGACCTTGCTCCAGGAGTTCTGATATATTTCATATCTTATCGATTTTCTATCCTCTGCCATTTTTTTTATCGCCCACTCCCTTCCTTCCATTGCCATCTTTCTTCCTCTCCACAAAATCATTTTCATCTCTCATCCCATACAAACATACTAAGAGAATTTCTATTAGTCAGAAAAAGAAAGGCAAAAGCAAGAAAGTAAGGGGATGGGACAAGATTGCATTTTCCATCAGAGTGAATTCTGAGAACAGGTCCGCAAATAAATAGAAAAATACAGGTATGCTAGCGAAGTTAAGATGAGAAAAGAGGTGGAAAAGAAAATCAATGCACTCATGTGCCTGCATATGTGCACACACAAACACAATAGGGTGTGTATTTCATGTATGGAGCCCGCTTACAAAGCAGCCATTTACCTCTGTTCAGTAACAGCAGCACTTCACTCTAAGGTCTCTCTAAACACTTGAGTGTCACTGCCTATGAAAGGAAGGAAGAGACACAAAAAAACTTCTTTCACCATGTGACCTTTTGACCTTGATGCCCCGGCTAATGTATTTTGACTAACACAGTCTGTCCCATTAGCTTCCATGCTGTCAGAGGCCACAGGGTCACCCACCGTATGGTGTTAACGGCCAGGGTTCAGGGTTATTGCTACACAGGCGGCATAGGCATCGTGTTTACTGTCCATGGAGGTGACTTGGCTTACGACCTGCTGCCCTGCTGCATCTGGGTCCTCCCAGTGGAATGGCTCTGTGGTTTTGTACATCCGACCTCAGCTGTCACTCAAATCCTTTCATCACCTCTCATTGGTGTGCTTCATGCCCTGTTAGGGATGAGCAGTGAGAGTAAACATAGGATGAAAGAAGACAAAACAAGAGGCATCTCTCAGAGGAATACAGTGGCCAGACTATTCCCTGCTATATTCCCCATGTCCCCCCTCATTGCTTCATTGACAGACAAAAACACACACACACAGACACACACACAGTCCTGCAGAGAGCCTGCCAGCCTCCCAAAGAGCCGTACCACTCCCCCGTCAAAGCCTGAGTGAGTCGACATTTCTGATGGAGGTTGGCACAAACTAAACAGCAACAACAGGCTCTCTAATGAGAAACACAGTTATGCAATATCTTTTTCTATCTTCCTCACCATTATAACTAATTATTCTTCTAATTTAGCCATCAACAAAATTTGGCATGTGTGCATGCACATGCTAGTGCTTATGTAATCAAATGAATTCATGCCCTGCCAGATATATTTATTATTAGAGAGCTACAGATTTGGACTGGTATCCATTTCAACACTGTTGTCATTGAGCAAAAATTAAAATTAGGTGCTTACATAATCTTTTGCCTCATTGTTTTTAACAATGCAGTTCGATTTGTTTTCTTTTGTTCCCCTTTAACAAAATGAACAGACAGTAGGTTCACTTCAGTGTCACTCCATGGTGCATTTGTACGCATTCACCATTTACATTTATGCCCAAGCCAGGCCAGTCTGTTCTGCTTTGTTTCCTTGTCTCTGCTGCTTTCTGTCTGTCTGCCTCTCTCATATGTGTGTCTCTGTGCATGTTCTCGCTTTGTGTTCCTTCCACAGGACTTCTCTTGCTGCTAAAAAGAGAAAGGTTAGAGGCACTGGCACTTTTCAGCCTCCTCTAATTGGCATTTGCAGCAAGAGACAGTAAATAAACAAAATAGAATTCAATAGACAGCAGATCACACCAGGCACTCAGTTTTTCTATTGATTACATGTTGGACTGACAGAAACTATATCCAATGATGTGCAAAATAATAGTCTGGTCTGACAGAATATTTGGTCACTGCTCTCAGACATGTGACTACACCTAAGATACAGTTCACTATGTTTTGGTGTTGTGGTAATTAAAATGTGCTTTGCTTTTGTTTCATTTATTCTGCCATTCACAATTCTACAACTTTAATGATGTTACTGTTTATTGCACTTCAGACTTGGTTTCATTTCCACTGTCTTGCCTGAAGACAATGTGATACAAATTGACTTAAAATTCCGTTGTCACTGAGGAGTGAAAAAAACTTTCAGTTCAATGACGAACCATCGTGCATTCAGTCAGCTCCAAATCAGTAAGCTCGGAATCTTTATTTAAATAAGGAGAGATGAAACGGAGAAGAATCATGCTTTTTTTGCTTCTTTTATGATAAGAAAGAGGGAATGTTTTGACTGTAGGATAGATTCCAGTGACAGGAAAAAAAGGTTAGAAACAGCACACTGAGGTATCTGATGTAGGCACAGACACAATCTCACAATTTCTCAATAGTTTTGAGAGAAGAACTAGGAAATGTTGACACAGTCAAGATTATCACCATCTCTACATAATGGCCTGTTTCTTGGACAGGTGTCATACCTACAGTCCAATATGGAGCATTTTCAGATCATGTCTACATCAATTTTGCTCTAGTTGAGGACAAAGCAGACTGTAATATCTGTTCTGGAAGTCACCTATATGTGTTCATTAGAGCACTTAGAGAAAAATGAGGATGTCCATGGCTGTACTGCAGATGCTCGGGCACTGGCTAACAGGCTGACAATTTGACTTGCAGACATGGCTTCTTAAATTTGATTTTGTTATTTCCTAATGTAATAATCCAAGTTGATCCAAGCTGTTCTTAATGCTACATGTGTTTATATTAGGAAATATTAGAAAACTAATTCAGTTAATCTTGTGCATATAGATTTCAGCAGCATATTCCTATTATTTGATTTCAATATGTTCAGCAGTTGTCGGCTGAAATTAATTTTACAGTCTACAAATAACGATCTTGTCTGAAAAACAGGTTCTAGCAGACATAGCTGAATTAATATTTTCCGTAGTTCTTAGAGCTCCACAGTTACCACTTTTCTCAGAGGATTTTTTTTGTTTGTTTTTTAAGTCATGGGGAAAAAATTGTAATGAAACACAGACAGAAAATGTATAAATGTTTTTTGTTTTTTTTAATGAGGTAAACTTTACCTCATCTCAGCTTTGTGTTATCATTAGGATGCATCGATCACTGCTGAGGCTCCTTCGACAAGGAATGTGGAAAGTTGTGCTGGCCAGAAGAATGTATTCAGCTCTTCAGCTTATTTTAATGGGCTTTCACTGAATCCACAAGTCATTCACAATTATCTCTCTTAACTAGACAACAGACAGCAGACAGTCTTTGTCTTGCCACAATAAGCTGGCATGACTTCTTGCTTTAATTGGGAGTAGATGTTTTGTTCGTTTTCTTTTGAGCAATGACCTATACTCCTAAATGGTTGCTGAACACAACACAGACAATACAAGATGCCAAGTAAATTTGACCTGATGATTCTCCAGATGCTGAGATTAATATCAGTACAAATATCTGTAGACCAGAGCGGAATTTTATTCCATACAGTATGTCATTCTCGGCGATGGTGGAGTGGTTTGCACCCCTGCCTCAAAGCTAGAAAGTCATGGTTCAGAACCAGCCGTCTGGATGTGGCTTTTCTGCTTGAAGTTTGCATGTTCACCACATGCTTGTGTGGGTGTCCTCCAGGGACTCTGGTTTCTTGTCACAGTTCAGAGACACGGAGAGAGGTTAATTGGTGACTCTAAATTGCCCGTAGGTGTGTGTGTGAGCCTGATTGTCTGTCGCTCTGTGTTTCAGCCCTGTGATAGAGTGGCAACCTGTCCACAGTGCACTCTGGCTCTCGCCCAGTGGCAGCTGAGATAGGCTCCATCTCCCCCACAGCCCATAACATGATAGGCGGTTTAGATAATGGATGGATAGATGATGTCACCTTGTTACAGTTTTAAATGCTTGACTTTTAAATAAATTTCACATGATTGAGTGAGTGCGCATGTCAGAACACAGTAGTTTTTCATTATGGAAAATGCTAATGCTTTTGGAAAACTCAATATTCGGTCATAATCTGAATGCCCAAAAACGATTTTAATTTATACCACATGCCAATGGATGTTGAGCCTTTACAAAATATCAGCACCCGTTCCCTGACATGTTTTACTGATTTGTACAAAAAGTTGCAATGGAAATTTCTCTTCATGGATCACTTTCTCTGTGTCTGGTCTGTGGCCTTAGCTAACCCTGTCAGTGCCATCACAGATAGTGGAGGACATGGTGGGAAGCTTGACCTCTGTGTATTTTCATGGTTGACTGGAAAAAACCTGAGTCTACCTGTCCCTCTGGAGAAGAAGAGGATTGTAGAGTGCAGGCCATGACAATCTATTCCCTATGTGCTCATGGTTGGTCTCTCGTGGACAGTCAGTTCCGCAGCTGACGTTTACACACAACTCACTTAGATCTCTGAAAGAGGGAAGACTGAAAAGTATGATTAGGCATATGAAACAGCTCGCATCAATGTAGATCTAAGCTAAAGAAAAAAAAAAGTAATTTGTCTTGTAATAGCACTAACAATTTCTACTGAAAGAATTTCAGTATCATTCTGTAAACTTTACTATAGACTTGGCTTCATGTGAGGAATATTGCTCATCTACCAACTCTTCAAACATCAGTTTCTCATTTCTAGACTTAGCTGTTACAGAAAACACACTGATTAACCACATTTTGTTCAGCCCAGATATTACATCCAACTTTCATTACAGTCTACATTATTTCTTCTGCTTAATTCAGTGAAGCTAGAAAGCAGTGGAGAATTAACTTGCAATGTTTCTGCATCTAAGTAATTCCTTGATTTGTGTGTACAACTGCTGTCTGTCAAACAACCTGGGAATATATATGTGTAAATACATGTGTGCATGTTTACATGTGTTACGTGTGTTTTTCAATTCAATTCAATTCAACTTTATTTTTGTGGACAAATTGTTTGTGCGTGTGCGTGGTTCTGCCAATTTATCTGTTTACAGGTATTTCTGAAATGCAGTGTGTTCACGGCAAGCAGCTCTGCTTTTAAATATTTCACACTGCTAAGCGTGTTAAATATCTAATTTCTTACTCACGCTGAAGTTTATACGGTTAAATTCTCCAGTATGATTCAGAAAATTCCCTTACCGCTTTTTTTTTTTTTTCTCTTGTTGGTGAGTATCAGCATCCTAGGTGTTTGTGCCACGGTTGTGGGAAACACGTCACAGTATGGACGTCCATTTTACATTCTTTTTGGTCTCAATTTCTTCAATTGACTTGGTAAATGTAGTATGATTCTTCAGGGCATCTACACTTAACTTCCATGAGTAATGGCTGATTATAGTTGTGGGCGCTACAATAGATAATCATTAGCCATATGCACTGTGTACTGGCACTGCTCAAGATTTAGTGTGCTGTCCATGGTGCTGAAAACAAATCTATTGCTGCCAATGCATTTGCACTCAGTTGTGTAATAGGCCTATTGTGTGTGCAAGAATCTGTGGGAGCATGTGCCAGTGTGTAACCGTTCATCTTTGCACCATGTGTGTATGTATCAGCGTGTGTGTGTAGCTCCATTATCTTTGCGTCTGAACAGTTTTCCCGTCCCATGCATCATCCACCCCCGTCTGTCTCCATGTCAGGCCTGATAACAGCTCCTATTGCCCACAGAGATGACTAATCAATAACACACAACCATGGGAACAACAGCTTGCTGTCTACACACACACAGACACACACACACACACACACACACAAGGCGGAAATATTGGCTCACTGTCCGCAAACAATGCATTGACTGCTGGGGGCTGACAAAGAATCTGTTGTTTTCTGATTTCAGGATATCTGGAAAACTCACACTTCCACAGAACACTCTGCCCCTACCACCACACATTTACAAAAAAAAGAAAAAGAGAAAACATCCCAAAAAATGAATGTGCAAACACACACACACACACACACACAGACCCTTGCCAATCTGCCAGTGGACCCACCATCAGTCATGCTTTATCAGGCTGACAGTTTCAATGTGCAGTGCTGAGGATGTTTCTTTTTACAAAGAATCTCCAGTTTCTTTCTTCTTGCATCACGCTCACCATTTGTTCTGTTGCCTTCTTATCTATTCATGTTCTTCCCTTTAATACTCCCCTAGTACGAAGCCTGTTGACTTCTGTGGAAGCTAAATCAGTGCCTCAGCTGAGTGGGAGTGCTTAATGATTTCACTTTATTCAGTGCCCCTCACCTTCAATCAGTATCTCCATCAGCCTCTCTGGAATAACAGATGATAAATGACAATAAATGCGTAAAAAGTCTTATAAGGCACTGACAAAGCACTTTACCTCCTTCCCCTTTCTTTTTTAGTCTCTTTTCTACCACCTCTCTGTGAGGTGTAATTCCCATAGACAGGCCGGCCTGTATAAAAGCTTGTCTGCTGTCCTCATTCCCTCCTGAGGTGCCATTCTGACCCAATAACTCCTTCATTCCTCTCATGCTTCATTCACTTCTCTTTCTGCTTCCTTCCCCTTCCTCTTATCCTCCTCTCACGCTCTCTGTCGCTTGCTCTCTCTCCCTCCGGTGGCCACAATGCTGTAATTGAGTTTTTTATTCAAGTCAATTAAAAGTGCAGGCCAGCCAGAGACAAAACAAGTCTGCATAGTGCCTTTTTTCCTCAGGCTCTCTTTTTATGTTTGTAGTCCACTCTTTATATCACTCAGTAGCTAAGAAAGCACTGGGTGTGTACTTTCATTTCATATGTGTCATTAAACTGTTTTGACATTGTTTACAATGTAATTTATCTTTCTCTGTGACGCCTCCCCTTCCCCCACAAGAAATCCCATTTAAATGGTAATTCAAACTTCCATTAAGTTAGGGCCTTTGTGAATGCCATACAGAAGTTGCTTCATTCTTCCCTTCTCTCTCAGCAGCCATTTGAGGCTTGATTGTTTACTCCCAAAAAGCCAAATATTCATCAAACTGAAACACTGCCTATGTTGTCTTCGGTTGATAATTCTTTCCTATTCTCATTTAGCATCATATTTAGTTAGCCACTGAAGTGATGAATGATAGTGCTAAGTTCATACGGATCACCTGAGATGATAGAGCATCATAACTATCCGTCGTCTGCCGATGCATAATAATTTTGTAATCAGAAGGGAGGGGTCACTAAGGTTAGAATGAGCTGGTCCACTTCAGACTCCGAGTCGAGTTTCGGGTACAAATTGATATGCAGATGTTGACACAAACTGCGCTACATATCACAACTTAAATGTTTTCGCTCCCTGATTTACTGAATTGCAATTCAGTTTGTGTAGTGCAGAGATGCTGAAAGCGAAGGTGATGCTTTTCATATGCAAATGAGAAATGAAATGTGAGATGTTCTGTATTCATTAAAGAAACACACAGAGATTTATGGTGACTGTGGGGCTAATTTTCTTTAAATGCCTTAATCAGCAAACCATTTGGAAAGCACAACTCTAAAATGGAAGTTGACTTCATCAGACAAACATGCTCATGCACCCCCACCCTTATACCGCCGCTATCAGTATATTGCTGTTATAGAGATAAGCAGGTTGCAGGGTTGAACTAGAAAGCGAATATATTCTGATTTCCAGGCCAGTTGTGTGTTTTTTTTTTTAAGAGCAGTTTTGTGTTACACCCACCTGAGAGACAGTGTAGTCTTTCATACTTTTAGTTGGGATAATCATTCAGGTCACTGGACACGTGATCGCCCATTATATCATGTTTCCTGTTTTTATTGCACACTTAATGAAAAACTACAGAATACAAGTCTTTCAATACTCTCAAGCCCTCACATCATTATTCCCCAGCCACTGACCTTCTCTGTCATTGTAGTGTGCTCTTTACTTTTCTTTCACAAACAAATGAGCCTGAGTAATTCCAAAATAAAAGGGCCATAGTCCTTAATGGTGAAGACATGGTGGATGATGTCAGGTGTATTTATTGTATCTTCATGTTTTCATCTCCTAAATTCATTGGTGTTGCAGTTTCTGTCTCTTTTGACGCTGTATTGAACAGGCTCTTTATGTTTTGTAAGTGCAGTATTTATCACAGTTAATCCTAAATGCAGCTAAATACTGCCAGCTAATAACTGTTGTCTTATTGAATGTATTTAAACTCTGATGAAAATGGAGGTTTTGTAATATACATCACTTAATGGTTTGGCTGAGTGGAAAAGTAAACATGAATTGACAATCAACTATTTAACACAAAAAACAGAGCTAACAGAAGCAAAGCTAACCTTGAGGTTTGAACATTTACAGCTAACATCTTGGGTTGTGTTCAGTGTTAATGGCTTTCATTATTTACAGGAACTTTGTATGGGAGCCACAGAAGTGCCGTGAATAACTGAGGGAAGATAATTGATGTTGCCTGTAGACTGCACAGGAAGATGTGTTTATTCAATCAATAGCCTGTATCAATATAAGCTTAAACATTTCAACTGTAAGCAATGGGGTAAATAACATGTGCTTAGTCCTAACAGGACTGATGTGGCTTGTTGTGGGCTGGCAAAACAGACTTTTGTGTTTTTTTTTTTTTTGGCCTAATGAGTTGGTTTCTTCATCTTTCACAGTAAGAAAAGACTGCAAACCCCTGCATTAGATAGTTTGATGCTTGTAAACTAAGCAGTGTTGATTCTAAGCCAGAGGGCAGCTGGTCAGATTGAAATCTTTTTTTGTTTGTTTGTTTTTAATCTGGAAGATGAGAGACTCTAATACGTGTATTAAACCACATTTTTTCTGTGCACACACACTGGAACTTTTAGCACTTTGGCACTTTTAGTTCAGGCAGCTGGTTTCCAACGCACCTGATGCCATGTAGCTTCTTGTTCTCATTGGTAATCATTTGTAAGATGGCACATCATTGTCTTCAACATCCAAATGAGGTTTCTGATTGGAAGCTCAGCACAGGTTATGGCACAAAAGATTGTTATATTACATCCTGTTTACTGGTAAATACCGCTGCACTCATTTTAATTGCTCTGAATGACAACACTGCCAAAATAACTAAAATGTAAATGAAGCCATTCTTGCTTCTGACAAACAAAAACAACTTTTATGAGGAAAGTTGACAGGGTGAATAATTTCAGATTATTAGCAATAACAGTTTCTAATGAGGTATCCTAACCTATTAGACCAAGGTAATATGAAAGAAACAAGTTGGGAAAATAAAGGCACACAAAAGGCTTCTACTCGAATAACATGGAAAAAAGGGCAAAGATTAGTACACGTCTGTCCACAGTCAGTTTTCTGACTGTTAAATGAGTTCAGAAAAATACCTTCTGATCCAGTTTATACCACAACACAACTGAACATATAAAAAAAAACCTGACATATGACATGTCAGTAACAGAGAATAAAGGCGCTGCTGAAAGGAATTGATTTTAAAGGCCAAGCTGCTGTCAAATGCACATATTATTGTTTCATATCTTAAGCCTTTTTATCTTCCCAGAATTAACAACAATGAAGCAGTGGTTTCACTGTATAACATATTTTAGCTTGTCAAAACTTTAACTTATCCCCTCAGTGTTGACTTTAAGGCTTCTGTGTGATATTAGGGCAGTGTTAGTGATGTCAAACACAATATACGGTGTTTGAACACTGTATTATAATAATTAGATCCATCTGTCCAACCTGCACTGTATAGTACACGAGTTCAGTCATCCTAGTTTCACTCACCTCTCTCCTTCAAAATCTCAGTTTCCATGGTTACTGAAGACTGTAAGAGGCAGGTAGAGGTTGAACATACACTTTGAGTCTCTTTAGTATTTGGACTCAACCATTTAACAGTACCATGCTTAAAGTTTGAACTCCATTTAAATCATTTTAAATGGTCTGGGTACAAGTGCACCTGGGGTGCTGTTTCTAATGCATTTTCATTGTTACGACAAGAAGGTCTGGTGTAACTCTTACTCGCACTGTGTCTTTGCCCTGCTTTTTGTTCAGTCTGGTTGTTTTGCGTCGTAATAAAAAGGTTTTCTTGTACAAGCTCTGCAGCAATATATCAGATTAGTGTGGCCACTTTGTGTTTGCAGGGCATTCACAGTCTGTCAGTGCAACAACTACTGCAAACAATAGACAGGATTTGCATGAATGCTCAGGCTAGTGTTGTACCTAGATGAAAAGGTACACAGTCGCTGAAGTTTTTCTTTTGCTTTTATATTCAAGACACACGCATTTGTAACTAATTTCGGCGAGAATGTTTGTAGTAAAAAAATGTTGACTGGAGTAAAACAAAGCTAAACACCATATTCCACTGTTGGTTATTACCACATATTGGAGCAACTTCTTATTCATTTTGTTTTGCTTTATTGTAAGCTTAATGATGTTTCTTCTCCTTCCTCACTCTGAGTCTGTAATTTATATTCTTTTATGGTAAAGCCATTAAATCTGTGAGGGGCTTAGTGGTGACAATAAAGATAAAAGCATGCACAAAAAAATGCTAGAAGTTCAGAAAATGTTGAAAGTGGGATAATATCAAATCCTCTACCTTTACCTTTGCAAACTATGGTATTGTAATGTCTTATGCCACTTATCTTCACTTATTATCATTTCTCTCACAGCTGTTGTTATTATCAAATGGAGTCTGAACTTCTGGCAGACACATCCCTACTTTACACACACTAGCTGCTGAGGATCCTCAATGGGCTCTTTTCTGTGTCTATGATTATGTTTGTGTCTGAAATAGAGTTTGTATCATTGGTTTCCAGCCAGCAGATTCTTGTCACTGGCAAGTATCTGACAGGACAGGAGACGACAGGACAGTGGTGTAGAATTGGAAAGGATCTCTGAAATGTGATTTACTCAATCACAAAATGTCCTCTCATGCGATGTTTTGACAGATTGTACATAGGACTACACAAAAGTTGCTATTTCCTGTGAGCCAACAAAGAAGTATTCCAGCTACAATTGCTTCTGCTTTATTGGGTCGCATTGTTAACAGCAACAGTTTTGTGTCGTATTTTCTTCTTTTGATGAATAAATATGTATAATACTTAAATTTCTTGAGGTTTTACATACTGTAAAGAAAAAAAAATCCTGAAAAAACAGCATTAATGTGATCATATTAATAATGTAATAATCATCTTGGAAAAATTAATAACACTAGACAAGACTAAACACTTGTAAGCACTAAAACTACTAATTGGCAGTAAAACAGTGTGTTCCTTAAAATAGTGTTGCTGCAATAATCTAAGCTTTAAACATTACTCTTCTGGGGGCCTCAGCAATTGTTCTTCTTTTTGTATATTGAATTTAAAGGGCTGTTTTGACTGATAACTTTTTTAGTTATTTTTATTCAAGCTGGTGCTTTAAAATGCAATATTTGTCTATTTTTTTTTTTTTTTTTGGTCTGTTTTTACATTGGAAAGATTTAGTCTTCAGTGGATTGTGGATGTATGTAAACTTATCAAGTCATCTTAAGTGAATTTTGTTCATGGGGCCCATTTTCAAAAACCAAATGGACTCTCAGTTGGTGGCATAAACAACGGGTGAGTCAAGCCAACTTACAAGCGAGACATTTAGAATTGGATTATAAGAAAGGAAAACCCTATTTAGAAATGAATAATTCACTTTGCCGTCCTTATAAAATCCTTTCATGCCCTTCATGAATACTCAAACACACATTCCTGTTTCCGAATCCATGCACACTAAGCCTTGCTACAGTACAGGGTAGTACGGATACATACCAGATACCTTTGTCAACTCAACTCAGCAGGATGTAATGATATTGATGACAGGAAGTCATCACGGAGGACATGTATCACAGCAGGAAACGACTTAGGTGAAACATGTCCCCTCTCTGCTCATCAATTCTTTAGCAACCTGCTGTCACCTCGTTCTTCTGAGTACAGCAACATATCTTCTTGCCTTAGTCATTTTGCATTTGTTCCCTCTCTCACTCAAATGTGTACACACAAACACAAGCACACTGTACGTTGACTTCTAAACAAATACATTTTCACCTCAGCTCTTAGTGACGGTATCACAATTGCCCTACATAAGCAGAACAACAGGAACTAGAAGTCAAAACAAGTGTTATATACTATAACTTCAAGAATGGCCACTAATTAAATCAAGAATAAAAAAAACTGAATTAAACTGAATTTAAAAATACACTGTACAATGGTTTCTTGTAGCCAAAAATGTTTCTTACGTTAAAGGTTTTTTTTGTACTGGGGTGACATGAGGACGCTTGTTGTTTACAAGGCTCAGCATTTTGAGGCGGTAGGTTTATCCCTGGTAATATGATGTATATGTGAATGGTGGAGACATTATGAAACACACAAGGATCCTTCCTCACACCTTTACTGAAGAAGTTGCCATCTCCATCTGCGTTCCATTGCCCAGTAGTCTTCAGTAGCCTGTTAAGGCTGAAGACACTTGCAGCAAAAACTACCTGTTGTGGCATTGAATGCGTCCTAAAAAACAGCCATTCAAGAAGATGTTTTTCACTCATTTAAGCTGAAAAGTAAATAGAGGCTGAGTATGCACCTGCCATATGTTGTGCTGCCTCTCCACCGGCTCCACTGCTTTCAATAATAACACAAAATCCTAAAAAATACATACTTTTAAAACTTGTGTATACATGTTAAAGAATTGTATTATCCGGGTGGAGTATCTGTATTCACATATTTTATTGCTCAGAAAAAACATGGCTTACAGGTGTTTGTTTTGCTCTACTGTACATACATGTTCAACGAGCATTGAGTTTGCATCCTGCCATGCACCATGGTGAGAAATGCCGGTCATGTTGTTAAAGTACGCTAAAATAATTGGACAAATCATTTTTTGATCTTTACATTTCACATAATTATAGCCGTATTATCTCTGTTACATTCTGACATGTAAAAATCCCATAAATTTTCTCTCATCCTCTCTGTCTCTCTATGTGTCCATGTCTCCTGCTGAGCTGAAGAGAGTCTAGCTGTTCAGCTGAATCTACTAGTAAATTAGCAGCTCTACAGCCTGGCAGGTGCCTCATTAGAAATATATTAGAGCAGTTATCAGTAACCCAACACTCCCTGTTTAAATGTCTATAGCTGTGTCTGCATTTGTGTGTGTTTGTATGTGTGCGTGTTAAAGAGAGAAGTGCAGAGAAAGAGTAGTTTAATGTGTGGCTGTGTGTTAGTGGTTTAATTGGAGCTGAATTAATTCAGTGCAGCAGTGATTTAATACAGAACCCGAATGCGTTGATTTTCAGACCACAGATTTATTTTTGGTATGAAGTGCCTCTCAGGCAGCTGTGTGCATATGAGGTGAGGTTTGAAGTGTCCTGACACTAACATTTTAAACAAACTGTGACTTCAGCTTGACTGCAAATATCAACCCAAAAGCAGATGGATTTGAAACAGCATTTTTTTGGCGTGGGATTTCTAAACCACCTTTATCATTAGTTACACAACACAAACAACTATCTTGGTCATATAAATGTCAGTATTGACAGGAAAAGTTAGACATCATATCTACTAAAAGGGATTAGGGATTATGGGACTGTGCATTGGGTTATGGATAGGATAAAGATGTCTGCAGTGCTCTCTTAGGTCACACTGTATGGACTCAGTCTCAAGCTGAAGCCATACAGGACGTTAGAGAGGTCGAGAAAGAAAATAACTCACAGGTAGACGTTTTTTCATCTTTTGGTTGAGAGCACAATTCCTACTCGTAAATTCCGAGGGTCCCAAGGGTTCTTCCTCCTAACTTGTTTATTTCCATACATTTTCTGTAAATAAAAAGTGAATGATTTAGTTATTCAGCTGTAGTGAAAAATAGTCTGGTACTCACGAGTTTTCAAGTCACCACATTTTATCACACTAGTATTTAGTGGCAAATTTGAAATTCTACTACTTTCCAGCACCTTGTACGAGTGCATGAATTTTTTGTATGCCTTGGATATTTACCAAAGAAAATAATAGCGTACTATTCATAGGCTATGCGATGTGGTTACAAAAATGAATTCAAAGCTTTAATAAGGATACTTAAGTGCCTGTTTGACTACCCATGGGAGAGTAAGGGGTGTTGTGCACTCTTTGGTGAGTTGTAGCCTTAATCCGACCCAGGAACGTGACATTTGAGGTCCTGTCAGCTCAGCATGAGCCCAGAATTCCCCCGATTTATCAGTGTGTGATTTCCTGCTTTTCTCTGCAGAGCACATTCGGATAATAATAAGATGCAAATCCCAAGGCACAGGAAAATGTTGTTTGAAACCTCTAAATACAACCAAAACCAATAAAAGCCAATAAATGAATTCCACATACATGGGGAATATTGAGATATAACTGTATGAGAATATCTACTATTATTTCCTTTACCATTATTTTCATATCCTCTGAAATTCTTTATGTACTCAAGGAGGAAATATCAAATAAATCAATTTTAGTGCAACAACAAAATAAAGTGAGGATGGACTTTTTTAAGTGACTGCATGTCAATTCTCCTGTGTCTTTGTAGGGCTCAAAACTGTAGCTGTTACTGTAAGTTGAAAGTGTTATTTTCTGCTTGCCATTATTAGCAGAACATTTCATTAAAAAAAAAAAAAATGAATTGAATGTAATCAAAAACATTTGCTTTGCTGTCCCATTTTCTTTTGACTTTTCTTTTGCAGTGTTTGTGTCAGGGCAAAAGGGATGAGGCTTTTGTGGTGAAGAGCAGAGAAACACTTAGTGAACTACAAAGTGTGGAAATTGACAGAGTTTAGTCTTTGGCTGCTGACAGAGATGATTGGAGTAGAGCCGAGGTTTTCAGGCTGCTTCCACAGACAGTGAGGTCTAAATTAACCAAGACTTTCAGACTCAGTGCACCATATTGCAAATGTGCACATGGCCAAACATACAGTATGTGGGAGTGTGCAGACAAAGAGGCAAAAGCATACTTATGCAAAAAAAAAAAAAGAAAAAAGAAAGACAAAATACAATTTGAAATAAAAACATAAAAAAGTGTTTATTAAAGTAAAGACAGTGTTTAAGTTTCTCTTCAGCAATTCATGGCTAATGTACTACATGTAACATATTAACAAATAATTACATACATTTAACACTTCTTCTTTTCTTTTGGGCTGTTCCCTTTCAGGGGTCCCCACAGTGAATCATGTGCCTCCATCTAACTCTGTCCTCTGCATCCTCTTCTCTCACACCAACTAACTTCATGTCCTCCCTCACTACATCCATAAATCTCCTCTTTGCTCTTCCTCTACACCTCCTGCCTGGCAGCTCCAACCTCAGCATCCTTCTACCGATATGTTCACAGTTTCTCCTCTGAACATGTCCAAACCACCTCAATCTGGCCTCTCTGACTTTATCTCTGATGTCCCTCTGATGTACTCAATTCTGATCCTGTCCATCCTCGTCCCTCCCAAAGAGAACCTCAACATCTTAAGCTCTGCTACCTCCAGCTCTGCCTCCTGTCTTTTCTTCAGTGCTACGGTTTCTAAGCCGAAAAACACCACACTTTTATTTTTAATTGATTTTAATTTTGTGTTGAACATCAGTTTCTTTCACAAACAATTGTAGGTAATGACACAATCTGACTCGGGGTGAGGTGATGCATCGATGTTATCGCTGACATAAATGCGCCGATTTATGTAAATGTGTGTCGAACCATCACAATGTGTGTTCATTTAAAGTATGCGAATACTTCAAGCAGAGACCAAACAAAACGCTGTTCTGCGATGGCTGCAATTGTCTGTATTTATTTTGCTTAATGTGGATTTCACCACATTCCTTTAAGCTTAATGGAACAAGCTCTTGCTTTAATTATACAGTGGAAAGACTTTATATTAGTCTGTAAAACACAGGTTACCAGTTTTTGGGGAATAAAGTCGTGCAGTGCGTACTTTGTCATATTAGTTTGTTTAAAGAGAGGATGATTGAACAAAACTTACTGATGCAGCTTTTGAAACGTCTGTGAGGACATGTGAGGACATAGTATACAGTAATACTGAGTTTGAGTATGGGAAACCTTTAGTCTTTAGGTTTGAAGAGAATAATTCTTAAACAGTAAACCTAGGGCACCATATCTGGCCTTCTATAGTTAGCTCTCACTTTCCCAAACAATAGCTTGGCTGAGTCAAGCAAGAACTAGTTTCTCTGTAAGAGTTTAGTCATCCACTAGAAATCAATTGAGTGTATTGCACAGCCAGAACCAAGAAAATGCTTGTTTTAGCAAAGTTGATTATATTCTAACAGTCAAAAGACCACAGGTCACCACAGCGGAACGTGATCCAACCGTTAATTTGGAATGAGTTTTTACGCTGGATGCCCTTCCCACCGCAACCCTCCCACTTTGGGGGAGGGTTGGTGGGGGTGGGATTTGAATGATTATATTTTTACAGTGTCAACCAGTAAGTGAAGGGTAACTTAATCCTGAAAATCATGTTTTGTTCACCTCCTGTAGTTTACCTTTGATAATTTTAAGCATTAATAATTCTACATTTTTGGTTTTGTTTTCAAATCAAATACCATTTAACAGTTTTTTCCTCCACCAGCCTTGTACAGAATAGCGTGCATTCTGTGAAGGTCCATCTGAGCTAGGAAAAAGCTTGACACTCAAGTCAAGTAGTTATTACTTTAAATGTAAAATGTAATGTAATTTGATGGTTACCTGAGGCAACCTCTGTGGACCTTCAGTTTTATATTTTCTGAATAGAACATCATCTGAATACCAAAAGCAAGATTTTGCAAAACATAAGACTAATGGAGGCCTTAAGTAAAAAGCAGATGCACTCAGAAATGCTCTTAAATAAAATAAAGAACAAAATGACTACAGTAGCTGTCCAGAACATTATTGAAATGCTGTGGTCTCAGAGGATGAATTAATGTATGGTTTTATGTTGTTAAAGTCTGTTTTCAGCTGTAGAACTCGCATCACAGCTCTGATTCGGCATATGCAGCATAAACACAAATGCCAACAGTTTTTCCTTTTACACCTCCAGCTGACAGATTTTGTCCTCCCACAAAATACTGTGTAGATAACAGCACATAATTGTTACGCTAAAATTAGTAACGTATATGACAAACCCTACTGGCTCCATTTTGCATTATTATTATAGTTATAGTAAAGCATTCCATAAAGAAGATGAAAAGGATGCAATGCTTTACTATAACTATAATAATACAAATCTTTCAGTGTGAAAGATACTTCTTATTGAAAAAATGAATTCATGATGTGGTGTGTGTTTAGTTAGTCAACTTGGACATAATGTCCTCCAATTTAGCACAGCTTGTTACAGTTAATCAGGGCAACAGCAACGTGAATGCACAGGTAATATTAACTTAAATAAGTTATCATTTAATCATTTGTGTGCATATATACTGTAAATGTATTGACCGTATCATTATGGATTTAAAGCTACTACAGTACATCTTTACATTTAGCCTTGATTGGGCAGCTTGAAAATATAGAATGATCATAATTAAGGGGAAGAGATGGAATGTATGTGCGATAAAGATCCTTGGCCAGACACAAACATGGCTCCACAGAAAAAGTTATATTCAACTAGCAAGTTATGTTGCAGTTTGTGCTGTATGTTGGCAAGCTGCCATCTCATCACCACTTTTTGCTTCCACTCTGCTTTTAAACAGGTGGGAGGGACAGGGTGAGAAGAATAGCCTGACAAAGACAGCCCACAATTTCAGTTTTATTGTCATCTGGTGAGATCCATTTCTAGAAGCCATTTGAAGTAGAAGACTGACAGTTTTCTCCGTCTCTTTCTTTAACTTTCCCTTGATAGGACAACAGTAATTAGTATCTTAAACCGAACCGTAAGGTACAGTGTACTACTTACACTGGCACATGTCTAGGCAGAATTTAAAAATTACAAGTAAGACCATAAGTGCAAACACATGAGAACGACTAGTCTCTCAACGCAAGCACACGAGCTGTTATGTACGTGATAACAAAAAAAAGAAGAATTGGGTCGCAGGTTTTTCTTTCTGTCTCTCATTTATCATTTACAATCACTCACAAAGCTACTCTACAGTTGTGCTTACACAGAAACATGACTCCAGATTTTTCTTGCTCTTTCTTGTGCAGATGAGACTGTGAGTATGGTTGAGTATAGTTATCTATGTCTGTCCCAAGATTCAATTGTCAGATTTTCACAAATACATCGATAAACACACAGACTACACTCCACATTAGAGACAACAGTAATCTCACAGTGTAAATACACAAAGACAGGGATTTAGTGGGACAGACAAGGACAGCCTGACCTTTGTGCTGTGTGCATATGTGTGAAAGTACTTAATAAATTGTAATTAAATAACAAATAAAAGCTATGCAACTTTTGGCCAATTCTAAAATGTAATGTTAAGGTTAACTTGATCCAGTAGAACAAATTACCACCTTGGCTGCTCTGTGTGCAGCCACCATCACACGTGATAAACCACATGTGGTGAGGCACTAAATCTGGGCACACTTGAACATGCACATCTTTCCACACATACATCAACGTGCGCACGCACACACACACAAACACAAACACACACACACACACACACACGGAAAGATGCACACTCACTTTCAACTTGTCAGCACTGGCACCAGATGCGTCTTGATGGGTAAAGCATCCATTAACACATTAGTGCCTCTTTATCCAA
The DNA here is from genome assembly GCF_033026475.1 of Channa argus. Taxonomy (NCBI): domain Eukaryota; kingdom Metazoa; phylum Chordata; class Actinopteri; order Anabantiformes; family Channidae; genus Channa; species Channa argus. The sequence goes on along the minus strand of NC_090220.1, from coordinate 1,791,699 downwards.
GTCAGTGCAGCTGCACACCTCAGGATGTGCGTCTTCAGAACCACTGCTCAGCTTCCTGCAGCAGGTAGAGCTGAGCTCGTTGCACCCCAGCAACACCAGCGGGTAGAGCTGAGACTGGCTGTTTGCTCTGGTTTAAAGTCAATTCTAAGAGGCATTTATTTGTTTACTGAACAAAACAAACTATTTTCCACCCCTTCAAAGAGCACTGTGTTCATCGATGTGAGTTTGACTGTCTAATGTTAGGCTTTATGTCAATGACCCAAACTAATGTGTAAGCTCCTGGTTGGAACAAAGCCACAGTGAGGTTTCTTACGGATCCTTCTTTGTGCCTCATTGGCTTTGTTATCGTCTGATTGGAGGAGATGAGCCTCTACTTTGCTTTTGACTTCAGACCAGGGCTCATTACCCTTTCGCTCTCGCTCTCTGTCCATGCTTACCTTTTTTCCCCCAATTCTCTTTGTTTGACTCCCTCACACATGAGGCATTTATATGGCAAGTGGAACCAGGCTTTCAAGAAATGTCATTAATGGATTTATTAGACTTGTCATCACTGCACAATCTGTCATCAATAGATGCAAATACAGTCTAATACAATGAAATTAAATAAAAGCAGAAAAGCGAGCTGCCAGTGATGGCTGACACTGAAACACATTTCTCAACATTTCACAAGATGCCAAGATCTCATCCGCCCACTTGCACTCTTGCACACACTACTTGGAAACACACATACAGAAATATACACACATGCATCCTTTTTTCCTAATAAATACACTTCCCACCCCCTCCATTATCAGTCACTCAGCAGGAAAAGACGAATAGTCTCTCCTCTGATCCTCCTTCAATGTTTTCTCTCCATTATGACGGAAAGAAGACCTGATTGCTGTGTGTAAATGTGCATGCTTTTAATGCCTCTCCTTAAGAATGCTTCATCCAGTAATTTGCAATGTAAAGAATACAGCTTTCCTTTTTTATCACAGCTGTAAAATACACAGTTAACGTTAAAACAGCAGTGGTAAGTGAAGAAGGGGAAAAAGTGTGTGTGAGATTATCTGGAAGTTAAGGTTCTAACTATTGTTTTTCAACTCTTTTTCTATTCTCTTTGCTTTTCTCTCTATCTCTGTCTCTAGGTGAGTCAATAATGTATGGTGAAACCTTCTCTACTCTGAAGCACTATGGATTTGTGAGTGATGGAACATGTTCATATTGTTTATTTGTGCAGTAATGACAAGTACACATTGAGCCTGTTTTAGAAACTTTTTGAGTGCACCATCAATTCTCAAGCTTTTCCTGTGCCTCTAATTAATTCATGCTTGCAAAATGTAAAGCCAAGCATTAGTTTTTTTTCCTTTTGGCTACCGTGAAAAAACCTCAAACCAGGTTTGTCCAATCGTTGCCAGCGAGGGCGCTTTTTTATTTTTTGAACGTCTAGCAGTTCTTCCAGTTTTCTAGCCGAGAGCTATAGCAGATACAGTTTCACTAGAAATGGGAGAGTCCATTTCAGTTCTTTGAACATAGGTTAACCAGGGGAGATCACCAAGCAATATTTGATTGCACACAGTTTGACATCTCAGCAGCAAATAAACCCTTGTACGCCCTAAGAGGGCTTTCCTACATTCTTCTTACTGCCAATGGTATCTCCCCAAAAGCAAGAAATAAGCAGTTCACCATCCCCTTCCTTTTCCTTGTTTTTCCAAGAATCAATTTGGCTGCTCCTGCAGCTAAACGTGTAATGGGTGCTGTGGTGTAAATCGTCCAGTTCAAAATGCACATGTGAAAGATATCCAGGGGTTTTGAGGTAGGTCTGCCTGAACCCATGTTTAAATTTAATGTAATAATACATGGTTGAAGGTAAAAGCAGTACCACATGCCAGGTGGCAGCTACTTTGTGAGCTTCTGCTCATCAGCCCTTGGAACAAGTACAAATAATAATAATAACAATTTCTGCCAAAAACATTTGTTTAACACTGCTCTACAATGTTTGGCTCTGCAAACATACTGCATACACTGGTCTGTTGATTTAAAAACAAACTGCTGTCTTTGTCCGGCACTTCTTGCTGTCAGTTTTTTAACATCAGCTCATCTTTCACTCAAACCCATTTCAGTACCTTTGAGCTCTGCTTTAAAAAAAAAGACATTAGACTTTGAATTAGGGCAGTGATATAATTGAGACAGAAAATTATGGCAGGATACATTAATGCAATAACATTGGTAAAGATATCCCCAACATGAGCACACAGAAATTATTTTTCATACATTCATTGAATTTAAAATTTGGTGAAAGAGTCATGTAGATATGCAAACATTTCTTTTAACTATTTGTTTTATTAATTAGCTTTAATTATCATTTTTTCCCTCGTGACTACTCGTGGGTTGATGAGAGATGGCTGGTACAATTGGGAGCAGTTGAGCTGTGGGAAAATGTACTGTGGTTGGGCCTTAGACATTTAAAATGGAAAATTCTGTCTGGTTTGATTTGCATAATACACTAAAATTTATTAAGTTTCTTTTTTACATTAAACTTCATATGGAGCCCTGTGCATCTTCCTAAGAAAAATACAGGTACAAAGGATTTGGCAGTAGAATAGTGGGGGTTTCTTCATTATTTACATGCTCTGCTCCAACTATCCTTTTTTTTTTAAATTACTATACCTAATGCTTTGCATTGTGACAATCAGCTTTTCCTCTGTTCTGTTTATAATTCTTACTCATCAGGTGGTAATCAAACTGCTTCGGTTTCTTCCCCCCGTTTTCTAGCTGACTTCTTTTAACTCTGTTGTGCTCTGTGGGAGGTGCACAGTGGCACAGCCTGCGTTTCATTGACAGTGAATGGGAGGCTATTGGTGGCTCAGGTTTTTGAATCCATATCTATGAACGCCTCTGATCTGTTACTTTAGCTCTGCTCTGTCCACGGCCTAATCTTTTATGGGGAAAGTTTATGTATCAGTGTTCTCGGCAAATCGATTTCCCCATCTTGTATCAAACTTATTATCCTTTACTATTTATTCTATATGGCCTTTTTAGTTGCAGATAATAACTGCAAGACAAGAGCACGAGCCAGAACTTCAAAATGTCTTCATAAAAACAAAACAATCCTCATCTTATTTTTTTTGTTTTGGCACTGTCAGTATCACATTTTTAAGTCATCCCAACCTACTGATGTAGATACAGATTAGGAGACAACTTTACTCAACTTTTATTTTGAAAATATTGTGTAACAGGGACAGATATCTCTCTTTCTCTCTTCTATCTCTCTTTTTTTTTTAAAACCCTAATACTATGATCAATCCCAGTATATACTTATATACGTATTTCAGGCTTTGTGCTCATTGGCTCGCAGAACCCATTGCCACCTTGGCCACTGCACACTGCTTAGAGTTTACACTATGGTCAAAATGGTAATTATTATTTGAATTTTACCTTGTTTGACCTTTCAAATTGTGTCCAATCTGATTACAAGTGGGCAGGAGGTTTTAACACAATGGAAGTGCCTCTGAGTTATCAGTCATGTAAAATTGGTCTTATTTCAAAAAATGCGTTTGCATTGACTTTTTCATTATCAGTATACGTGATCAATGTTGCGATGACACCGAGCACTGACGTGACCTCTGCAAACTGCACCCAGCCCAAAGGTGAGTGCAGTTCAGCCCACTTATCTGGCACAGACAGAGCGACCTTCCAGTCCTCAACTCAATAAACCTATTTCTAACACTAACTCAAAGCCTCAGATAAACCCTGACCCAGACAGAACAATATCTTTTCACAGACTCTTTTGAATATCTTTTCACTGACACATTACAGTTGCTTGATAGGAATTGGAGCTGCAGCTATGGAATATCAAAATCAAGTCTGACCATTTGCTGCTTACTTAAAGGCAACTCGGTGTCTTAACCTCAGAGGCAACATATGCTGTAGGTATGTAAGTTTTTATCAACAAATGCAGTATTTCAATTAATTTTGGTTATTTTCATTTTAGTATATTCTTAGATCTCTTTCCTGGCTACAGTATCTTTGCTTAACTTAAGTAATATAATTTCATTTTCCACATTACAGATGCCTAATGCTAACTATGGTGCGTGAGACAGAATAAAGAAGTGGTTGCCACTGACTGCTGTCTTACGTTTGAGGTTTGAAGTGAGCAAATGTATCGCTGCTTGACTGACCTCTTGATTATTTTTACGAATAATCCTTCGATTACTTTCACATTATGATTTTTCATTTTTCAATGAATATGTGATATGATGCAACATTTTAAGATAATATTGTGACGTGCTGAAGACAGCCACATGAGAGAGATTCCTTTTGAGCTTCTCATGCTACAAATGCCACACAACTGCAGGAAGATAAATTAATTGTAGTACAACACAATAGGAAAAGTGACTGGAGGCCATCAGCTGCAGGAACACTCACAGTCATGGTGTCAACAGAAACTCCAAACACTGGCTTAACCCAGGCTTCACAACGGAATGACCCACAGAACAGAACAGAACTCCCACAGTCCCTAGCACCCAAATTCTCAGTCTCAGGGACCACTCCCCTTGGCTCGCTACAATAATGTAACATAATATTCTAACAACAATTAATTTACTAAAAATACAAATTTTAATTAATCAATCATTTAAATTTCAATATAATTATTCAAAGGATGTACTGCAGGGCATTATTCCTCTCCCCAAAAATAGGCCAATCTTAACTGCTAATCTGTGTTTTACAGATTTATTATGAAGTCTCTCCAAAATATAATTAAAGTAAGAGCTTGTTACATTCAATTTAAAGAAATGTGGTGCAATCTACATTTCCTCAGTAAACAGTTCAGTTTTCTTGAATTTAAATACTGTAACAGAATAAAAGAATGAACATGAAATCAGTCAATGTTACTGATCCCTGTCCTCTCGTCTGCTGCTGATGGGGACTCAGATAACAGCTACAGGTTTCGGCTTGGTTTGGGACTGTGACTGTCTCAGTGTCCACCATTAAGCTGTCTGCTCCCTCTCTGCCGTAGACAGGGACACTGTCACACAGATACACAGAGAGAAGAAGCTGCTCCAGAAGTTTATTTTCTTATTCGCTAAGCTCTGTGGTGTCTAGAAGAATTCATATCTGGTGATTTCTGAACACAAATATGTACAATTTTGTGCTCTAGTGAACCTTTAACAACTAAATCTCTGAGGTATTTTTTTTACTGTCCCAGGTTCAAAATCTTTGTGTACTTTTAATTTCTAGCCCAACTTACGGCTCATCGACACACATTTTGTAAATCGACGTATTTTTGTAATCAATTAGTTCAGCGTGTTGCCCCAACCCTACTTTAGATGCACCAATAATGATTCCTTCTCTGAGGTCACTGTAGCTCCTGTTTATTCCCTTCCAGCCTTACTTGAATATGTTTTTGATTTATAGCATCTTGAAGGCTAAATCTAAGTTACTACATAGTCATATTCTGCTTGTCAGTAAGTAGAACATCTTGGACGGAATTGTTCCTTTGTAGAATGCCCTTGATGTAAGCACATCTTTGACTGAACAAAACATTACTTCTCACATACTGAGGAATTTTAAAATATAAACAAACAGAAGTGGTAAAGTATGGAGAGCAAAACATTTTAGCCAACACTTCAGATGGTGGAATAGAGAGCAGAAGGAGACTAATAACAAAAGTCAGGTGAGAGAATTTTCACTTTAATGCCTCCTCTTTGAAACTGTGTTAACTGTGTAAATACTGGGAGGAACATAATGAGACATTAAACCCCTCGCGCACACACTCTCTCACACACACACACACACACATTCAGTTGGTAGCTTTGTTTATTTTTCCTCTTTTGCATGTCCCTTTGCACTTCATCAGTTCTTCTCACCATCCTTCCCTCCTCTCCCTGAAACCTAGTTTAACGAAGCTACTAAACTAACCTCAACCAATCTGATTTTGCCCGTTAGTTCCATTAACTCAACAGCCTCTCCCAGTGTCCTCTGTTTTCTTTTTATGCAGACACATAAACACTCTCACAAATAGGGAAAATGTCACTTGCAGACTTACTGACGCACACAGTTGGGCAGACACACACACAGACAACCTCCCAGCTGTCTCTGGTAAACCATTAAGCACCCAGACTTTTGATCGTGCAAAGTAAGCCTGACTACAAGAATAGTAACAACTGAAGCCTCGACAAACGTGGAACTGCTGTCCCAACTCACTGTGCTTTGATTGGATCATACAGCAGGCAAAACCACTGTCTACAAAAAAAGGCTGATGTGCAGTGAACCCATGCTGTAGCAAAACACGTGCATCTGGCTTGCATTAGCACAGTATTACTCATCTGGGGTACGTATCTGCCCCTGAAATGGAGACCACACTTCTGTTTTCTCTTTGTTTAAGTGGTTATGGGATTCATGAACTGCTGGTTTGGCTCATCATAAAATATAAAACAAAGAAGCATGAAAGAGTGACATAGATATGGTCTTTATCAGCTATGCTTTAATGGAGCACATCCAAATTGAACTTTTGGTGAAGCTCCAATTTAATTTTCTACAGTTTGTGTGTTTTTCTGTGGGCTACAGGAACTTTTTGATGTGTTACCTGCTGTAAACTCTAGTGTTTGCTTAATCATATGTTTTTTGAAAACCTTAGTCATCTATTTGTGCATGTGCAACCATTCAAGCTGTAAGGCTTCTTTTGCCCTAAACTTGGACAAATACTGAGCTGAGCTCAAAAGATTCAAGCAGAGTTGTACATGTATTTATTATTTTTTTATGAACAAAAGATGTAATCACACAAACAAAGCACACAGTTGCAAGGTGTCGGTTCTCATTATCCTCTGTGCCAGTTCTGCCTTCCTTCCTTTTTTCTTGTGTGATGTGTCACATTTCAGGGTGTAAACAACCTCCACACTGGCTCAGGACTAGCCTAGCCTCCCTTTGCAGACACCAGGAGCTGTCACATCCCTTCAGATGGCACATTAGATTGGGAACACAAACACACACATTCGGGCAAACATTTCCCAAACCCGCACAGCCCTCAGGTTGCTGGAGCCCATGAAGCAGTTGGCTCATCTGGCCTCTACCAAAGCACCAAGAAACCCACCAAATAGACCCAAATCTTTGACTGGATAGACAGGACTAAGGCGCCAGTTGCACTAAAGAAAATTGTTTAAAGAACTTTTTAATTTGGTGGAAAAAGCAATAAATTCAAGTCAAATGTAGTCCAACCCAAATTCAGTCAGTTTTAATGAGATGTAAATTTTTCTTAATAGTTGAGTATGTTCATACATACATCAACTTGCAAATTAAAGTCAGCTTATTAAGTGCAAGGCTATGCTTAAATCCGTGTGTAAATCAACCCATATTATGAACACAAACTATACAACACATGTCTTTATGTGCAATTGAATTTCCATTGGGCCAATGGGTAGAGTTTGTAAATGGAGTTACCCCGGTGTCTGCGTAGAGTAATGTGTGTGCAGAACTGAGACTATGTGAAAGAAGCAGAGAAAGACGAGAGAAGAAGGAAAAGTGTGTTTACATTGTGTATGAATGCAACCTGTTACTGTATCCGTCATCTTACCTCCGAATTATGGGAAGGAGCCAGCAATAACACCACTCAGAAACTCACAGTAAGCGCCAACACAAACATGAGCTGGTGTCTGCGAGCACTATACAGCAAGGCATACGTGGCAGCATGGTATCGTAGTTCCACTACCATTTCTGAGAGGTCACAAACTTAAGCCCCAGCACCCACACACACAAAGACACACAGTTGTATTGCCCTGTACCGTACAACAGTTTCACCTTTAAATTGAGACACCACTAACCAGTAACTTCTGTAAATATAAAGTATGCATATTATTTAAACACATATCCATCATAAACACAAAAAAGAAAACATATAAATTAGAGCTTGATATGGTCCAAACTGATGTAAATATACATTCATGTGTTCATGAATGTGGAAAAGAAAAAAAATGTCACCGCCAGAAAGCGAAGATAACATGTTAGTTTTGTGGATTTACTTATTTTAAATTGAAGCACAGAACCGTGTGGTTTAAGGTTGGTTTAGCTTCTATTTTTACTCTGTGGTTGTTTTGAAAAAGAGCCCAGCTGCTTCACTTCTCTGGATATAAAATCACTATGATTTTATATCTTTCGATATAAAATCATTGTGTACCAGAGACGGAGAGGGAGGGGTACTGAGTCTATTTCGCCTCTCATTTATTTTCTAGAAAGGTCCCCATATGTGTCCCAGATGAATTGCTGAAGATAAAAGTAGAGCCTTTTGGTTGATGTAAAATGGAGTTAGATCGAGTGGGAGGGAACTGTGGTCTGGGGTCTTGGCTTTGTTGCTGTTAAATATAGGCTTGAGAAACACCACAAATTGAGAACCCAGCCTCTGTATTAGATCACTCTGGGGCCCACTGGCACAAAGCACATTAATGGCAGAACTCGCTGTTATGTACACACACAAAAACAGATTGTGGATTGTTCTGCTTTTTCTCCCATTTTCCAACACACACATGAGGCCGATACTCTTGGAGGGTCTTACAATACACTGAACAAGGAAACTGACCGAGCAGTGTTGTTTTGCAGGAACAGAGCTACAGTATACCATCATCTGGCTTGATGTTTCCATGTGGTGTTTGTTTCACAGCATAATGTGTGCCCTCTTATTAGTCGGTCTGTTCTATAACTCCCTGATGTTCTGCGGTCTTATAGAACTCTGAGACACTCAGTTTTGGTTCTAATTAGCTCTTCTGCCACCAATTTACATGCTCTGGATGAATTTAGTTTTAAACTTAAGTCACACACCTGTGAGGCATCTTAATAACAGTATCACCCCATAAACTGTGCTGGGTTCCAAATTCTTTTGTACAGACCTGGGATCAAACACATTGCTGATATGAATTTGACCTGAAGAGGGCAGGGACTCTCCTGGGAGAATGTACTGTGGAGGGAGTGAGACCCAATAAACACCACATTCAAACAGAGCCAGGCAGAGATGCTTGCATGTGTGTCCAGACCTGTACTGCACATGCTCCATCTTGCTGCTGGCCCAAAGTATCCTGTGACACTTCAAGATCAGAGAACCCAGAAATTGGCATTTGGGATCACCATTTACCAGCCTTTGATGTAAAAAAAAGGGGGGGCGGGGGCTGTCAGTCTGATGGGGTTATAGATAGGTTGAGGAGAAAGGACTTAATGGTTGAGGTTAAGGAGAGTGTTATGGGTGGAAAAATATTTTAGAGTTTAACAATTGTTCTCAAGTATAACAGCACAAGGGTGTTTGATCTTGTACATGATGTTTCTATCGATTCTTCTATTTGTGCAGTGTCATGAATCATTAAGGGGGAATGTTACTGTCCTCTGCCCCGTGCGTGACCACATCGCCCTGCCTGGAGAATGGAGGTGTGGGATTGAGTTTAAAAAACTGATTGCATTAGTGACTTCTATCAGGATTCATTTGAAGAGTACTTTAGAAGCAAAGTGATGGTTTTTGAACTCTGAGGGGCCTTGACATTTGGGAGTGCAAGCAATCTTACCCATTGGGGTGTGTGTGTGTGTGTGTGTGTGTGTTTTGTCTGCATTGGATTCAAGAGGATACAGTGATACACGGAGGAGAAATAACCTTTGTGCTTATTTTTTCTCATTAAGAGTAAAAGCAAGTTCAAATGGGAAGAGATTTTGAGAAATGGATCTAAACTAAATTTAACAAAACATATTACAAAGAAAAGATATATAAAAACCCAGACTGAGAAGCAGTGGATTTGAGGGAGAGTGTAAGAACACACAAGGAGGACAGTCAGAGCAAAAACTAGGTTAAAGGGGCAAGAAAACCTTCCCTCTCATGCGAATAGATACACATGTGAATGCACATACTGTAGCATAGCAAATGCACACATTTACACAGGGGTAAATTCAAGTTCATATACATCTTCACTGTATTATGTAGACTTTAAAAGTAAACAGAATGCATTGGATTTCAATGACAGTACTTACAGTTATTAATTTAAATGTAAAAACACTGTTAGCTTTGTAAGGCTGCATACCATTAAGGGAACTTAGACTCAAAGTTCTCTGTTTTTACAAATCTACACATGTACTCAAGCTCAAACCGCCTCCCAACACAAAACAAGTCCCTTCCTAAAACATTATTTCAAGCCTGTGTAACTCAGCAGCAGTGTGTGCTGACCTCTACAATTCCCTTGTATTCGGTTTCTGGGTCTACTGCACAGTTTGAGGCATTAAGGTTAAGCACACTTTCCACACGTTTCCTCTTTCTAAACGCAAGTTATGAGTGAGGCACATTGTGTAAAGGAGAGAAGGAGAAATAGTGACCTACATGGCAATATGCAGTAAAATGCCTTTCAGACTGTATCCATCTCTGCTTGTTACGTCACTGGATTCCCCAACAGGGATAGGAAGGTGGCGACTGGCTTCCAACCTTCGGCTTTGTCCTTCATAAAACAATAGCTCTAATAATCTTGCCTTCCCCCTGAGGTCAGTGGTAACAAACACACTCTGTCACGCTGACACAAACTCACATATTTGCGTACAAAGATGGTTCGATGAGACAACGCGTTCAATAAAACTGGCTTCAGAACAGCAGTAATAGACACTAAAAGTCACAGTTCAGTCAACGGTACTTGCTATTTATATGCATTGTTCTCACTGTGTGTGTGTGTGTGACTGATGGTTGGGCTGTTTGCTGTATCATATGAGTGATTCTAATGTATGTCTGTCTGCATGCACTGGCTCTGGCCCTTGCAAATTGAATTTGTCCGAGGCTTTTTTTTGTTTGTTTGTTTCTTCCTGTGCCTTTTCATTCACTCTCACTCTTTTTTCACTGAATGTGTCACTAAGCTTCCTAGTTTTTACGTCGACTAAATAACGTCTTGGTTTTTCATCCCTGGTAGTGACTTTGTGGGCCTTTTGTAGACCAGTCTGTGTTCAGATGACCGTGTATTGCCCCGGTTCTCGTGAGATTCATCCAAGCCTCTTCTCTTTTTATACAGTGTTTACTCTTTTCCATTCTAACTTTCCTGATCCTATTCTCTTTGTTTTCCCATTTTCAAACCCTTCTATTATTTCATGAGTTGTAGTTATGAAATCTTGGTGTTTTTTTTACGACATCACTGCAAAACACTTACACCAATAGCAATTTCAAAAAATAGGCCCTTTTTCTTTCTCACTGTTCCCTCCCTGACTATGTTGGCACGTGACTCCCATACTGAATAGATGCTGGAGACGCTGTCCACTGAAAGATTCTCGCAGACAAGTTGTTCCCACTTTCTTACTCTCTTCGTCCTTCTCGTCTTTCATTTTTAACTCTCTCCTGGTGGCCTTCCCATAAACTGTTATGTGGCTGGAGATGAACACACAATTCATTTACACAATTCATTTGGACTATGTGCCTCCTCATCTGTGTATGTGTGTACAGAGGAACAGGGTGCACTTGTGTGCGTGCTTTGGCCAGCATGGATGTGTGATCACGCATGCACCTGGCGTATTTACACTTTGTTTGTCTCTCTCAGTCATCAATATGCTGCTGAGGTGAAAGCTGGGTGTAATGATCCTGCCATGACTGGCCAGCTGGCTGTTGCCTATCTGCTTGTTTAGATGGTAACACATTAACACTTGGGGAACAACAAGTGGTTCCTCTCTCCTGCCTGCTGTTGTATAGGAGCAGTGTAGCTGAACACGGCTGTATCCGACCCGTAAAAAACTCAATTTTTACAGCTTTTAGATCTTTTCATGGGTCATTTGTACACACTAGGTAACTTTGTTGGAGGTATCTACAGTATCTCTTTATCACCCTCTCTCAATCACCCTGTCTGTTTCTATTTGTCTTTGCTGCACCAATTACAGTACCTCTCACCAAAGCCTTTACCCCCCCAAACCCCCCACCTCTATTTCATCTCCTCCTTCACATTCACTTCAATCCTATCAGCACATTCTATCCAGTCGTACTTTGGCTCCAGTGTGTTTTCTCACCTCTTCTTCTTCATTTCTCTGCAGTTACTGTACCATACAGCCATTCCCTCGCTCTTTTTGAGCCTGGCATTAGGGACCATTAAGGTTTCAGTTTTTCCACACAGAATGATGGAGTTGAGAAATTGGGTGGGAGGTATGATATAATGATTCAAATATAAGATGAAAATGAAAACTGCAGTGGAACTAATATATGAAACATTATCTCAATATGTTCTGGCTAATGTCAAGAATAACTAGAAAGATGAATGCAATGCATATAAGTGTCAATAGTAAAGATGCATTTTCAGATTAATGATGATCATGAAGAATTGGGTGATTAATAAAATGGCGAGTTTAGGAATAATGATGATGCGCATTGTTAATCATGGTAAAGTGCAATATGCAAAATAAGGTTGAAACACTAACGTACACAATATTAGTACATATTCTGTTGGCGTGTGTGGGGCTGTATCGATCCCCACTGTTTACGCATTTTATGTTGTAACATACAATAGATCACTTTTAAAAAACTTGACTGCTCAACCATGGTACATGTTTCAGGCAGCTCTGGTTTTATTCTCTAACAGTGCTGCTGACCTGCACTGGATGTTCAGAGTGCTGCAAAATAAATCAATAAATAAATGACTATGTACAATTGTACAACATCTATTGTGTACTACATCTAGAGTGTATGTCAGGTTACATATAACCAATGAAACAGTATGTGTGTGGAAGTAAGAGCGTGTTTAAGAGATCTATCAAAATGACACTTTAAGGCTCCTGGACTCATGAGCTGCTCAGCCAAAGTGGAGTAGAAGTCCCTCAGCTCCTGTGTGTGGTTCTCACACATCTATTTTAATTTCGCTGCTCACTGTTAGTCTTGCCTGACTAACATGTGATCAATATAGGCAGACATCCATGTAATTAAGATAGATTGAATTTCTCGAAACATGAAACTAGTGACATGCAGCAGGAGGACTGTGACATGTTTGGTGGAATGGTCGGTCTGCCCTCGTTTCAGCATGCGTTCTTGTTCCCTAAGCGTCTGCAGTTCAGCACATTCTTTTATACCTGTTCAGAATATTCATTCTAGACATTCAGTATAGTATCCAGTCCATCCAAAAAAATTACCTAAATGACGCGGTAACAAAGTTTGAAAGATTTAATATGTCATATATATTATTGGATGAAAAAACGGGCCTAAATAGCAACACTGTTAATTGGAGAACAAAACTGAGTTGAAGTCAACGAAATTGGCATTTACCGAGACATGATGTATACATTCATATGATTGTTAGTGGAGCAATAATAGAAATTCAAAAACTGGTCCCTATATTCTTTATCTTTACTGATGTAAATACATGTTATGTTCCCTAGAAAAGGCATTGCCTCGTAACGGTTGGCAAATCAAAATTAAAGACCTGGATAATACTGTGCTACATTTACATGAGCAACATCCATAATTTTCGTCCGCTCCCCATTCTGCTATGGTTTGGACAGACTCTCCACAGACAGAGGCCAAAATTTGTGTCCCTGCACAGTGTCCGCAGCCCTATTGTGCCAAAATGTGCATGTGGCAGAAAAGCTTGTTTAATATGTTGAAGTTATGCAACACTTATTTTAACGTTCTTGACACTGCTTATGTGAAGCACTTACACATATGGTATTATTTCTTTCTTTTTTCTTTTTCTTACATTGTTCTTTCAAACATAACAAACAAAAATGCACTTCTTCTCGTTGTTGCTACTGCCCAGAGTTGGCATCATGCTTTACTCTACTCCACCTCATAGTTACTGGAGCTCACTAGGCCATTATCTTGCCCTAGATCATTGTCACCATGGTTACATTAAGAAACACAGAATGCATCAGGTTAAGGCACTAAACCTATTTGTTAAGCTTTAAGAAAAATAGTTGTTTGGGTTAAAATAGCAATGTAATACAGTCACTGTTGCTCCCATAAATTTGAGATTGACTAATTAAAACACATGCTGTGATATGGGCCTCCTGCCATACACATAAAGTGTCCCCCCCCTATTGAAATGTAAATAAGTGTGATAACTACTAGTTAATAGTGTGATAACATAAGAAATTGCTGGCTACTTAGTACATTAACAACAACCTAGAAAAGGCTCAGGCAGGTTAACAAGGTCTTACTTGAACATCAACTACTTGCAAAAAAGCTCCACGTAGAAAGTGCTTCCTGACTAATTACCCAATATCAGGTTACGGATGAGAGTGTGAGAAATGTGTGACATCCTTCAAACAAGAGCAAAAGTACATTTTCCATTCTGGTCTTAAATGCATTAATGTTTGAAAGGCTCTTCATAGTTTCAGTTGTGGGGTCACTCCTTGATTTTATGAGGAAGGCTGAAGGCTACAGTCCTAACAGTATTATTTTATCCTGTCGAAGAGCCAAAGGCTTTCTGTAGGCCAAATGAGGGCTGGAGGAGGCTTGAGCGGTTACAAGATGTGAGTTGTATGAGTCAACTCATTAAGTTCAATTAAACCAAGGCATAAACATTTTCTACACTAGAACCCAGTGAAGAAAAGGCCAGCACAGAGGTGTCGGTGAGAAGTTCAACAGCCGCATTTTGAAAAAGCTGCAGAGCTGACTCAAATAATATCAATATGTACAGCAATGATTTTCAGTAGGATAGGTTAGAGAAAATATTGGTGGTAATGACTCTTTAGATCATAAGACTGTAATGAATACAATCAGTCATACCTATTGCAAAGCCCCAGAAAATAAGAGCCATGTTGAATATAAAGTGAATCAAAGCTTCATCATTTTGAGGATATAAATGTACCATTAAACTGAATTAATCCACCTCAACATGAGTGTGATGTGGAAGCCTCGCCAGAGCTATGGGGAATTTGAAATGTTCTGCAGCAGCGCACCTCCACAAAGCCAAACTGTTTTTGTTCTGTTGAGTTTGATAACACAACAACAAAAAAAGAAAAAAGAAAAAAGAAAAAGCAACATTTTCTATGCTGACAAGCAAACATCACTGAGTAACTCAAGCAAAGCATTTGCCAATCAACACACAGTAGCGCCAGTAAAAACATGCAGATTATTTCTTGTGTTTGAGTGGACTCCAGCAGGCACTTTTGATGCTGTGTTGGCACTGCATGCGTTTATCCAGTGAATAACAACACGCAGTTGTTTAGTTTATAAGATGTGCAAATCACATTTCCTATGTCAATCACAAGCGTCCAGTGAAAACAGTGTTCATTCAGTGTTCAAGTCTTATTTTTCAAGCTACATGTTGATTTGCACGGAAGTGAATTATGGTTTCCATTGAGACTCACTGTTTTCAAATAAAAGTTCTGTTAATATTTTTTTTATAATCGATCACATAAAAACACTAATTGGTGCATTCTCTGTAACTTAAGCTTAAAGATATAACAACACAACCTCTGACCTCTACATTTAACATTTGGCGCAGGGGGCGGATGTAGTATGCATGTGTAGTTTGGTTTGTAAAAACAGTGAAAATAGTCTCATATGAATATTTCATGCGAGGAGAAAGGAAGGTGCTACAGTGAGGATCATTCCACAGAAAATCAGTTCTTTCTACCAGGCTCATTTGTCCTCACTCAACTGAGATAAGACTCTTCATACATTTTTCCCTCTCAATACTTATTATTGAGAATTATGAAATTTCTTTCTCTGTTTTTCAGCAGTGGGCTACAAGAGGAAGGAAACACATACAATAGATTCCTTCATTGCTTCGGGGTTTGTCTCCCGAAGCAATCCATATATCTTTATTATGTCATTTGTCAAGTGTCACTGGTTGTTTTATTGCCCTGTGGGTTACATTAGTTCTTCATAACATAGCAGTAGCTTTGTCTTGCATATTTAAAGATTCCCCATGTCTTTGTTACACTATCTTTGTCATGTCTTTGTCTCTGTAGAGCTGAAAAGTTAACAGGAGCAGGGGGGAAAATGGCAAAATAGGTTATAGAAGGGTGATGACGGGAGGGTGAGCAAAGCTGAGCAGAGGCAACACGCCAGCCACGCTGCCAGACAGTGAAGGTTCACCTCAGCGCCCTGCTAAGAGGGTGTTGGAGAGACTTGCTGTTCCCCAGCCTGACTCTGTCACTGCCTCCCAATGGGAGTCTGCCATGTGTCAGCAACCTTAATTACTACACCTCATCTCCTCAAAGATTAATGACGCCTTCGTTGTCTCTGTATTTATCATCTTATCGACTCATTTATATTCTGCTATGGACATACTGTACTGTACTGTGTACAGTATATGTTGCTATTCGTGAGGACATACTGCATGTGGAGGTGTGTGGCAGCCACAGTGATGAGGCTTATTGAGTGTGTTTTGTAGAAGCGTGTTGGTGTACTTGCTAAAATGAAGTGAAATGCCTTGAAAATGGGGCATGCTGTTAAACTCATTTGTTTTCTTAATTACCTGCTGTGCACAAAGCTCTTGCTTACCTCAGTGTTGAGGCCCTGTGTGGCGAGTCTTTGTTTTGGCTTTTGTTAGTATGATTTCATGTATTATTATTTGTCTTATTATTTTGTACAGCTTGACGTGTGTATTTATGTGTGAAATCTGTCTCTTTGTTGATGCTATTGGCTTCCGTTTCCCGACAAAATGTGCATGATTAAAGCCGTCTTTGTTTGTATCATTGAGAAGAGTTTTCTCCTTCTAAAGCTCAGCTTGAGTTAAACATGTATCATATTAACATGGTCCAAATAGTTCATAAGTTTACCTTCTCAAATTGCTGCAGATTTTCTGACATGATATCTAGATAGAGACCAACAAAAAGAACAGGGGAACAGGAGGGTGTCTCGCTCTTTCTTTATTTCCTCGCCGCTTTATCTTATGTTTATCTGGCAACTTCCTTTTTCAATCCGTGCCTTTGATGCACACACAGTGACTTCCCAGTCAGATCATTCGTCTGGTTCAAATGCCAATAAAATACAGGCTAGTTGAAGGACACTGCCCTACCGTGTAATTGTTCATTATAATGTGGCTCAAGAGTCAGGCTGCCTTCAAATGGTTTCCTTCTCATGCCTGTCTACATGTGTGGCATGTCAGTGAAACCATTCAAGTCAGTCCTCTAGTGGTACATATCAATTTAAAATCATTGTTCAGCTTTGAATTGGTGCAAAAATTAGCCATGATTATCATGCAGAACCATAATTTTATTCTTGAATCCCCTTTCTCTTAAAGGCAGCAAGTGTTAATTTTTCTGATTGATGTCACAAATACATAAACAAAATGTGAAAATAGCTGGGCAAGATGCTGCCAGCCAAATCACAGTTATTAATATCAATTTATTTCCAACCTCTCCTCTTTCCTACAGTTTCTGCATAATCAAGCTGTCATCAGAAAGAAATATAGAGATGGGGAGGATGGGGATAGAGGGGTAAGGAGGAAAAAAGAGATAAACACAGTTGAAACCTCAGGGAAAATGTATTTTCTCTTCAATATGCTCTGCACAGTAACTGAGTGTGACACTGCATGGAGTCTGTCAGGAGTTTGAAAAGTATTTGTGCTGAGTGAGTGTGTGCAGGGGAAGCACTCATTAATGCTGCCTAACAATGAGGTTCACAGATGTGTGTACATAATGATTACAGGCAGATACTTGAATGGATAGTTTAAATAGACATTGAAATTTAATAATATTAAGAAAATTTAACATTTAAATGTCCCTGCTGTCAAAGATGACAGTGGTGTATTGTGATTTTTAATAATTCCTACTATCTCTGATTATCTAAAGCACTAACTGAGAAGGATCAGTGTGTTAATTGATTGAAGAGTCGTTAATTTACATGATAATGTGGCGGAAAAAATACAACCCTGTGCGACAGATGACAGATGATGATAGGCAACTTAATTGCCGGGTAATTAATGCAAGTGGCAGCATTTTGTGGGATGATGCAGTTGGATTTAGATTAAATTCCTGATTATGTTTTAGGATTAGAAATTGTGTGTTGGCTCAAATTAGGAACTTCATTTGTTCATACTGTTTTGAACTTGATATTAATTGTGTTATGTCTGTGATTAACAGTTTCTCTCATATCAGTTAAAGGTATATAGGCTTATCTGAATGCCAACAAAGTCATTTGTAAAATATAAGCAACATATGCTTGTTTTATCTAACTTTTAATCTTGAATCTTGGAGAAATTGACATTGACACGTTATCGCGTGTAGCATGTTTTCTTTCAGTGCATGTACATAGATATTATCTACACCTATAACAAACACTGTATGTTATGAGAACTGCATAATGTCTATCTCAACACGTTATCATCCCACGGCGTCATGTCCTAAGGTGTCAAACTGTGCCACCTTTGGAGTATCAAAATTGACCCTACAAGTACACATTGTTGTCGGTATAGAAGACTCCAGAGGGGGCATCATTTGAAGCCACGGACATGACTTTTTATACACAAAAACTCTGTTAGGGTTATGAAAAACAACTTCAGGATAAGGTTAGGTTAGAAGATAAATTACATAAAAGCTAAATGCTACAAACGGTAACAACAACACCCATGTACTTCCTTACTTTAGTAACTACATGATCATCATTAAAGCAAATAATATCTTGCTCTAGAGTTAAACCCTGGTCTAACATTCCTGTGTCTAAATGTGCACTCCATCACCCCGTCCACCTCCCTATGAGGCATTTTCCCTTCATATTGTACATCATTGCTTTCAAATATTGAAGCATCTGGTTTTCCATTGTACTAGATTGAAAGCTCTGAGCGCCGATCACTGATGCAAACGGGTACCTAAAGTGTCAGCATGTAATGCAAAGGGACAGGGCAAAGCAATGTTTTATGACGCCTCGGCAATGAGAACGGGCAGATTATCAATGTTAGATATACTAGCAAATTAGTTATCAATTGCAGTTATAGTCTATAGCACAAGTAAATCGTTTTATAAAATAGCAAATGTAGTATGTGCATGTAAGTAACTGACAGAAAAACTGAATAAAGGAATCGTATTTCTGTCCTGCTGTCTGTCATGTTTGCTTTAATACCTTTTACAAGAGGAAAGTTGTAAAGGAACATTTTTCAGTTTCTCTGTGATTAGTACGTTTGCAGCATTGTGTGTAACAGCCAATATCTGAAAGGCTGAGCAGAGGAGCATAACAGAGCAGGGAGAGAATAGGCTACGCAGATCATCAGCAGATTGATTTTGCATACATGAAGTTGCATATTATAATTTAAGTAATTTTACAGGGCAACAAAGTCATTAGTACCTTATTATGAGCCATAAAAGAGTTAGTTTTATGCTCCCAAACATTGTTTTAGAATAGGCTTTGCTGTTGCAATAAATATGAATAACTTTGACCTGACAGGAGCAAAATAGTTTTTAGATACTGAAGAACCCAAAAACCTGTATCTTATTTTTAACTGTAGAATTTGGTGATGTCCACACAAGTATGAATATAGTTATAATGGGGGAAAAAAATCAGTGTGGAACTCTATTTAAAAATAAATACACCTGCTGCTGCTAAGCATTTATTATCCACGGGTTATGAGTCTGGAACTAACACATGCTACAGCAATTAATCTTGCGGCATTCATGCAAATCAACACAGGTGAAAGTGTAGTTTCTTAAATGTTTGTAAATGCTGGTTCTGCCTATGTGTATATACACTATATAGATGGTGATGCATTTTGTATCATTTATAAAAAAAATCTATTGTAAAATGTAATTATACCATTGTCATAACTGGAGCTGGTCAATACAGTTAACGTAGTACGGGTTAAAATAATGTATTGCACGATGTTCAGAAAGTTCTGTATCGACAGACTCCTCTATAAATTGACTTCCATTGCTTAACTTTTCAAAAGCTCACACACACGTGCGCTCACACACACACACACACACACACACACACACACACACACACACACACACACACACACACACACACACACACACACTATTTAACAGGAGGCTGCAGCCACATACATGGAGCTCCCTGCCAGACAGACTAAATCATTCTCGGTGAGGCAATGAGATTCCTGATGAGCAGCATCAATAGTAATCATAGAATTTTCCATGACGGTGATGGATTTTTATGCCTTTTTGCCCTCATTACAGACCAGCCTGATAGCTTAGCTGAACGTACTGTATATTTACTAAGCTAAACTCATAAATAGTAACATCTATGTACTGGTAAAATTAATGTATTCTTAAGTATAATTTCTCCAAAGTTGCTATAACAGTTATTTTATTTTATTTTATTTTTTTACCAGTTTCACAGCTGATTGTATAACTCCTTAAACTGAATTTATAAAGTTTGGAATATCTCATTCTGTTAAGTGAGTGAAGATTGAGTTTAACCACTATGACTGTAGCTATCATGACAGTAACCTCATGTGTGTAATTCCTGGCTCTTTACACTGTTCTTTTGTTTCATCTTTTTTAGTATTTTGCACTCACAATGTAATTTTAAATCCATTTGAACTGAGTGGGCTGTTACACCGTCAAGAGACTGTTTTTTAGGGGGGTTTTTCAATCCAAATTTGCACTGAAGCTTCTCTTCTGCAGCACTAATGTTGGACAGAGATTACATGCAGTCGCAGCTTTCCCTGAGTAAAACTTGCCTCATCTTTAAAAGCTCTTTTATTTGTCATTTCTGTTGCGTACTGGAAAACAAACATGCCCACAGGATAAATGCTGAAGAGTTACTACAAAAAGACACAATTTGTGGTGCAGTACATTGGAAATTATTAATCTCTAAAAGTAGAGCTTATAAGATAAGTATATATTTTTTCACTATATTTTTCACAATATTTTTTATTTGCTCCTCTGTCGACTACATAAGGAAATAAAGATTTTTTTTTGTAATTATGTCGGCCTTTATATTTATCTGAAAAAAAAAAGCTTCCAATTTGACTTGAGGACGCATGTGTCCAAGGAGATGTTAAGCAGGCTTCAAACGATAAATAAGGTTGGTGAAGGTTAAGCTAAACTGCTGGGCAAACAAACACAATCCTTCAACACGAGTGGGAATGTTGCGGTTTGTGAGTGTTGCTCTTTGTGTGTGAGTGTGTGCGTAGTATCAAGGGTATTGTAACCTTTGTTATTGCAGCACACAGATAAGAGCCTTAGGGTGCAAACATCACCCTAATTGGTCATTTAGTTCCCGTTTTTTCACAGATTATGTGCACAGATTAAATGTAACCTGCTGTGGGGCACATGGGATAACACTTAGGTCAATGCTGAGTGGGAGTGTGTTGAAATATATTTGCATGCACCTACACATGAAGCTTTAATTTATATCCACACATATGGTATTAATAAATCTAATTTACAGTGAAAACCCACATACATTGTGATGAACCCACGTTTCTTTTCTCAGCAGAGCTTTTACTTTTATGCCTCATCTACTTTAGCTAGTTTAGCTCACTCTTTATACAGAGGTCATGCACGCAATACTATGGTCTACTTGTCATGTACAGCACACACAAATAAAAATACACATGCGTATATACACACACATGCACAGTTTTTGCCTCGGTGGAGTCATTAGTGTTAAACATGAGGTGATCATTACCAGTGGACACATTTTTGGACTCTAATTAAATGTTGGTCCTGTGGAGAGAGCACAGCATGGCACACCCCACTCGAATGAGATGCGTGTCTCTAGTGCTCTTCGTTTTTTTTTCTCTGCTCGTTTTTCTTTTTTCCTCACCTTGGTTGAAAATAAGATGTCGGTTATGTATGCTACCGATGCAAAACTGCGGTGTTGTCACCTTTTGTTCGTATCAGAATTTCTGAAAAGTGTCTGAAAATGTATGTTAGGTTTGAGTAAGTCCACTGGGAAATGAACTCAAAATTGTGTTTGTTCTGTCTTCGCTATGGATCCTTTTGTGGTAAAGTTCCAGCCTTTTTGACTATGGTATTTCTAGAATTCAGAATAGAACTAGGAGGATAAAGAAATAAAACATAAAAAATGTTTAAAGAACTAAGAGAGTTAAAGAAGAGAGAGAGAAAAGAAGTTTATTAGGCACGTTGTTATAGACCATCTTGCTGTTGTTTCCAAGGGAACAGCTTTGCTGTGTGTGGAGGTTGCTGTAACCCTTGAATTCTCAGGCATTACTTTTGGCTATGGGCTGAAATTGGCTGGGATATAACAGGATAACATCTAATCTCTTCAATTAGATCCACCAGGGGCGCGTGTGTATTTGTGTGTTTGCGTGCGTGCGTGTGTGTTTGTATTAGCTTGGATGCAGTTGTGTGTGCACATTCATGCAAGTGTGTGTGTCAGTCTGCAATAGAAGAAAAAATGGTTTTCACAGACATAGGTTGTCTATCATAGCAATACATGTATGTACCTTTAACTAATTACAGTGCATTGCAGAGCACACACAAAAAAAGCTGACGTTATTGGGTGGTGAAAAATAATGTCTCTTCAGTATGTAAGCTTTTAATGTCCTCTTCTCACACTCTTAAATAGCCGTCTAAGTACATACTCAATACTTTTTACATTGGCATACATAATGTATAATTATTTATACTGCTCAAAGTGTAGCACTTCAACCAATTTTCAGCTGCATTCTCTTCTGTCCTCTTTAACATCTGTTCTCGGGGCATAAAATGTATTCCTCTCATCTCTTGTGAGGCATAATTCTCTCTTTTGCATTCCTTTCGTCTTTCGATCGCCTGCTATTCTGTCTCCTCCACCCTTTCCTTGCAGCACTTATTACTGTGACATGCATTAAGCAAATGTGTCTTAACCACTGTGTAACTTGTGCAGTGTAACTAACTAACTAAACTGTCGAACATCAAAGAGTATGAATCTACAAATCATTACATTGCTTAGCCCAAAATGTCAACTTCTAAAATTTGTTCATGGAATGTACTGTAGCGTGTCGATAAAATCATAATAATAGTAATTAATATGCTCTCTCCATTTTACCTGTTGTTATGAGCAATAGTGTTTCATAGATGCTTTTAAATTGTACAGTTTGGCAGTTTACCATTGTGTCTGCATCAAACATGATGTCACATGACTTTTAGAGGATTTAAGCATTGTGATATTAAAAGATTTAGTCACCTGCTAGATGGAGGTCAATATATATAAATCTGAAAGGCCCTAATTACACTGGTGGCCTGATTAACTGAGCTTACAGCTGTTGCTAATGGTAGAACAATTAACACTAAGTACAATTTCTATTTAGAAAGAAAGAAAAAATGTTGCTCTAACAGGTGGAACACAAAAACTGCCAGGTGTGTCCCTTTGCATTTAAATAGATGAGCTTCACCCTTACAGATCTCCGCATGCATGTGTTACAGCAGATGATGAGCATGCTGGGTTAATACAAGGGGACCCTCTCATCAAAAAACTGCTTTACTGTGCATTGCCAGTAGTGGTCAAAATCACCACATTACATGCTCAAGTGAAATTTTGTATGATCATTTTGATGTAGATGTGAGAAAGAGAAAAAATCAGGACAAGGTTGAAAACTTTAATAGTTGGGAAAGAAAATGAGAGACAGAATAATACATTGGTAGGAGATTTTGTAGATAGGAGACTAGAGAAGTGAGAATGTCCATTTTACCAGGGGCCATTTCACACAGGTTTCATCTTCTGACAGTCTCTATAGGGTTTGCCCAGTCGCTACTGCAGCACAGCGTACTGACAGTCAAATATACTGTGCTGGTTCAGCTAATAAGAAAGAACCTATAAATGCCTCCCTGTACCAGACATAAAACTGGCATTATTAAACTAACCCATAAGTCTTTTTTTCCTCCTTTTTTTTACTCAAAGTGGACACTGCTACACTAGAGCCTGACTGTGCCAACACATTCTCATTTTGTTTATTTGGTCTGCTTGAAACAGGAGCAGAGAACCTGAGCTCGGATGTCAAACACACTAGAGAATCCACAAAACAGGGCTTTGAAAAAACAGACTTTGTTGCACAGAGTTATGCCCACACGCAGGGCCCATCAGAAGATGTGAAAGAATATTTGTGAGTCATTTACCGGAAAACACAATGGCCTGTGCATGAATGCATCAACTGGCAATCCAACTAAATTGACCTGTCCCCATGTCAGGAGAAAAATGCAGCAGATGGACCTTCCCAATAAGGGCCTATGGGCCACGTCATGGAAGACGTGGTGAAGCATGTTAGGTGATGTCTCTGCTCTTAGGGGGGATGGATGCTTTGGGGAAAAATGCCTCAATCGCCAAACTGAGATTCTTCTTCTGCTTTCACTCAAACACCAATGTCAGCAGTTGTCTGGAGTTAGGCAGTAATGTCACCGATCGGCATTTCGTTGGAGACAACTCCGTGTGTTGAGCTGTGCCAGACCACCAGCTGGAGTAATGGCGGTCGCAGCAGCTGTCTTAAGTTAATGTAAAGAAATAAAAAATAAAAAAATTCTAATTTTCTAAATCATACAGACCCTCAAGAAATAATCTAAATAAACTTCTGTAGCCAATGGGTTCCCTACTTAAGGACACAGGTCCACAAAAAGGACATTTGTTTCTAACCAAATAGATATGAAGGTCCTATTCATCATTTCAACATATTCTAAAATATCTAAAATGCCTGGTATTCACTGACAGTGTCATTTAATCAGATATCTGAGATGTTATTAGTGGTGAACGGTGACGAAAGTCATACACAGCTGTATTTGTGAGTAACACTCTCGATTCATTAGATGTCCTTGTCTTTGTATCTGATGTTGATGAGGATTCATTATTTTTCCATGAAGCAAAGTTCAACTTCCTAGAAAACGTTTTATTTATTTCTCATACTCATATTTATTTAATCATTCTTGACACACATAAACGAGCCCGATTTACGAATCCATTTTTTAACAGTTGATAAAAGTACACACAGAATAGCTGCTTTTGTCATAAAGCAGATGACATAAATAAAATGCTCCTCATAAGGCGGCAACAGTGAACTTATTGACATGGTATTTGCCAGCATGTGATTTAAAGAGTTAAACAGTTTTATTGATTCATCATGTGATTGAATATATGCCATTGTGCGGCATTTGGCAGAGTTAAGTGCTCCTTTTTCTTTTTAAGTTTAATGTCTATAGTATTTAAAAGCTTCATAAGGTTATGTAGTGGTGGACCTCACTGATAACGTAGCAAGTAATGTTTATTTTGTTTTAGGTTTTTCATATGTTAAACTCAATTTTTACATGTATTTACAGTACATCTGTAACTATTAAACCTAATTTAATTTAAGGCACATTTGTGTAAATAACAACCAAAGTCAAAATTCTCAAAAACTACTTCTGTCAGTTAGCTTTCTTTGGGAAGTTTTCATTATCTTGACTTATGCATGTAAATTATTATTGTTGACTGGAAAATTAAAAAGATCCCAAATCGAAATGATGGCAACAAAATAAATCTGAGCAGCCAGGCGTGAGAAGAAATTTGTCGGCATCTGTCAGGGATGCTTAAAATTGCAGTTATTAAAAAACAGCACATGGAGGAAAATCCTAGATAATTAGCAAACTGAATTCCCTTGACGAAGGAATCCTCTTTAAATAAATGGCCAGTATTATGAAATGACAGAGTAAGCTTTCCATATTACCAATTCAAGCAGTCTATCTGGTGGAGCAGTCATTAGTTGTTTGAGCAAGACAGATCTTCTACCTCGAAAGAGAAAAGTTAATTTGACAGTATTCTGCAGACCATGCGTCTGCATGCTTTTCTGCAATCACAAAATTGTTCTAAAGTACATAGACGGGAGTATGAGACATAACTGCCTCATTATATACTGAGGCTATGGTCAGCACATAAAAGTGAATCACCTCTGTTTCAGTTCAGCTACCTCAACATGTCATTACACATCAGCCTCAATGGGATTTTGTTTTTTTTGGGGGGGGAATAATATTATTGGCTTTTGTGCATTTGTAATGGAACCGAAATGCTGAACTACCAGTGAAAGAAAAGTGTTTCCAAAGCTGAATTCCTGATTATTCTTCTCTGCTGGGAATTTTTCCTGTAAAGCTATGTGACCTTTAAGCGGGGGCTAATCTCACATTGCCCGTCTGATTGTTGGGTCTTAATCCACCGACTCTCTTTATTCCAAACCTAAAGACCCACACTAATCTTTATCCAACAAATGTCATATACCGAGCTTACTCTGTAACTAGACTTCACTTGTCTCTGAATATTCCAAAACACCTGAAAAGGTTTACTCTTATTTTGTTCTCTCCAAAGAGATTTTTCCTACAGTAATTTACTAATATTGTGTGACCTAATTTAAGATTACCCTGCCTTTTTGGCATCAGCACAACGACAAATAACAATGCAGCATCTTTTGAAACGGGACGAAACAGTGGCTCCGGGTTGTATTCAGACCTTCTGGGAGAGTTGGTATGAGGTCAGGAGGACTGTTGCATTGGTACTGTAGAACAAATACGTAGCTGTTCTATGCTGTTGTGTGTGTGTGTGTGTGTGTGTGTGTGTGTTTGTGCTGGGAGAGCAGGTGGGTGAGCGGAGTGGTCTGTGAGTGTTGGGCTGTGAAACAGCTGTCGGAGACAATGACTCTGACGAAGATGGATGAGATGGCTTCCCAAGGCGCTGTCCACTAGCTAGTGTACACACTGGCCTAAAGCAAGTAAAGTCAAACAAACACCAAGCCATGTACTCAATGGTCATTATGTCGCACACTTTACAAATATAGAGAAATCACTATTTTACATGAACACAGAATGCAGAGTCTCTCAGACTGTAGCTCTGAAGCTCCACTCTGTCGCTGTATTGCTGAACTGGCAACTAGAAAGAATAGCTGCTCTGAGATTAGCTAAATCTGAAAATCCTAATGCCATACTTGTGTGTGCCAGCTGACACAAGACCAGACTCTCGCTGACATAAACACAGAAACACAGTGTGTTTACACACACACACACACACACACACACACACACACACACTGAGATAGCCTTACATGCTGTATTTCCTGACAGATAACATATTCATTGGATTTGTCTTCTTCACTACAGTGTCATCCAGTGGACATCTCTCAGACAGTTACTGAGAATTCACGCACACACACAAAAATGCATGGACAGAGATCACACAAACCCACTGGTGGCACACTAGCTAACACAAGTAAGGTGCCGTTAGAGTGAAAGAATGAGGACTTGTGGGCGTAACTTATTTGTCTCCGTGCCTTTGGCTTTTGGTTTCAGAGGCAA
Organism: Channa argus; assembly: GCF_033026475.1. Lineage (NCBI taxonomy): Eukaryota > Metazoa > Chordata > Actinopteri > Anabantiformes > Channidae > Channa > Channa argus. The sequence goes on along the minus strand of NC_090220.1, from coordinate 1,764,588 downwards.
TGGTGAAATGTTGGTAGATAGATAAAAAGAGGCAGTGAGAAAAAGGCCAGGAGTGTTCACACACACACACACACGGTCTTTCTCAGTCGCACTCACACACATGCCTGCAGAAACACAGAAAGAGAGAGGAGCTGTCGCATGGCACTGCCACTCACTTAGTCACAGAGGCGTGGACAGCCTACGCTTATATACAGTGAAAAGACAAGGACAGAGAGCCACAGCAAGGGCAAAAGGGACCGAGAGACAGCAGGTTAAAGAGCAAAACACCTGGCAGATATGAAAACAATGTCCTGAGGAACAACATTTACAACAATGCACTTTTGAGAAAAACATGATTTAATACCTTTTCTGTACATGGGTCGTCTGGGCTGTTGCTCTGCTCTGCAAAGCTCCAAGAGTGATCAAACAATATTGACCAAATTCTTAAATATTTGGTGGTTCCCATGCTCATTGCTGTAGCTAATTACAATAGTCAGAACTGCATTTTAGCCAGTTGGTCTTAGCTGATTAAGACTGGATATTGTTGTGGCTTTGAAACTCTGGTCTACAGTATATTTAAGCCACTGACTGATGTGGCTGATGGTAATGGTAAAATTGCTTTATAGTTAGTGCACAAGTCTCACGAAATAATCAGCAAAGCTAAATCAAAACACTTATGTCCTCTATAACTTCAAGGCCATTATGATAATCACTCCATACTAGCCTGCAAATGCTTTTACTGAGCCTGCATTCAGTTTGTCTGTTATTCTGTTCAGTTTTCGTTTGTGGGGAAAAGGGCTTTCTGGACATTTTCACAAAAAAAAAAACAAAAAAAGAAAAACCAAACACAAATGTGCCTATTTTTGATTTGTCTTTTGTACAAATACTACAGAAGAAGCTGAAAAGGTAGCTGAAGAAGAATAATAGGCTTGAAACCTGGTAAAAGACACAGTGATGTGTTAAAGTTAACACATATTTTTAGGGCATTAACAATGTCAGATGGATAAATAATACAAAGAAAAACCACGTTTGGTGCTGTTAAAGGCAGACAACAGAATAGGCTCCACTGGTAAAGCCAACAAGCAACAATCATAAAGAAATGGACATCAATCATATATACATACATACATATACATACATATATACACACACACACACATACACCTTTTTAGTCAATAGATGCACTATGTAATGAATCTCTTGCATTCAGCTCAGTGTGTTTTTACTGCTTTAATCATGTTGAAATAACTTCTGTTTTATCCTGTCTGCTGCCATATTGTTTTTGTGCTGTGTTGTTAAGTTTCCACTGCCTGTGAACCTGTTAGCTCCCTTGTATTGTTGCCATCCTCCTCCTCTCTTATATTCACCAGCTGATGTGAGGCAAGGCTGCCTTGTAGTGCCTTCTGTCTATTTACTCCCATTCATGGGATTCACTTGAGAGGCCACAGCTCAAATAAATTCACTCAACAGCCTCTGCTCAGTAGGGACCTCTCTCTCCTTTCCCTGCTCGCTTGCCCCATCTCCCTCCACCTCCCTCTGACTCTTCTATTCTTTCTCTGTGTCTTTTTCTGTCTTTGTTCATTTCTGTTTCTTTCCCTGTCTTTCTGTCTGCCTGACTTAGTGTTGTTCTGTCCATTGCACCATTGCTTTTCTGTTTTTCTCCTTCAAATTGATGTAGCAACACTTTGGTTTAACACTAGAGCAATCACCCAGCACCATGGGAAACAGTGGTGCTGAAAGACAGGGTCTGGCGGCTTGTTTTAAACAAGTAGAAGATTTAGAAACGATATAAGAAAAAACACAATCACAAAGTGCTTTACATTGGAACATCACAATATATATATATATATATATGCTTAAAAAACACAAATGTCTTCAATCTTTATATCCTTATGTGATATAAAGATTGAACTAATTTATTATTAAAAATCCATCATATTGGTAAGTGAAGTAAAAGAATCAATGATATTAGTAAAAGATACATTTTAATAATTGATAAAAAAGGCATGACCAGTAGCACACACACACGCATGACTCCTGCCCAAGGTAACAAAGTGACCTTTAACCTAGAGGAAGACTGCTTTGTCAGACCATGTCTTGGAAATCTTAAATTAACTTTCTCTACATGAACAAAGACTTTTCCTGTGACATGGACACTCAACCCCTGACTTCATAAGTAGAAATGATCACCACTCCCCTACAAGAGGACCACACCTTATTCTTATCAGGATCTAACTAACCATCTTATACACCCCTACCTTCACACGAAACCTTAAATTCCTACTTCGGGAAGCGACTGACTTTAACTGGGTACAAATCCTATTTGTATGAACTCAATGTTAACCAAGTCTGGTTAAAATAAGTAATAGGAATTCGCAAAGAAAACATTTTGTTAGAAAAATTTGTATGACACTACATTGCCACCAAAGGGTAATAATGTTCATTGTGTCCATGACTAATCTGACGTCTGTCCCAGTTTAGAATCTAATGTTTTAAAATGTGTTTTTTTATTTGATTGCATATGTGACCTAATGCATACTTTGTTTATGATATTTGAATGGCAATTTCTTACAAGTGATTTTGACTACTAAGTTTTTAAGTTATGAATGATAACCATGTTGTCTATGTTATGACTTGCTCTGCAGAAAAATGACAGACACGATGTCTAAATACATGTGTGGACATTCTGAAGGTTGCTTATTTTGCTTCTTGAGCATATGGTGATTAGAAAATCAGCCTCATGTATATGCAGAATATGTCTCTTTTAGACAAAGAAATCTTGGAGTTTTCTCCAAGTATTAGAACATCAGTTCAGACAGACCTAACTCACCACATTGTCTTTGTCTCCATAATTATTTTCCTTTTAGTAACTTTGTAACCTTTAAGTATAACTTGCTAACTCATGATTGTTCTATGCTCATTTTTGTTTTAGCGAAACCAAGTTTAAATTTTGCTCAAGTTATAGACTGAAGAGATGTGTTGATGTTAGACCGAAGTCCAGCCGTTATCCTCATTACATCGTTACATCATGGCCAGTTATTGAATTTGATTCTGCTTATATTCCGACTTGCAAGAAAGAAGATGCTAAAAATAAATACATTTCACCTGAAAATCCAAATTTAACCTTTCAGTGGTATTTTCTTTCAGAAGACCCTGCCTCTGATTTAATTTGTTCTGCTTTGTCAATGACTGGTTTAAAACTAGTTTGAACTGAGTGATCATCTCTTATAAGTGATCTGGTGCCTTTTAACGAGTATATAGAAATGATTGATAATGTGAATGTTTGCTACATTAATGTGATGTTCTGGTGCAAGGCCTATTATCAATACTCATAATGATAACTCATATACACAAATTGTGCAAATAACAGGTTTTTAGCTTCACAGCTGTGACTGAAAAAGCCCGGTCACCTTTAGATTTAAGCCAGGAACAGCCAGGGGAGCCCTGCCTGAGGACCCGAGGCTGTGTTCTGTCTCATACGTCTGTAATAATTCAACATTATAGCTCAAAGCCAATCCATGAAGTGCTTCAAATGTGATCAGTAAAAAAGCAATTCTAAAACCAACTGAAAAACAGAGAAGAAAGGAAAAAAAGGCCTAATGTGTTCTGGTCTTTTAGAATTGATATTGAGCCCAGCAGCATTTTACTGCAGGCATATTATCAGTATTTTTCTTAACACTGGATACTGTACATTCAATCAGAATAGTGAAGTGATGACATACAAAATCCATAAACGGAAGGACATGATTTTTGAAAAGTGTAGTTGGGAGAGGCATGGTTGGACATAATTAAACATTTGACTTGTTTATCTTAGTGTCCAACTTTATACCCAGATTTCTGACTTCTTCTTTTCCTTTCGGCTGCTCCCTTTCAGGTGTCGCCACCACGAATCACGTGCGACCATCTAACCCTGTCTTCTGCATCCTCTTCTTTCACACCAACTAACTTCATGTCCTCTCTCACTACATCCATAAATCTCCTCTTTGGTCTTCCTCTAGACCTCCTGCCTGGCAGCTCCAACCTCCACATCCTTCTACCGATATATTCACAATGTCTTCTCTGAACATGTCCAAACCACCTCAATCTGGCCTCTCTGACTTTATCTCTGATGTCCCTCTGATGTACTCAATTCTGATCCTGTCCATCCTCGTCCCTCCCAAAGAGAACCTCAACATCTTGAGCTCTGCTACCTCCAGCTCTGCCTCCTGTCTTTTCTTCAGTGCCACTGTCTCTAAGCTGAACAACATCTCTGGTCTCACCACCGTCATGAACACTTTTCCTTTCATTCTAGCTGATACTCTTTTATCACACAACACACCTGACACTTTTCTCCACCCGTTCCAACCTGTTTGCACTCTTCACCTCTTTTCAACACTCTCCGTGGCTTTGAACCGTTGACCCTAAGTACTTAAAGTCCAGCAACTTCTTCACCTCTGCTCCCTGTAACCTCACCGTTCCACGTGGGTCCCTCTCATTGACACACATGTATTCTGTCTTACTGCGGCTAAGCTTTATTTCTCTGTTTTCCAGAGCAGACCTCCACCTCTCTAGATTTTCCTCCACCTGCTCCCTGCTCTCACTACAAATCACAATGTCATCTGCAAACATCATAGTCCAACCCAGATTTTTGACTTCTGGTTTCAAATTTGCAGAGATGGAGCCCAGACTGTTCTGTGAGAAGATAGGGGTGTTGGCTTGTGTCGGCTGCCTTTTTCACAGGTTGTTAATGTAGATCTTGGTGTTGCACAAATAACATAAGAAATATTTTGTATGCAGATTATATGTCTCATTAAGCATATATTGTAAAAAGAGATTAACAGGGGGCCAACTATGGAGCCCTGTAGGATAGAGGAATAAATAGGCTGTTCCATCACCAAATACTAAATACGTTCTCTATGGAATGTATGTATTAGTATCTGTATCTGTCTGATCAATTGTAAATCAACACATTTTCAAGCAATGGACAAAATTGTGTGTTCATTATGAAAACTAATTTTCACAATCAGTCACCAGAACATCTCTTAATATCAGATTATTGGTCGCTTATCTTCAGCCTGTTTGGGTTCTATGAATGAATCAAAAACTTGACTTGAATCAATACTATATATTCTATTGTTGTTTAAAAAATGATTGGTATTGACAAAACCAATTTTTTAAGCTTTTTGTTCAAAGTTGTATTTTGGAAACAGGTCTGAAATATTTAAAAAGTTAAGAGGGGGTCTAGCGTGGGTTTCTTCAGAAGTGGCTTCACTACCAAATGTAGTGTTGTTAAAGATCTGTGGGCTCATATGTATTTAGTGGAGACAGAAAGAGAAACCTATCGCAGAATCCATGATTTTTGATTGTTTGTTAGTTTATTTCACTGTTAAAGCTTTTGAGCGCTGATTGTTTGATACACTTTTAAAAAATGAATTTTTAAAAGAACAGTTTTTTTCCAAAGCACAGGTATTTTAGAAAACAAAACATAAACCATGATTTAGAACATATATGTTCACATACGCTAACATGCACAGACAGGGACACCTGATCTTTTGCTTTTACTTTCCAGAAGGAGCATGAATAAAACAAGAGTGCAGAGACTCAGTGAGAAGCAGTGAGAGACATAGGGTGTACTGTCAGATCTCCCTGCAGCAGTGGTGGAGTGTTCGTGCCACAATCTTTATGTCTGGACTTACTAGATTAGTTTTCTCTTGGATTCTGTCTGTTCTGAGAATACACACTGTTTTGCTAACCTGTCTGAACAAACATGTGCACACATGTATAGGCACCTATCTATAGCTGGCAGTTGCAATTCCATCAAAAAACTGATGATTAGAAAAAAATTCTAAGAAGAATTAGCTTTATGATTTATTTGTTGTTATTAAACCGCCTCTAAGTGTTAATCCCACTTATACTTAAAATTATGTACAACATAATACACACATTTAAAACAAAGGTGTCAGAGGTTCTCTGTAAATAACAACACATTGTCTTTGTTGTAATGTGTAATGTGTAATTCCTTCTTATAATCATTGACAGGAGACTAAATCTGTTATGAGTGTCTATCTACTTCTCTTTTAGCTGGTCTCAGAATCGATACTTCAGAATCTCCGGGGTTTCTTTGCCCTACTAGTGAAGGAGTTATGAATTCTGAAGACTCAGCTGACTGAACCCCTGACCCAGAAAAGTGCCCACTGAAAAGAAATGAATGCTGCCACTGTGTTATTTCAGTCTCTATAAACAAATGGAAAGGGGAATGTGATAAAATTCAATGGCTTTCAGTACTTTTAATATATGATTCTCCTGAATGACCTCAATTCTCTGAAGGTCTGAAAGAAGGGTCTCATTTCAAAATGAGATATCCACTATTTGGAATGATACCCATTCTGAAAGCATGACTGAAGGCCAAAGGTAAAAATAAACTGTCAGACTTTTCATCGTTGGCCTTAACTCCTTCAAGAAAACAGTGAAGAAAACCAAGCTAAATTGAATATTAGGTATAAAGTGAGAGTAATAATCTTTATGTTAACAAATTTGGAATAATTAATTAATAATTATGGTTTTCCTCAGGGTAACATGATCTAACTAATGAGTCAAGCCTGTTAGTGGGTAAGAGATACTTGTTCATTAACAGTCAGTTCTAAGATTTCACAATCATCTGAGCCTTATAATCCTTTCCCAGAAACCAGATCTTGCAGTCCTGTCCAGGTTTACACCACGGCTCTAGTATTCCCTACAGATTTCAGATAATCAATTTAGACCTTGAGGAAAACAAGCCTTTAAAGAATTTAGAAATACTATTTACAGAAACTAACACTGAGTGATGTTCGCTTCTGTGTACCTATATCCATTCTGTATGTATGCGTGTGTGCGTACGCGTGTTTGTCTTTACTCACAAGTGTGTGAATGCAGCTCGACTCCTCTAGTTTGCCAGATAAGAGGAGCAGTGGGAAGCCTATGAAAGCTTAATGTGCAGCTTCATATTTAAAAGCAAGTGCATTAGGGGCTCTGAGCCCCCATCAGTCCTCTCACAGCATTCCTCTCCTGCTTGCAGCCCTGCTAAAATCCCTCTCAAAATCAGTGACCCCAGCTCACTCCACCTCTGTTGCAGCAAAGGAATGCAGTCACGAATGAATGAGTGTGCATTTAGCTGGAAATTTCCTCTCAATAGCTCAGTTCAAGTTAGCAAATGCAGCACAAGTGAGCCAATATGTTGCTAACAGTGAACAGAGGAACTGGCAGACAGTCAAGTTTTTGTTTGAATTTTATATGATATAACTTTAGGAATTGGACTGAAGCATAGTAATTACAAAACATTGTTGCATTGAAGTAGTTGTTTTCTTAAAGAGATTCTATAAAACAGTTCTAAGTGCAATAACAGTTGGCATACACAGGACAATTATAAATGCAAAAAGATGGGATTTGGGGGTTTTGTTAAAAAAAACAGGCAGTTTATTGATTGTGTTATTCATACTTTAAAATGTTTTCTTTGAAAAATGCCAAACATCCTTGGGTTCAGTGTAAATGGACATTAGTTTAAATTCAAAATTAGTGCAAATTTCTCCAGCAAAAGAACAGCAAGGGTCCCTAAAGCAGCATTATTGCATGATAATCTACAGAGACCTCTAGCTCTGTGACAGATGTAACCCTGGATAAATGTTGAATCACAACCAAGTGGAAAGTCTATAGAGAAAGTGACATTAAAACCCACGGTTTAGGTTGTTTAAGTATATATTTATTTTTTTATGAGTTGGGTTCATAATCACAAAGTGCCATTAAGTGGAGACATACTGAGTCCCATCTCTTTCTTTTGTGTGAGCTCTTTGGGTTTAATGTACTGTATATGACCTCCTCAACATTTCTCCCCAACCGATCGCTTCTATCTATGTACATTATGATCCGTAAAAGTGTTTTGCACCATAGGTGCATTTTGTAACCGGTGAGTGTTATTCCTTTTTCTGTGCTGTACTGATTGAGCGATTTAACTCTTAGGCTTTTAAGGGTCACAGAACAGTCTTCTTAAAGGGCGACAGAATTGCAGAAATGTTGTACGGTAAAATCCAAAACTATGGATTACTTCTTACATCCATTACATCCATGACAACAGTCAACCATGACTTTCTTGCTTTACAGGATGACAAAATAGCCCTGTTTCATGTTGTGATCCATTTTTCCTGTTGGTCTGCTGTTCGTTTTAGGTATTGTTGTCGTTTTAAAAGCCCAGTCGGGATAACAGCAGGATTCCAAAGCCTGTTTGATGTGACTGTGTTCCCTGTCGTTTGGCTCTTTTCGAAAACATGTTGTCCATTTGGTGGTGTAAGGGCTGGATTACTCTAGTTTGGTTCAAGCCAAAAAGCTTGTGTTTGTACGTTTCTGGTACAGCTTGATGCTAGACTTACCTTGTTCTTTTAGAATAGCAGCAGAGTTCAGAAAAGCTTGTACTTCTCAACAAAGACTAAATTAAGTAATGCTGTCAGTTTTGTTAAGTCTGGTGAGGGGTGACCATCTTGAACTTCAATGTCCACAGACAGCTGCTACATGCAGTAGTGGAAAGTAAATCAAGGTATCTGTATTTATAGTTAGCAAGAATACAACGTAGCTACCTTGACTTTTACTCGACTAATTTCTTATTTCTCTCTACCCTCATTTTCATCTCTTCTCTTCATTTTTTTTGTACATTAAGTGAAGAAGGAAGAACCATTTCAGTTTTAAAATGTAAATGTATTTATAATGTATTTCAATAGTTTTAGTCACATAATTAGCTTTTAATTTGTGAAATTGCATCTTTAAGCTGTTTACCTGGTGACTGAGAATACAAAAGTTAATATTCCCTCTCAGTTGCCTCACATGCATGGTACAAGCCTCACACTCCTCACTTCCCTCGTACTGCAACATAGTCTCCCAATTACTCAGAGTCATTGTGGTTCAGCACAGAACAAAGGCTAATTTGAGGCATGTCACCAGCTAATTTGTGACATGTGGCTAGCCCTTTGAAATCATATCACACATAGACTGTTGGGTGTCATGAATGAATCAAGCTGGGAGGAAACAGCTCTCCACTTTGATCTCATTAGCAGCCTTTGTTCCACTTTGCTTCCCGTTGCACATTTGGAGCTGGACTCTCTGTTGATCAGCTCTATAAAAGAGGTCATTTAAGAGGAGAGGATGCGAAGCCACTAAATACACTCTGATTTTCTATGCTAGTGATAAGTATCTTAACAGTTCCCACACATTGGTCATGACGTTACCTCAACTGAAGAGAAAGTGCTTTCATGCTTTCAACTCTAGTTGTCCCTGTATTATGAGTGTTTTTGCAACAGCTATTACTACAGGTCACAAGTAAGATTCAATGTTTGGTTTAGTTTAGTAAATTCCACATTGTGCTGTAGGAAATACCGTATCTGTAGCTGTCTGAATTATGACATCACAATCACAAATACATGGATGGAGAAGCTCTGCAAGTCACAGCATGCTGCTATCAACAGGTCGACTCTTGAAAACTCCATTTTTATCCTAAAATCACAACAAAGTGCAAAAATAACATATTTTTTTTTATCAATAGATCAATTTAGTGACTCTCCAAAAAATGTGAAAAACATTGTGGGTCGCTCTGAAGGGCTCTGCATTTCAAGTGCTCAAGCATTTCTAATCAGTGCTGAACTACATACTTGCTGTATAATTTTGGCCCACATATTATTGTTGGTGTGTGAAGCATTGGTGCCTCATGCACTAAATGTCTTTAGCTGGATGAGACAGGTTTTGTTCCTTCCTTCTCAGTCAGCTCAATAGGCTCTGTAATTAGTTGGCAGAGTGTGTCTGGGAAGGGGAAAGGGCCTTGATATCTAGACATGACCATAAAAAGTGTTTTCTTCTTGGCCTCTCAACAATAATTGATGTCTTGTCCATGAATGGGCCAGGTGACCTAGCACATGCTGTTCCAGTGGGTCTCGCCCTGATTGACTCATAATCATGCTTTCTCATCATTTCCCAGCACATCTGACTCTAACAGGTGCAAAAAGATCATTGTTAGTAGCAATACACAGTACCTGTGTCATCTCGTGTTGTTTCTGTGGATGTACAGAGCCTGTACAGTGTCAGTGTGGCATAAAGAAACCTAATGAGAAATGGTGCACAGCAATGTTGTAACCCTCATTCTTCAGACACATTTTTGATGATTTCTGATTATATAATAGGTGTTTGCTCATGCAGATTGTTTAGTTAAGTCATTCCATTTGTAATGCCAGTCATAAATCTGCATACATGGATAGGAATATTGAATATAATCATTTCAAATAATTTCAATTGTAATCAGTCCTTGTTTCTTTTGTATGATGGGAGCAATAAAGATTTATATTATGCTTTGTGACAAACATGCTTTGTATGTTTCCTTAATTTGTATAGAAGAGTTCCATACATAGTCTAGTGTAAACTCCCAACATCTTTAGGCTTTTTATGCAAAACTGCAAAACTTCCAAAAAAGGCTTCCTCCTATAATTGCTAGATACCAAATGGCAAATATATGTGATAGCAATGCTCTAAACTGAAATAAACTTAGCTTAGGTCAGAATCAGATAACAAGCTTTTTTGATAGTTATTATCATTTGTTTTCAGGACAAACATGTAAAGTTATATCTGATAAAACTGAAACATATCTTCTCTTAGCACTTGGTTTTCAATGTCTCCTTCCTGACTTAGCTTGCTACTTTATGCTTCACTGGTAAGTCACTTTGGATAAAAGCATCTGCCAAATGACTAAATGTAAATGTAATGTAAATGTATGTAGATGAAAAACATTGCAGTATAAATGTGGAAAAAACGTTTGAAATTGATTGCAGGTATTTCAGTTATGACGCAAGGCTAAAATGTGAAATATGCATTTATTGCCTCTTTGAAACCATAAAAGCATCATGTCTTAAGAAGCAAATTAAATTGCAACTCAACCACAAATCAAATCATCACATCATAAAATGTGCATCAACCAGTAGGTACATCTGGGTTTCCCTGGATAGGTACCGTAAATAAGGAAAAAACATGAACATAGACTTTGTTTTCCTTTATGTTCACAAAGATTACAATTGTGTAACATCAGAAAACATTGATGGCGCTGTTAGGTTTAATCTGCTGTTCCAGTTTTGATTACGTTTCCGTAATTTAGGAAATGAACACAAACGCAGCCTGGGAGCCTCATTATGAGTTAGGGCTCCCAGTAGATAATTTTCCAGTAGGAGGTTCATTTATTCTATTACTCAAACTCTTATGATGTATTTGCTTCCCTCTACCTACTTTTGAACTGTACCTTTTCAAAGTAACCTTAAAGGTTTTTGCTCCAAAAACCATCCAAGTGCGATGTCAGTCTTGGAAATGTGATCTGTAACATTTGATTTGTTGCTTTCTTCATTGTTTTGATAAACTTTTGTCTGTTTCCGGAAAAAGCAAATTGTCCACTTTTCACAGCCTCCGGGTAAGTGTTCACTGTGCAACTGTAACTATAGTAACAAATGTGGTGATTTCACACAATAAAATAAAATCACTCTTCCTTTGTCTGAAAGGTGCCATTTACTGTAAATGCCACCAATTACTGGAAATTTCTACGTCTGCCTGCCCTCATCCCCAAACACTGCCACTAATAATTCGCAACCAGCAGACACTGCAGCTCCACAATTGCGCTCGTATAATAAACTGATGTTGCTCCACACTGGAAACCTCTTTTTGTAGATGGGAAGTGTGAATTGATACTTTTGGAAGCTTTAAATTTGTTTCCCTCTGGTTTGGGCTTGAGTAAGCTCACACACACAAATCTGAGCAGTTTAACCTGTAAAGCTAATCATGTTGTCGTGTATGACTGTACGAGTACTGTAAGTCACACACACACGCACGCACGCACGCACAGCACCCCTGACATCACAGTGGTTGTCATTTCTTACTTTGGATCTCCCAGCAATAACCCTCGACCTCTCCAGCTACTGTATCGTGCAGTACCTCTCTATTGTGAGGAAGTCACTGCAGGTGTCCCAGGCACAGTAAATAAAACATCCTCCCACCAGTGGTGAAATATTGAACAGACAAGGCACTGAGATGCTTGTCTTGTCTGAGGAAGAGGGGAGAGGGCCAGAGGGGTTGTGGATGCAGAAAATTGAGAGGAAAAAGCACTATGGCTAGGGTGAAACATAGAGAAGATATGGGTGAAAGCACATCAACACAGAGAATCCAGTTGGAAGAAATGCTACTAAAAGACAAGAATGATGGGAAGGAAATGGAAACTGATAATGGACTGCAGACAGGACTGCTCCATCTTCCTGTTTTTTTTTTCCTTTTCACACTCAACCACTCATGCACAAACTGCACAAAAACAGAGGTAAATGCAGGTCATGGTGGCTCTTCAGCTTATGACGTGTATTTGTCTCCTCTTTGTTTGTTCATTAAGGTCTTGCTGAGTCACTCGCCATAAGCTGCTGCTCACAGCCTCACACATGCTGTTACTCATGCTGCAAACACAGGGCGCTTGTCGCGACTTGCACGTGTAGTCGTGTATTTCATGCTCAAAAACGCTGTTTGTTGGGGCAGGAGGCAGATGATGAGGCTGTTCCCTCGTAGATTGCACTAAGGGTCACGTCTTAAGTACATTGTCATTACGTCTTTTAGACACTAACATTTCCCAGGCTACTTTCAGGCCAACAAGTAGAATACGTTGACCATTTACAAGAAGTCCTGCATAATTCTAGATATGTATGTTCATGCATTTGTTGTGTTCTGTTTGTCCACATATGAGAGAGCATTCATTAATTCATTATCACCAGAGAGCTGGTTGGGTGACAGCTCATTTCTGTGCTTTGCACAAACAGTTTATTCTTAAGTTACTTTGGGAATGTAGGACACAATGCTGTGACCTTTCACTTTTTTAAAAACTTGCCAAACCTGGCAGGCCATTTCAAATACGGCGGCATTATATGATATTATTAGACTATAACAGCAATGAAAACATACCAGCTCAATGCACACTAGGACAAACAAAGTCAAAAATTGTTCTTTACTTCAGGAAAAAGAGAACATGTCATGTGGTAGGGTTCCCTGCTGTGTCTAAATATGTAATTTTGCCAACCCCTTCCTGTGTACCACGGTAGCAACACAGACACTAATTACTACTTTTCAGCTCTAAATCACAAAGGGAAGTAGCACCTATAACAAACCTTGAATCAAATGCTTCCGTTATTTTGATTGGCATTTGTATAGAGCAAATGAGTATGGTAAAACATTTCCTCTCTGTGTGTTTGAGGTATTTTTAAGTTGTCAGTCAGAATTCGGTGCAGACACCATGGATGTGCAAGGGAGAAAAGAAGAAAAAGTTGATGTATGCGTCTGTCTGTATGTATACGTGTATCTGTGTGTGTATGCACTGTATGTTCCAGTGTAAAGACACATATCAGTTCTATATTCAGAATAAAGTGCACCTGGATCCTTTGTGCCTGTGGTGATAAATGCAGGTCACACATTGGAGAAATTGACACCACAGTATAACTACATCCAGCCTACAGGCAGGTCGACTGTATGTGTGCTCAAATGTACCTTCGTGTGCATGTAGTGCACCACCCACAGATCACAGGGAAACAAGCAGGCCGAAGCAAATGTCTAAATAAAAACATTTTTACTTTTAGTTTATGTCAAGCAGCAACCACTGTTGGACAGTTTGCATCTGGTATAGATCAGGGTGGTGAAGTCGCAAATTACATTATGGCTCAATGACTGATCATTCTCAAAGTAATTAGCAATTAACTTGAAATTCTCAATTCAGCAGTAGTTGGAAACCTTCTTCACCCTTCAAGAAAAGTACTTTCCCTCAGCTCATTTTGTTCTAAACCCAAAATAGAAATAATGTATGTGGTTTTTAAACCTAAATTTGTAGCTTTTTATAAGTTTTTACTATTTAGCATCAAACAAACAGGGTTTATTCCCAAACTAATTTAGTTGCACTAATATTTCTTAGTCTTTAAGACTTTGTAAGGAGACGAGTAGCGCAACACAGTCGAATGACCTACAACACATGCATGCAAAGCACCGGCTGGTTTTATATTTAAAAATATGAATTGTTACTTGAATGGCTGCCATTCCATGTTACAGTCCTTGTCACTGGAAATCCTGTTACCCCACACTTCCATTAGATCAAGTCTTTTACAACTGTAATCACATAAACTCTAAATGTGATTAGATAGCTGCTGTACACCAGCTACTAATGTCAGCAGTGGCTGTCATGGGACGGGATGCTGGATTTGATGCTGCCAGACAGAAGGACATGAATCTGAGAATTAATGGACTCATTCAAGGTATTAACCCTTAGAAGTCGTTAACGGAGGTGAATCAATGGATACAGCTGCAGGCTGAACAAAAGGACAGCGATGTCAAAAAATTTGAACCACCTTTATCATCTTTGAGGTCTGTGTTATGTGTGTTTGTCAGTTTGAGTGTTGCAATACTGGGTATTCCACCCAGACGTCCTGTTGAGAAAACTGGAATATATCATGTGGCACTTGACTTACTGCTTTCTAAATGTAGAACAACAAATCTTCAATTTAATTGATTCTCTTTAGCTCGGCTCAGACATTGGCAGGTTATTCTCCTGAAAGTCACTGCAAGTATGAATGAGAAATCCAACAGGCAGACCATCTGTACACCAAACTCAATTCCAAGACTGAAAAAGTGCCCATGAAATCTTTGTTGGAACACATTTTGTGCTGTCAATGCAGCATTTTACTCAGACATACAGTAGGAAATCAACCTTCAGCATAGTCACAGAACACCTCCATGATTTGCCCTGCTTTGCTTAGGTACAGACTGACTGCTTGATTTGTATGCATGGTATGATGCTCCAACTCCTGCCACTCTAACTTCACTATGGTGCCCTATTTTTAGGCTAATTCCTAAGCCAAATAATTTTCTTGTTGTAGATTCTCTGTTATTGGTGAAAACACACTCACCTTTAAAAGATAAAGGTCCTTGCATGCATCTTTAACCTTCAGCCTTTCATAAAGTTTGCATAATACGTCACTTGTTTTGAGGATGTTTTCGAAAGAGAAACACATTGACATAATTACTGTACTGGGGTGTATTTGTGTGCACTCGTGTGTGTTCTAAAGCAACGGCTAATTTGAGTTTTATTTAGTTGAGATGATGGTTTTTATTTGTTTTTATTTTCTTAGCTGTCGTTACCTCTGTGTTACACCTAGAGAAGGTTTTTGGTAATCTGGCAAATTCTTTTTGTTGTGGTGCTCGGAAAAGACATAAACAAACAATTGGCCAAATTTTACACTATTGGCCAATATATTTTTTCATCAGAGAGGCAGTGACAGCACATCCTGAATCAGACATAAAACAAACAAACAAAAAAAAAAAAGAACATCATTTGCATTTCTGGTGTTATGATTTTCTTTGATAACTTGGATATGACTCTCATAGTATGAGAAGATGACAGCACTGGAAGACCTTTAGTCCTGTGCGGCAACTTGTTTTAAAGTGTGAAATGATTAAAAGCACATAATTATGAAATCCTTGCACATGAGAACGTGGTCACAACAGCATGCACTGAGTGTGCTATAGAAGTGAGGACAAAACTAAGAATAAATTTACATTTTTTTTTTTACATTCCGTTATTAACAAAAAGATAAAAAAATAAACCTGTGACAAAGTGAAAGTAGTTGCGTCTGGAATATGCAGCCTGTTTATTACCAGTATTCTCCCTGTAGTTTGAATGTTGGCAAAATTACTTGTGGAAAATCCAAACAACAAAACAACAAACAAACCAGAAAAACAGCAATGCCTACAATGCACACACAGATGCTCACACACACACACACACACACACACACACAGACTCAGTAAAGCATCTGGTGGTTATATTGTATTTGCGTTTTAAGTGACTAACAGCTGTCCCCTGGTTGATTTCTAATTAGAAAGCTATTGATTACACTCAATACCAAACTTCCACTTTAGGCCTGATGAGAAAACACAACAGATGTTTTAAAACATCAATATGAGAGTCATTATTTAATGAATGCCATATTTTCACTTAGCTTTAGTGGCCTATTTCAAAACACAAGTACTAACACTTTACAATATTAACAAGCTGCAGGAACTGTTGCAATTTGCGACAGGAATACTAGTTTTAAAGCAGCGGTTTTAGGTGTCGATTTTCTCTAGCAGCTGTAATGCAGACATCTAGGAAATTTCTAGACTACTTTTAGAGTAAATGATGGAATAGTGTTGTCACTAATGGACTTTTTCAAATCAACTTAATGTCAAAAATGTGCAGAATGTAACGGCTGTTTTGTGGCCTGGTGTGAAATGGGTGCAGTATTAACAGACCTCTGCCTCCCCAACTTAAGGGCGCTACTTTACCAATCCTGTTGGTCATATAAGAGGGTAGGGACAAACTACCTATACAGGTGTTGAAAAGAACAACTAATGAACAAAAACAGCACATATAAGTTCACTAACTCAACACGGGTTACATTTATCTCACAAGTTTCAACACAAAATGGTTTGTGGTCTTGAAGTGTTATTTTTCTCAGGCTTGAGTCAGGAGGCTGGTCTGTGGAGAAGTGAAATTTAGTGCAAGAGACTGCTTTTGATGTTGGATGTTGATTTACAAGTTCTGACAGCTATTAAACAGGCCTCAGGTTCAAAGTAATGTTTCAGCCAGGGGTGCTTGAGTCACGTCCCTGCCCCTGCGGTTGGCCCTGCAGAGGGTCCCTAATGAGAGCTGTTTTTTCCTTTGGGCAATATGTCTGTGTGTCAGCTTCTCTTCCTAACTGACAAGGTGGACGGACAGGCAAACAGGTAGACTGTGTAGTAGACTGTGGTACTACACACAATCAAAAGTTTTGTGTCTAGTGGTCCTTCTAGCTTCTGTTGGTTTTGAAGGCTCCATTTAATTAGTCTAGTCTTGCCAATAGCCAATAGTCATCCTTCCTTCACTGATCGTGACAAGTGGTGTATTGACAGACTGTACCGACCACGTGCATTTACAGCGCACTCTTTCTCAAACACACACAAACATATCACCATACACACTCGCAATGCTGGTTTTTGGCCTAAACAGTGTGATCTTACAACAACGAGGAACGTTGTGATCCCTTCAGGAAACGGGGTTTGACCACTCAGCCTTTCAATAGTCCTGTGAGACACAAGGAAATGACATTATCTGTTAAGCTGGGCTATTTCTCACCAGAGGAAATAGAGTGGAGGTGCACTGCCAAGGTCGCAGTCTTTTAGCAACACAGACCGAATTACCTGCTAGTAGGAGTTTTTTGTTAACAAGATGGAAACATAAAGATTTGTTTGTTAATCGGCTTCACCTGTAGTGAAACTGCCAGCAAAACCACATTTTCAGACAATTCATTTGTTTCCTATACTCTTTAATTATATTAGCATTATAATTTTAACATTTTCTTCACAAAATGTGTGTATTTACACAGGCACTGCGTGTGTGTGTGTGTGTGTGTGTGACATTGCACACAGCAACCCCTCACTAAACCCTCTTATCCTTCCTCTGGGGGCACAGCTTAGTGTAAACAAAGGGAGAGAGAGAGAAGAAAGGGAGAGGCGGAGTGGATTATCATCCCTCTCCTCTTGAATCCGGGGGAGATCAGCGAGTCATTTACACAACATAATTCATTTAAGATGTATTATTCCCTAAAAACTAATGGACTTAAACACAACAGCTGTTGCCAGCTTATGACACATTCCAGTCAGTTAAAACAACTAATCAAGGTTGTGCTGTCGCTGCAGTTTGGAGTTGCAGTATTTAAGCATTTTCTGTTATCTCACTATAAATTGCGTTGTGTGTTTTTCCTCTGCTTCTTTCTTTCTTCTCACTGGACTCATTCTAATGTGAGACACGTTCTCCACCGTGTAGTTCTTTCATATATTCTTCTACATACACCGCACTTTCTGCTAAAAAGCCCTCGCTGTGGTATATGCGCCGTTACCCTGGTGACTAATTTGTTGCAGAGCCATAAGAAACACACACAAACAC
Source organism: Channa argus (assembly GCF_033026475.1). Taxonomy (NCBI): domain Eukaryota; kingdom Metazoa; phylum Chordata; class Actinopteri; order Anabantiformes; family Channidae; genus Channa; species Channa argus. Next base: position 1,746,605 of record NC_090220.1, on the reverse strand, counting down.
ATCTTATCCACCGTTTCTTTGTGACAGCACATATAGTATTGTGCTCTTTAACAAGTAGCATAACTGCAATGAATGAATTATCATAAACAATGTTTGAATGCATTTTTTAAAAAATATTTTGTGAACTGTAATCCATACTCATTTCTTCTCTCATTTCCCCTTCCTGCTGGTCTGACTGTTACCTGACCTCTGTTGTTTCATCAACAGGTAAGTGCACAATTTCCTGTTCTCCCACACAACTCTGTCATTTCATTTGGTTCCACTCCCCTTGAACACATCCATTTGTCCCCCACTTGATCGAAGCATTTTCTCTCTCTCCTGTGCCCACACATTTGTGATGTTTCTTTTGTAATATTCAGTGCTCAGAAGAAAAGATTGAGACCTAAATAATATTTTCTTGCTGAATATCACAAAAATTGGATTTGTGATGGAGAAATGCGATTTCAGTCTAAAGTTTATGGCATCCATTGTGACGTTGACTATGTCGATATGTGCCGTTTCATTCATTCAGTTGCTCTTTTCTTGTAAGAATCTCATTGCACTGAGATACAAAGCCCATTTCCAAAAAGGTTTGGACTATTTCTAAAACGCATTAAAGCTAAAATCTGCGATTTGTTAATTCACATGAATCTTTGATTAAGTTACAAAATAAAAAGAGAAAAAAATCCTGTGTTTTCATCTGGAACAGTCAAAAAGGTTGGGACAAAAGGCTTTACTTTCCCTTTTACTTCGACTTTTATTTCTTCTGGCTACTAATTTTTGCTGTTTTGAAAGTGCAACGGTTGCCAATGTCTGATTTCGCACCTAATGAAGCATCATAACTGTTCAGTAGGATACAGCTTTGGACTGCAGGCAGAAAAGTCAAGTCTACAAACTCTTTGTTTAAAAAAAAGACATGTTGTAGCATGTACATGACGCCTGGTATTGTCCTGCTCTAATGTTCGCTGACTTACTGGGAAGAGACATTGCTTTGATGGCGGCATATTTCTCTCTAAATTCCTAATAAATGCCTCGGCATCAATGACACCTCCACACAAGTCGGTCACCCCGGCTGTAGCACTGATGCTCCTCCATACTATCACAGATTCTGACTTTTTCCCTTTGACTGAACACTTGATGGTCTTTTTTGTCTTTGGCATTGCGGAACAAATGTCTGTTTGATACTAAAAACAAGCTTAAAAGTGAACTTTCTTCTACTGTCTTTGGGTCTATTGACATATGCTTGGGCCCACAGAACTCTGCAGATTTTCTGCACAGAATAAATGTTTGACTTTCTCCATGTGTAGAGATTCACATTGCATTTCTGGATGCAGCTGAGGACTGTGCTAAGGAGCAATGTTTTTGTCAAAGAACCCATGTGGCTATATTTGTCAGGATAGTATGACGTTTTTTCATGCAATCCTACCTGAAGGCTTGAATGTCTGACACGCAACACAGTTGTGTTTTCAGCCCTTGGCCTTTACATAGTGAGACATCCTCCGAGTTCCTGAATCTATTCACAATATTATTATTGTAAACTCTTTTGTACATTGAAAAATATTTTTTTTGCACTGACAAAGTTCAGCACATATTGATGAGTCACACTCCATCTTTACTAGCAGACAGTTAGCATTTGTTGTTTGCTGCTTTTACATCCAATCACGATACACTTACCTAAACAAGCTATTTATATAACATCGGCAATTTTATTTTATAACCTGTTGAATTTTATTTTGCCTCTTTCACAACTTTTGGTTATTGGAAACACTGACAATTGCTGATTTGAGTTTTTATTGTCTTTTAGAAAACCTCGCAACTTTTTTGCTAATTAGTTTTGCAGTATAGTGGTAACAGTCAAGCAATCTTAGCATTTTTTTTTTTTACAGTAATTAGACAGTAATTAGATTTTTTTTACACTAATGAGAATCACCAACAGGATGCTAATAAGACTTTACAGTACATGCTACACTACAGACAAACAAAACACAATTTACATGTCATAATATTAAATATGTGAACATTTCTACATGTAAAAGGGAATTAGGACAGTGTTCCCTTTTACACAACATTTATGAATATAAATTAACACAAAGCCATTTGCTCATTATATCTAGCCTATTTGAGCTATTTAAGCTTAGTGCAAGTGCCAGTAGGTTGGACCCACAGGCATGAAAAGAGCAAGGAAACAAATCAAAGTTAAATATTTCAGATAGTGCTAAAAACTAAGCCTCAGAGTGTCAAAAACAAGCAATTAAAACTGTAGACCTTTAAGCAAGAAGTGTCATTTTTCCAATACAGTGAGACTAGTCTCAAAGAAAAGGAGGAGCCCCAAGCAGCAGCAATCGAAGCATCTGTTTAATTGTGGTATCCTAAAAGAGGTGTTCTGTGAAGACAGGGCCTTAGTTAGTTAGAGGTTAGTGTGAAGCTTTCAGGGGTCAAGCCACTGATGGTGGCTGCAGTAAATATCTGTAATGGCTAATAATAAACAGAGAACATATAAGGTCACTGCCATTGTCAGCAGAAAGCTCAGTGCTACATCACATCTAATGGCATCCCAAATGGACAATGTCTGCCACTGTCTCTAAGTATCCAACGCAGTAACAGCTACCACTCCTTTATCTCTTTAACTACCCAAGGCCTAGAGAAATACACCTTGTGATACCTCATAAGATCTTACCATCCGCCACTATAAAGTTCAGTCCAATGAAAAGCTCTAGTATTAGCGCTGTGCTGCCAGTTTAACTGACTTGCAGTAGTATTAGACAGGACCAATGTGTAAAATGCTGAGCAGTAAATCTTCCTTCTGCTCTGAATTGGTCACTCACCTGCATTTCCCCCATGATTGTAGACATTGATTCAAATCATTATCTGTACGAGGAAGTCTCAATGAGTTTACCTTTGTGCTATATCTGTCACAGAACCACAGATTTACCAAAATTACAAATGTCATACACATGAATAAAATGGGTAATGCCACTTTAATTAATGCAAAACCAAAAATAAAGTTGTAGAATGAGTTTTTGTCATGGCAGCTGGCAGTCATGGTGCTGAATCTAAGGAGAGTTTGCCGCTACTGTACTCATCTGAGATTGTGCCCATCCTCACACGAGTGACAGAGAAGTCATAGACTGTCATACTAGAGCATAAGCCTGCAGCCGATAATGCTAATATCAGTGCCTTCTCATATATAATATCTACACTAATGGAGACAAAAGAGAAAAATCCCAGATACTGAACATCTACGGTAGAAGTCATCCCAAACAGAATCTCAGATACAAAACACTTTGTATACCACCACCACCACCCACCACTCAAAATATGCAAGTACAAAATAAGCTATAAATGCAACATAGTTATAAACACATCGTTTTAAACCCATAAAACTTATTTTAAAGTTTGTTGCACAATGTTGTGTTCAATGTTAATTTTTTTTTGTAGCTCCACTAAGATACTGGCTGTAGCCCAAATTCATTACAATTAAGTGTTAGTCATGTAAAATTATAATAATAATAATAATACTTAAAAATACTTACTTAAAAACATTTTGTTGTGCAAATCCACAAATAGCAACAAAAAAAAAGAAAATGGAAAAAAGGAAAATATTGAATATTTAAAACAAACACAATCATGTAGGCCACATTTATCACCTACAGAAAACCTGTCTATTCAAGGAAACGTCAAACACTATTACAAATTTTCAACACTGCATGAGTGGACTTTATATCGTCGAAATATACAGAATTTATACTGTACACCAATCATGGACAGTGGTTTAATAAAATAACTTGGCATTTTTGTTGGTTGGAGTGACTTTGTTAGAATAGGGAGGATAAAAGGAATATAAAAAACCCTGTGTTGCTGCATCGCAACAGCAGCAGCACTGCCACAGCTTTTAAAGTAGGTAGCACAGTCTTCTGTATAAGATCTTAATGTACAGATCATGTTTTGAATTAGAATGATTGGCATATGCCTTGCAGACCGTGCACAAAGAAAAGAGCACAATAAAAAAAGCATTTCTGTTGAATAGAAGGATGCTGAGAACTATTGAAAAATTACAGCAGTGTGACACGTGCCAGATTTCTTGATGTTCCAGGTTTCAATATTGACATTGTCACATTTATAGAATAGCATATTGGATGTATATAGCATGGTTAGCACACAGTAGACACTGTTTAATTCAGCATCTAACCATCAGCTGCTAGCACCGGGTCCCTCATTACCCGTCAGCCCATTTGCCAGCTGCCTCATCATTACCCATCTCCCCTGGCAGCCCCTGTCACTCAAAGTGCCTGGGAAGAAGCTGGAAAGTCAATTAATGTGTGTTGTATGCAAGCATGTGTGTCTGCCGATCTGCATGTGTCTGTGTTTGGGTGTGTGTGTGTGTGTGTGTGAGAGTGAGGGAGTGAGAGATGCAGCAAGACACCCGGTATGTGTGGAATAAATAGTGTCTGGGTGAGTGGTAGGTGTTCTTTTCTGTAGGTGAATCATTTCTGTCCTTTGAGCCGTTTCCTGAAAATATACTGTGGTCCGTGGTTTATGCCCAGTACTAAGTAGTGGGTTATGTGCACAGGGACAGAAATGTGACCAAGCAGGGTCCCTGCCTTTTCTATACAGTATGTGTAGAACACAAACATTTGGTTAAAAATTATGTTTTCGACTAGTCATATAACTTCTCTCTTACCTAACAGCTGTGCAGTTGCAGAATCTGATTAAGCCTTTAACTGTCAGTTTTCTTGTAATATACCCTTTGCTTTATAAAGAATATTGTTATTATTATTTTTAAATTTGCTTTGTAGGTCACTTACATGAAGTATGAGCATGAAGTATGAGCAAACCAGCTTTAGCAGCTTTAGCAGCTATTGTATTTGATGATATTTATGAGTTAGATAAATACCAGATCACATTTTATGACCAATTTATGCAGAAAACCAAGAAATTGCAAACAATGCTATTACTTTTTCTTGCAGCTATATAGTGTATTGTACATAGTTGTAAGGGCTTCATTCATAGCACTGTGTTAATTGTGTGTGTCCAGGGACTCCTATACCCCTATAGTCCCTATGATTTAGTATTATTTAAACTGGCAGAGTCCTAAATTCTAACCAACACGCCTGGTTTAGCACAAAGTCTGTGCATTTATTTTGTAGCCTTTTGGTTTTGTTTGTGGAAGAGTTCAACAAATGCACTGTAATCCCACGGCATCAGCATGAGTAATGATGCGTTCCTTTTTTTTTTGCTTAGTGCAGCCTTCGGTTGGCTGCAGGGACGCCATGTTCTGAAAGACATAGCCTTCACGCTGCCTAAAGGCAGTTTTGGTTTAATTACTGGAAAGAAGAACCATTTAATTGTTAGTACACAACTTTATTGGCATTCTTTCCAAAATGACATTGAATTTTTTTGTGTCAACCTTTATTTACTCACAATAGAATTTGCATTCATCTGTATCTGAATAGTTCTACCACTGCTATCATATCAGCAAGTGAGTTTGCTTAGCATGGGAGTTTTTACTTACTTGCTTACGTCTGTAAGACAGGTTTCAAAAACAAAACCTAAGCAAATATTCTTGTATTATCTTGAAATTTTGTCCAGAGACAGAGCTGTACAGAGACAGCATAGAGTACATTAAAGCACATATTTCGTAACCAGATGTTTTTGCCAATTGGCTCCGTTTGTAAGTAGCCGGTGTACAAATATCAAATTCAGTGGGAGGTGTAGCTTGAATTTCTCAGGTCTAATGTGTTGGGCTAGGATGAAGTGCATGTGGGTAGTCGAGTGTTTACATCATCTGAAAATGTCAAAATGGGTGATACCGAAGTAGACGCAAATGAACAGATGATGAGAAGTGTAGGGGGTGAGAAAGGAAGGAGGAAAGAGAGAAAGGGAAAGTTTTCTCAATGCCAGATGGAAGAGCAGTTGGCAGCTCTCTCATTACTGTGGGGATGGATTTTCCTATCGCACCAACACACAAACGCAAACAAACACACACATACACACACATGCAGAGCTACCTCCTGTCACTCCACACCACCTGCCCAGCACCAGGTCATCAAAGCAAGACCAAGGAGTGCTCTCATCTTTAGAGAGATGGACTTAGAGCAAAAGAGGCAGGAGTGGAAAGGCTCTAATGACACATACCTGTAGTTGTTGCAACTCTCTGTTGATGCTGCAATTTTCTCTTTGTTAATCATCGCTTCACCTGAATCAGCACATTCTATTATTTCCTGCTACATTACATTTCCGTCATTCTCTGTGCTGTGTGTCGTGCCCTCAGCATCAAGATAAGCGGGGCCTGTTGAGTCTGCAATAAATTAAATGTGACACAGATGGGTGGAGTAGCTTCCTCCTTTGATCCTAGTGGTGCAACAGAAGGACAGACCCTGACCAACACATGTCAGACAAAACTGTTGGGCACCACCAAAGAGAGCTTTACGGTCCCATTGGATGTAAGCCAGGGGGTGAAACCATAGCAGGAGATGGACACGCACACACAAACACACACATGCACATTCACAGAAATTGAACCACGGACAGAAACACAGCTGCAATTATTGAATTTGAAGTGTGAACAAAAGTGTGTGATAAAATGTGTGATAGTGATACAATACCTCATTGTGTTAAGAGCTACTAGCACACTAAGGTTTGAATAAATCATTGCTGCAAATTTGAACCTATGTCTCTTAGTCTGTCAAGTTGGATCTTCTCTGCAGCTGTAGCAGGGAGGTGACAGTCTGAGTCAGTGCTGAACAATGTGCTCCAATCAAAATGTACTCAGCCTCATTGTCTGGCAAATATGTCACTCAAACAAGAGCAGACAGCAGAATTAAGTTGCGAAGCGTGCAGAATTATCTGATATACAACATCTTAGTGAACACAATTATTGATGCAGCGTTGTGGCAGTTGCCCTCTTATCTGTGTTACTTTTAGGAAAGACACTCGACAAGCACCAAATTGTCCTGAACTATCTGTAGTGAAATTCATTGTCACTCTTAACATGACCTGAGTATTTTCTAGTGTCCACACTTGCTGTTGTGTTTGTTTTCACTTTAATTTAAGCAAAACATCCCTGATTTTATGCCTGTGTGATTTAGCTATATTATATATACTATTATAATTGAATGTATTTGACAAAATGACATTATGCTTTAATGAAATACTTCACATTCGAACGTGTCGGTACACGTGATATTTTCTCCAGCTTTTGGATGCAGAGTTGCTGCCGTTGGGTGGTTATGGGAGAGAAGCTTCAGGGGGTCCCAAGGAAAAGGTCCTTGGGAATGTGAGGCACTTTTTGTCAGAGGGCCCAGGATGTGTTACACCTGCTGTTATGTTAATATTGAACATTATCATTTAGATTCCTATTGATAATTGCACCCATGCTGCGAGTTAAGTCCCAGTTGCATTTATTAACACCATGATAATATTGATATTGAAATGCTGATTTTATGGTAACGTAATACATGTAAAATGCATGTGTCCTAATGTTATACTGAAGACCAGTTCAGTGCTATAGACTTGAAATATAAGAGTTACTATGAGATATAAGACTGTGGCTGCTTCTAAATTGGGTAGAGGGTGAAGGAAAATCATTTTGCTTCCACCGTAATGTCTTTGGATATAATAGCCTATTAGATTCCTGCTTTATAGAATGAGAACTGCAGTACTTACACCAAACTGTCTCCACCAGCATAGGTTATTTAGGCTTAGAAACATAATGAGAACAATGACCTTGTGTTCCATTTGGATGGCTGGATAGTCTGTCTTGATCTGCCTCCCATCCCCCACCCCTACCCTCTGTGGACATCCATCTTTAAGGACTTCCTTGTATCTTTCATTTTCTTCGTTTTTTTTTATTTCCTCCATCATGTTTAGTCATCCTTTGACCATTTTTTCTCCCTCTCTCCCTCTCTCTCACTCCCTCTCTCTCCCTCCCTCTCTCTCCCTCCCTCTCTCTCTCTCTCTCCTTGTGGTGTATTCCATCGGGCTCTGCACAGACATCCTAAATACAATTACAGTCCACAGCTGAATGGAGAGGAAGGGTCCTCAGGGATTCCTGGAAAACAGGAAATGGTCAGGAGGGTTGGACTGAGGAGGGAATGGCAAATCCCTAATTCAATTGGCTGAACCTTGGCAACAAGCCCCCGGCGACTCTTACTGTGGAATCAGTGGAATCAAACAATGCAACCCAAACCACAAGAGAGATTTTCATCCACACTAGCAAACACACACACACACACACGGACACTAATGCATCTCATTTTCTCCTTCTCTCTCTATTCTCTGTATTCTCCCATAACCATTCTTTTATAGGTTGCACAATATTTGATATTGGCTGACAAAAGTGTGACTCTGGGCCACCTTAGCCCTGCTTACTGTTCTGATCAATAAAGGTAACAAGAAAAAGGATCAATCAATAGTTGATTATAAATAACTGATCAATAATTGCTCTCTGTACTAAGAATGATGACCTCCAACACAGGACTTATGGGTTACATTTCACTACACTTAACACACTCTCTCTTTTTACATTTTTACATTAATTCCTCGGAGACTTTCCTAAACCTTTACAGTAACCACTACTTGTCTTACCCTAATCCTAACACTTAAGCTTTGACCCAAACCATAAAGGAATCACTGAATTTGGTGGTTTTGTGGTTTCCATAAAGGAGGCGCTGGCCTCATAGCATGAGGTTTAAGTCTCCACATTGTGAGTAATACATGAGGTGCAAACACACATGCATACACACACAGATATGACTGTGTATTGAAGGGCCATAAGAAAATCAATCTGTAACAACACTAAATCTTTTAATCCACACTGTGGGTGGGCAAGTTAGAGAAAGGGGCAGTCAGCATGATTACACACACATAAACATTAAAAACAAATGTCTTGTGGCAAGAATGTAAAACTGCTTTAAAATAAATCTCAGTTGAGGCGTTTTGTAATTGATTTCAGGCCTATTTGATGTGATTCTCTCACTTGCACTGTAAACTCAAAAACAAAAATTTTATCTCTGCTTTTTGTGACAAACAAATTGCTGGAATTAGTTATAATAAAAATTCTTGCATTATAAAATACGATCTAGATGAATTTATGGATCAGAACATATTTTATAGGTCACTGTACACTGACACTTATAAACAAACACACAACGTGGCCCTATTGTCACAACCTAAAATGAGGGGAAGGTGAAATCCGGAGTTTTGAAACTGCAGACAAATCTGTCCAATTTAAAGAAAAGTAGATATAAAAAAAAAACAAAAAAACAAGAGATCGATTTATTTATTGCATCAAACTATTTTCTTTTTCTTCCTCTCCATCTGCTCTGCATCCTATGACTCCCCTTCCTCTCTCGTCCTCCTGTTTTCCAAAGCCTCTATCCTCAGATGCAGTTGCCTCTGTTGCTCTAATGCTTGTGTGAATAGCAGTATTAGTCCACATACCCTTACTGATAATTGGAACAAAGTGGGGGGATCGATGCAGAGGTCGTACACACACACACACACTCACATTACCACACAAACACACACTGCTGTTTTCGTATACACACAGTGGACCACAGCCTTGGAATCAATACAACTCAGAGGCAGGATTTTCTTCAGCATTTACAATGCATGCTCAAGACAATCTGGCAGTGAACATTTTGTGCAATAGATACAAAAAAGACCGAACTGTTTACAGTTGTTAGTGTGCTTATTCTTTTACATGTTTGTTTTTGAGGCAGATTTGTACTCATGTCAGACACACTCAAAAGCATTAAGTCTCTTATCTCAGGCAAAAAACAAACCAATGCTGCCTACACAAACTGCACCAATCAGAAAACACAAACTAAATACTGGAAGCCTTTTTTCTCTTGTATTTTCACAACTGAGATGCATTGAACATATTTCATGAATTTGCAGGATAATATCTACACCCTCGTCTTCTGAAAGGGTTGTCTTTATTCTAATTCTAATTCTGACCATCTGCTTAGTGCTTATCTAATATTTTTATCAGTGTGTCCCTTTTAAGTGTAGCAGCACTGCATACTCGTGGATTTTATAGCATTTCACCACATTTGACATTACACAACAACTGACTTTGGTTTTCAACGGAACTGCTCTCGCCCAGACAGAAATAGGTTCAGGGATCACGAGTCTCTGTCTCCCCATGTGTATATGTCTGTCTGCATTTGTGTGCGCGTGTGCGCATATAGCATGCATGGATGCACATGCATGTGTGTATTCCCCTAACTAAATGTCTTGTGTTTTACTGGGTTTTTCCTCGGGGAGGAAGGAGCAGCCAAGTGAGACTAACAGGCGAGTCTAAGTGGAAGTGTGCTGATGTAGGATGTTACTACATCCCATTAAAAGGGGAAAGATATTTGATCATGGCCTCCAGTTGTCCTTCTTTCAAGACAACAGCACTATAAATGTTAGTGCAGACAGTCAGTGTTTCTCTACAGGTAGCTTATTTGTCTGTTCACTGGTGGAGAACCAAAAGAGATCTGATGGCTTTTGAAATATGTCAATGCCCCAAAGTCTGCAGAAATTAAATACGTTTAATGACTTGAGCCTAATTAGCTCTTCTTCTTTTTTATCACTTCCCTTTTGAAATGGATTTGCTTTTTTTATACAATGTAAGTGGCATTTTTGTCAGTATTTGACATGTTACTTGTTTTTTAGACAAAGATATGCAGTATACACATTGCTGTTTGAATATAACCAAAACTGTTACTGTTTAGTGTTTGATTAGATCTCCAATCAGGGTTAGATGCTTGGGTTAAGGAATCATAGCTAATGTAATTGGTTATCAATCTGTGAAGAACTGAGTCAGCCTCAGTCTACTTCTCATAGGGTGTCGACTATGAGCAAAGGAGGCAAACAAACTAAATAAAAACTCTGTGACTGATTGACTTATTTCAAGTTTACCTGTTTCGAGCTGATACTTTTAGAGGGGAAATATTACCTTATCAATTCAAAGTTATATCAAATTGACAACTGCGGGCATGATATACAGTAGCTGAATGAACATATTGTTACTGGCATGTAGATACATCTCATATTACATAATGTATATTACATTTTTACCTGGACAGTGTTAGGTTTAACAGATAAAAACCAGAGCAGAAGCCAGCTGAGAACTTTCACTTCCACTGTTTAACATATAATCTATATAATACCTTGTATTCAGTACAGTAGGGATGGAGATGGTTGGAGAACTGTAGCAGACAGAACCTATTCAATGTTTAGACAAACAGAATAACACGTTCAGCTCATGGGCCACGAAAAATAAAATCAGACACACTGTCTAGGGCAGTGGTTCTTAGTCCTGGTCCCGTCCCAATCGTACCATCTCAATTTTTTTCCCCCACAAGTACCTACTGCTGATTACATGCACCAGGTGTGTTTAGTCAATCAGAAGCTAGAAGGTACCACCTCAGATTAGGGGAGAGATGGTGAAGACAAAGTGAATTGGTATCTTCCAGTTTCCGATTGACTGAACACACCTGGTCGAGGTAATTAGCAGTAGGTAGTGCAGGGTAAGTTCAAAAACCAGCTGAGCGGGGTAGTGCCAATAGGTAAAAATAATAAATAAAAATAAAAATCTATTTCCTATTTTCCACACATGTATTTGCATTATTTCGGTTATTGTTTAATGTTTTGACAAAATTAATGTAAATGTAGTGATAATTAAATAACATTTTTAAACACTTTTACTATACTGCAATGATACTTCTATTGGCTTAATTGGTTATCAGTGAGTCATCTTCTAAAATAAATTCATCATTCTGTATTGTATGTAACATTGTAGCAGTTACCTTGTTATCATTTCAAAATAGACACAGTCTTTTCTTTGAAACATATGAAGTCCCACAATGCATCTCTGCTTGAATTGTGATTTGAGGAAGTAGGGCCTTTATCTACCTAATATTCTCAATTTGCCTCCAGCTCTTCACGTTTTTCACCATGGAAACATGTCCATCATATTCTAAATACAACTCATTTAGTCACACATTAACCATTTACGTCATTTACTGTAATTTGCCCTTTGTTTCCTTGATATTATAAAGTAATTTGGCTACGTACAAGACATTTTAGGGAAATGCAGGAAAATGTCAACAAAACGCAGACATTTAACTACATTAAATACATGATTTCCGGGCTATTTCCCTCTATTTTCTTTGTCTAATCAGTTTAAGTTCACATGGAAACAGCCCAAGTACACCTCTCTCAGGTCAGAAAATGTTTTATGCACGGCTGAGTTCTGCAGCATTTCACTCAACTGCAGCAAACATGGCTAATATTAAAGGGTGGATATTATTCTGCTCTAAAAGCACATTTAACAGCTGCTAGTGTAAAATTATGTGTGTTTTGTCGACCTGACTTCTTCGTCATCTTGTTTTTGAACAAAAACACTAGTCGGCCCTGGCACATTGCCAGTCTGTAATATGGTGCTTGTGTTAGGGAGAGTCACAGCAGTTGAATGTGCTTGTGTGCAGAAGAACCAAAAAAAGAAAACTAGAATTTTGTATCGCCTTGGCAATTTTCATGCACGTCTGTTTAGACTTGTATTCCAATCAGTTCATCCATGAGTGGATGTTTGTGCCAGATGTATGAAAATGGAAATTTAATGTAATTCCATTCAGCCATTCTTGAGATATAGTGTTGAAAAGAATGGGAGGGATGTGAGTTCAGTTTCTTTGTCCTTCAACCACCAAAATCTGATCAGTTCATCCTTGAGTCCTAGTGAAAGCTTGTGCCACAATTTGTGAGTCAATATTTTAAATAAAGACTTTGTGTGTACATACAAATGTTTATCTGTGTCACATCTACATTGGCCTGAACTGAGTTTCATTATTAATAGCAGTACTAATGGAAAGGGTTTCTAAACGTATGTGTGGAAAGAAATGTTTTCTTACACATACTGTACTTACTGTGAAAAATAAGTTAGATATTAGATGCATCTTGCTAAGGGCAGAGAAAATAAAGAACTATATTAACACTGTGCCTACACAGGAAGTGAGTGCAGCGTGAAGAGTGTTGCATAACACTTGCATTCGTGTTCATACCATGCACGCGAGTCATCTTTGTTAGTTTTTTTCTTTCTTTCTTTTGAAGCAATGAGAACAAAGAGGAGACTGGAGAAGCCTACGGAAAACGTAGGACAAGAGGAAACTACCATTCAAACCACCAATAAAACAACACTCGTGTTACCAGTGAATTTGGTATTAAAATTTTCATTTGTTTTGAGAATTCACTTTTAAAAAGTTGAAAGAACACACAACACACAGAAATACCTCCGGCTGTGTTCAGTGGTACTATTTGCTGTGTTTGTGAGAAAAAGTGGATTTTCTTTTAGCTGTGTTCACTACAGTAGATGTATTTCTGGTACTTGGCTTTTGAGGCTTTCTGTGGACCATTTTGAGCACATAAAATTATAAATGCACGCTTCAGGTCATGTCATATACACTTATACACATTTATAGTGCCACTGACATGTGAGCCAACATGTAGCCAGTCTAGACAGCTAGATATATTAAAATAAAAGAGTATAGTTTGTGCAAATGGTGTGTATCAAAAACATGGCTGATACACTTTTACAGCCTAAGAATATGGTAATTAACTTGAGTAGTGTTGACAGGAAAGTTACATAATCCCTGTCTATGATAGCATAGGTCTTATATATATATATAAATATAATGTTTTCCAGGAAAGTTTGAGCAGTACACAGTTCACATTTTACATTAAGAAACTTAATCTTTAAATCCACCTGAAAATGTGTCAATCTTGAAATACATTTTAATATTTATGTAAATTGGAATTGTTAATTTCATGTCCTTGATCCATTGTTCATATATATATCCTAAACAACATTACATCCACATTATATTATGGGCATGTTAATGCAGGATCAATCTACAAGAACAACATCCTGTAACAGAAACTATAAAGCAGAACAACAAAGTAAGATACAAAATCAGGAAGAAAGCTCAGTCATGTTACTTCATGCTATAGGTAATGGTGTCAGTAAAAAGTTTGTTAGTGAGTGATGTCAAATCAGTTTCATGTGATAAAGAAACACAGGGCCAAGAACAGAGGCTTTGGGATCATCATGTGGGCTACTACTAAGAGAGATCCCTATTCCACATGCTTTACAATTTTGTGCATCTTTATAGATTCCCTCCTGCCTCTATGCTATCCTGTGGAGATAAGTGCTTTAGCGATGACAGTTAGCGTAGTCCTGTGATGTTGCGAAACTTGAAAGATTATGGTTCTATTTACTAAAAACCTGATTTAGCATTTGATTTCTCTTCTATACAACAATCAAACATCCCTTTTTCCTTTTCTATTCTCCCTCTCTGTCTCTTTCTGTCTCTTATCTGCCTCTCACACAATGGCAATTATTGTAAAAGAAGCTTCTATCAAAGAGTAAGTGTATTACATTTTCAATACTGATCAGCAAAATGGCCATTTTCTGATTAATACTGTGTATAAATACACATATTCACACATATAAGCAGTGACGCTTCCTAGCTGAGCTCTTTCAGCAATCAAGCTGAAGTAACAAGTAAATATTACAAACAGCGGTCAAGTCTGGCATCCTCAAACCTGACTGAGCAATCTGAATGTGTCTCTTGATGACCAGGGCGCTTTAGCGATAGCAGTCTCATTTCTCTTAAGTGCTGATTTGCCAGAGTTGACAGGTGTGATTGTACCAGCTGAATACTTGCCTCACAGGATGAAAACATATTCATTCATTAAGTCTCAGTGGATTGTGCCTCTTGAGCTTTATATATGCAGTGGCCTTTTTCCTGAGTTACCAGCTGACAATCACTGGTTACCACCCATCTATGAGAGCATGGCTATGTGTCAGGTAACTGACATTTGAATGGCCTCCTCACTCACTGTGTGGTGTCAACACCTTTGTCTGGCCCTGACAGAAAGTCAGCTCTGATGGATATGACATTGCACTTCTTTGACATTATTGCTCCCATTGAGAGGTCCGTAGGAGTCCACACCTACAGTGTACAGGATGTCTCTGGATCCCTGTTTCTCACACACACACACACACACACACACACACTTTCATACACACAAAGTGAGCATAAAGGCATGAAGCCAAATGGCATAATCCTTCAATGATCCATCAAGTGTTTGAGGAGCCATTGTGTCCTGACCATTAACTGGGCGAGGGGAGCATCTTTGAGATGGTAATGTTGCTGCTCTCATTTAGCACATAGCCAAGACAAAATGCCAACTGCTAATCAGCCATGTGCATGCGTGTGTGTGTGTGTGTGTGTGTGACCATTAGAGCTTTTCAGAAATTCACAGACAATCTCTCTCATTATTTGTGTGAATAACCCATCGTAATTCTGCCCGAGCCAATAATTGGGTTTTTGTTGGGAATCTTATGGAATGCAAAGGATGCCCAGAATTTACAGTATGTAAACCTTCTGCGAACAATACCAACCGTTTAACAAGACGTGGAGCACAATTAATGGGTGATATCAAATGTAGGAAGTTTCAGAAAAAGGTACAACTTCAAAGAAAGTTGCTCTGATAACACAGCTTTTTAACCAAACATAATGTTGTTTTTTTCTAAATAAACCATTTGGTGCTAATCTGAGATGGAGGCAACATTTTACATTTTTACATTATTTGAATTTATTTAAATTAAAACCATCTATGGTACAACTTATCAATAATTTAACTAGGCCGATAGCAGCAGCAGTTTCACACATTACAATATTTGCTTAAAAAAAAAAATCACCTATTTTGTTGTACCATAGCAAGTGTTTACATGGCTGGGAGGCTTCCACCTCACAATATGTTTTTGTGTTATAAATACAGGTTGTATTAGAAATCATGTACATCTACGGTTACTGGACCTTTCAAATTGAGTTCTTCCTACACAGCCTTAAAACTAGCCAGTAAACATTTGAGAACCTGGATGTAATACCAGTTCTTAGTGTATTTTGGAATCAGTGAATTGAAGGGAAAAGAAAGAAAAAAATATATATGTGCGTGCCCACACAAATGTGCAGCATAGTGCAATGGGATGTTTGGGCGCATTGTGTGGTGCACTGTGATGTTGGGGGCGGACATTTAACAGATGGCGCCAGCTACCTCCCAGGATAGTTATGTTCAATTATCTGTGTCCAATTTACACCTTTGTAATGGGTGAGAAAGACGGGGCAAGAGAAAGTGAAAGAGAGCTGATACATGGAAGCTTGGATAGGCAGAAACCCTCGACGATGTATCAGTGACATAAATGTTGTGTTTTACATTTTTTTTATTAGAATAATCTTGGTTGTGTGTATTCTCCTCTGCATTCTACATCACAGTTTAGCACAACTCTCTTCCCTTCCCTCTTGTCCTCACAAGGTTCCTATTGCGCCTGTGCCTGTGAATAGCTATAATTGCAGCATGTTGAGGTCAGGTTTAATTTAGTGGTGAAAAAAGCAAACAAGACGCCATTTTATTTATTTATTTACTTCAATTGTAACACTTGGAAGGAATTAGTTCCAGATCAGTTTGTTCAAAATGACCCAGATGGGGTCAAATTTGTCTTTGGTAATTGAACACAGTTTTCCCTTTGTTGTGTAAACATAAGCTGAAGCATGAAAAGTAACAGATGAAACAAGGTATGGCAATATGTAGAAATCAATTTTTATGTCTATTTGTTTTTTTAAGAAAAATATATTGGTTTTTATTGTTCTTAATGTTAAAACGCCACAGAAATGGACATTGCTGGTAACCCAAGAAAGCTTTTTAGGCCCCACACTAAAAGTATACCTGAAAACAGAGGAACTAAACCAAAACCAGCCTGTAAGAAATGCCACAAGCTGATCATGCCATGTGTAATGCTGAGTCTGCAGAGTAAGTGACAAAGATTATATAATGCAAGTGTCAAGCATTACCTAGGCAAAAAAGCATAAAAACCCTAAGATTGCATTAAGAGTTCCAGCATAACCAGAAGTGCACTGAAACTGGTAGAAGATGTTTCAGAATCCCTCTGACCTGGCGTGACTGCCATGGGCACTCAGGGCCTTTGAGTTTCCAATAAAAAAGAAGGCAACCAGATAAAAATATCATGCTTCAACCAGAGACTTTTAACCACAGATTTCTTACGTTTCATTTTTACACTTCAACCAGTCTTATACTCACCAGGGAGATTGTGAGTAAAATGTTAGTTAAGATAGGGAAGGAATATACACATACAGTATGTGACAGATGTTATTATTTTGAAGACTTTGGCGTTAGCTTTTGCATCTGCTAAATAAAGTACACCTGCAGTTAAAGTACAGGTCTCCTTGCATTAAATATAACGTTTTAATGGTTTCTTCAAGTGTATGTAAAAGAAATAGATTGTGTGTGACTAAGCCCGGTCCACTAGATGAAGGCTCTAGCTGGTTTAATCTAGTCCCTGAAATGAATATTACCGAAGCAGTAGGACTATACTTAAAGCTTAAAAATATTCCAGCAACCACAACAACTGTTACTATAAGAAGGGAGCTACTGTTAACCAGTGTGACAGGGGAAACACTGGGATGGAGAAAGTGAGTAGCTGGATGAATTCTTTCACCTTTAGCCTAAATACAAACCAGTTCTGTTCATCCTCAGACAGGCTAGTATTGGCCACATTAATGTAAGTGCTGACTTACTGTAGTGCCAGGGTAACAAACACTAAAATACATGCGATATTTGTTTCATAAAATAGTTTCATTTATCACATCTTGTAATAATGCTAACTGATTGGTTGGGTGGCCGAAAAAAAATGCAGGCAACTTATAAGTTTTGTTTTTTATTTTTTAAACAAGGACGTGCTGACACACTCTTGCCAGGCCATGCTGGCAGGTGGCAAGCACAGCACACCCACATGATCATACAAAATACAAAGGACCAAACAGATGGACAGCATTAGGTGGGATGAGGTGGAGGAAGAAAACATTACAAAGCACTGAAAAACATCAGCAATGTAAATCAAGCAAATAAACATAAAAGATAAAAGATGACAGAAGTATGTCTGAACAAATCAAACTATCCACTTAACATTGTTCTGCATAGGAATGTGTGCAATTCGGGGAATTAAAGAGAGGTGGTCTCCTACACATTAAGCAGAAAAAGAAGAAGTGATTTTGGCTAGAGAAGCAGTGGCAAGAGACGTCAGAGCAGAGGATCCTTAAACGAGGCCTGGCAACGTGCGTGTTGCAACACTGCTTGATCAGAAACTAGACTGCGCTTTTCTCCCAATTGTTTGTGTCTGTATCCTTTGTTTTTGTCTTTCATGTGAATTTAAGTCATCTCTATAGACGTCCTGGACACTTTCATGAAAACCAATTTATGAATCATGCACACTACTAAATTGCAATGAATCCTTAACAATTATACAAGCCACACACAAATAGGGTTAGCCATTTTCTTCTGCATCTCCTCCCCCTTTTCTATCTCCCTCCGGTCTTCTATTGCCCCCACAGAAACTAGACGGAACATGGTGTTTTGTTGATTATTTTTAATAAAACAAATGGAAAAGGGAAGCTGCAGATATGGGCATACTGTAGAAGACATAAGGATTCAGGACAAAAGACTCAAAACTGCATGGACTTGAAGGTAGGATGAATCCATGTATGTCTTAAAGCCATTTTTTTTCTCTCATCTTTTATAGCTTTATGTCAAGTGTACTGCTGCCCACTGTGACAGGCTGCCATACTGATGCCCTAGAGGTTGCCTAATGCCCTCACACGCGCGCACACACACACACACACACACACACACACACACACACACACACACACACACACACACACACACACACACACACACACACACATATATATGATGCCATATATATGTGTGTGTGTGTGTGTTTGATGCCATATATATACATACAAACACACACACACCTCATTTAGTGGAAGTGGGCACACAGCTTTTTGCTTCATTAGGTTGCACAGCTTTTCAATCAGTCCCAGTGGTTTTGAAAAAAAAAATCGTAACAGGTTTGCGATGACTGAAGCTTTAACAATCACAGGCCCCGTTTGATCCCAACTGGTCCCTTGAGGGTAAAGCTCAATGGTCATCTTCCTACAGAGACACAGTGGCCACTTTGCCAATTTAGTATCATTCTAACCTTTGTAATGCAACACAACACAAACATGGATTTGTTCGCTAACCTTTGAATAATTCAGCTTGTGCATAGCTATGTGTTCCTTTCCAGTGAGGATAAAAGATTCCCTCCTCAACATGATCTCCAACTAACAGTAAGGATAAAGCCACCGAATAGAAAATCCCACAGAAATATACAAAAATCTATATATTTGAATAAAGCAAAGACATGATGCTGAATAAAACATTGCTGCCTCATAATTCCTTATCCTGTAGGAAGCTGACCTCTGCACAGGGTAAAAAATGATGCTTGCATTATCTGAAAGTTTTCCTTGGAAATCTCCTGTCCCTTCACCCTGTGACAAATCGCTGGAGATTACAGGTTGGTGACCAGGCATACACATCCACTTCAAAGCTTTGTCTGTAGGAAGCCATTTGTTACCCCCAAGGCATCTATCACAATATATGTTCGCCTTCTAAACTATTCATTTGAAGAAGCCGTGGTAACACAAAGTATCTGCTGAGTTATAGGCTGTACCTGGACTGTCCATCATCCAATGGCAGTACCTTTTTTTATACTGGTGTGTGTGGATGTGTGTGTTTGCATTCAGCTGCATCCACCATCCTATAGAAATTCCTGTTTGACGTTTCTTGTTGTTGAGATTCATTAGTTCGATATCTCTTGGGTGTTCTGCGGAAATTGAAATGTGCTTCAGGAGCCCTGGGGGAATTTCTTTAAAGCTTTAAATGGCAAAATTATATTGTATGTGCTGTGTGCATGTTACTGTGTGTGTGTGTGTGTGTGTATGTGCGCACACACACACACACACACACACACACATATATTTATATATTTTGCATTCTGAAATAAAACAAGAAAGAAACCAGAGTGCACATAAACTGTTAGCATGAGGCTTAATGGGCGAAGAAAAAACCTAACTATAGTTGGAAAATTGAAAGAAACCGTGCAATGGGCCAAGATGCACAAACGGTGGACTTATATGTTTTAGGTGTTTGGATCCAAGTGAAAAACGTGTCAAATGCAAAATTCATGAAAAGATGATAGCTGCCTGCTTTACACAGTCAGTGAAGCATGGAGGTGGAAACTTGATGATCTGGGGATGCTTTAGCAATAGCAGAGCGGGTGATCTGCATGTGTGCAAGGCATCTTCGCTCAGCATGGATGCCACTCCAAACTGACGAGACATGTCATTCCCTCTGGGTAACAACTGGAGATAACTTTATTATCTGGAACACTGCCCTACCAGCACAGCAGACTTTTGGGAAGTGCTACATAAGGCCTGGGAGGAAATAACACCTGAATATCTGTAAAAATGGATCAGTAGAACAACATACATTTGTCCATTATTGCTGCAAATGGCGTTATTTGTTTGATGAACGTAAAGTTTAACATGCAAATTCAAACTGACTGTTTGTAAATGGACCACAAAATGAAGAAAACAACAATTAATATTCAAGCATATTTTAGCAAACATCTGATTGAATAAAAGATGATAAAAATATAGGGGCAGGGTGTATGTAGGCGTATATATAGTTCCAGACTAGTCAAAGTCAAAGCCCCTCAGACAATCCAATCACAACAGCATAGTGCAACATGCTAGAATGCAGGGCATACATGGAATGCAATAACCAAGAGGCAAACATAGTGTACAGACATAAACATCTGTGCAAATTATGGGCTGGAAGTTCCAAGATCAAAAATGGACACATCTCTAAAGGGGGTTGAAAAAGACCAAGATCCTGTAGGACTTACACATACAAACGGACAAAGTGGACATGGCCAACCAATCAGACATAATAGTGATATATGTGTCAATCTCAAGTGATAGCAACATCGTGTAAAAAAAGAACACGAGAAGCTCCAAAAATACAGAGGGCTGAACGAAGAGTCAGAAAAGATGTGGAAGGTGAAGGCACAAGTGGTGCTCGTGGTAATTGGAACATTGCGGGCTGTGACACCCAAACTGGTTGAGTGGCTCTAGCATATTCCATTAACAAAATCTCTGTCCAGAAGAGTGCAGTCCTAGGAAAAGCTACTTTTTATCAATTTTGTCATGTTGCAGCCTGATGCTACAATCGTTCAATACAATCGTATTTTTTTCTCATTAATCCACACTCAGTGCTCCAAAATGACAAAGTGAAAACACAATTTTAGAAATTGAAAAGAAAAAAGTGTGAAATTTCACACGTACATAAGTATTCAAACCCTTAGCTCAGTACTTTATTGAAGCACCCCTGGCAGGAATTGCAAGTGTGCTGCAACAAGGTTCGCACAACTGGATTTTCTGCCTTTCGTCATTGCAAATATCTGAAGCTCTTCTAGGTTGGATTGCGACTGTTGGTGAACAGCCCTTTTGAGGTTTCTCCAGAGATGTTTAATAGGGTTCAAGTCAGGGCTCTGGCTGGGCCACTCCAGAGACTTGTCCCTAAGCCACTCCTGTGCTGTCTTAGCTGTGTGCTTAGGATTGTTGTCATTTTGGAAGCTGAACCTTTGGCTCAGTCTGAGCTCCCAGTCCCTGCTACTGACAAACCGCCACAGAGCATGATGCTGTCACCACCATGCTTTACTGTAGGCATGGTACGTAGGCAGATGATGAGTGGTGCCTGGTTTCCATCAAACCAGAGAATCTTGTTCCTCACAGTCTGAGGCTCCTTCAGGTGTTAATTGGCAAACTCCAAGTGGGCTTCTGCCTAACCACTCTGTCATGAAGCTCAGATCAGTAGATGGCTGCAGTCAAGTTGTCATCCTGGAACTTTGTCCTATCTCCTCACAGCATCTCTCGAGCTCAGTCAGAGTGAACCAGCGGTTCTTGATCATCTGTCCTACTAAGGCCTCTCTCCCCAAATTGCTCAGTTTGGCCAGGCACCCAGCTCTAAGAGTCCTTATTTATCAAACATCTTCCATTTAAAAAATTAAGAAGGCCACTGTGCTCTTGAAAACCTGCAGTGCAGCAGAATATTTTTTGCCTTCCCCATAGTTTCTGAGCTCTGCATTCAGTTCCTTTGTCCTCGTGGCTTTCGTTCTGATGCAGTACGCAATGTCTGCTGTGAGGCCATCTATAGGGAGGTGTGTGCCTTTCCAAATCATGTCCAATAAGTTTACGTTACCACAG
Organism: Channa argus; assembly: GCF_033026475.1. NCBI lineage: Eukaryota > Metazoa > Chordata > Actinopteri > Anabantiformes > Channidae > Channa > Channa argus. The sequence continues at coordinate 1,724,406 of NC_090220.1, read as the reverse complement.
GTGGAATCCAGTCAAGGTGTAGAGACATCTCAGTTCAAGAGAATGGGAGGCACCTGAGCAAAATTTTATGTGTTTTTGAAAAGATCTGAATACTGAATATGTGGTATTTCAATTTTCCTTTTTTCATCAATTTGCAAACATTTCTAAAATTCAGTTTTCACTCTGCCATTATGGGGGTACTGAGTGCAGAATAATGACAAAAAAGGAATTTGAATGATTGTAGTATCAGGTTGCAACATAACAAAACTGAAGGCGGTCTGAACATTTTCTGAATATATAACATCAGTTATGCCAGTGGATAGAAGATTTTGGTGATAGATTGCCTTAACACAGTCTTGTGGGTGTCTTACAAGGATTAATGAGATGTGTTGAGTAAAATATAAATATAAACTGATAATGTCTAAATTGTTCTAATGGTCAAATTGAAGTTGGCGCTTTGTTTTATTTTATTCTATGTGGGAAGGTTTAGCTGTTTATCAGGCCACTGCCTGTAAAATAAGACAAAGTCATCTGTGTCATCTATTGGAGATATGCTACTCCTGACTGTTGACGATGATAAAGTACACAATGCTGAGCAGCCAGTAACGAGTCAGGCTTACAACATAAGCTTATGACAGAAAATGTACTTCTCTGGCAAACAAAACTACATACAGTATAATTCAGTAACTGAAATTGTTAATTCCAATCACAAGAATAATTGCTTTATAAACAATTACCATGTAGAGTGGGCGGCCAGTTGACAGGCTGCAAACTGTGGCTATAAATAAGTCCAAATGAAAATGAGGCAGATGCCCTTTGTTACAGGTGTCACACAGTGTGTTGACACAGTGCACAAAATACAGTACAACTTGTGGGTTTAGCTGTCTTTCAAAGCCTACAGGTTTAAAAGCAAGCTACTGTTTTTTTCTTTTTAAATATTTAATAAAACATATTTTTTTCCATCTGGGATGTCAAATCTTTGATGTTTAATATCTCAGAACTGTGCTCCATCCAGATAAAACTGATAGTTCCAAGCTCACCATTTGTCTAGTAGTGTCCCAGTTAATTAAAATGATATATGAAACTACTCTAACCATGGGGATAAGATCAGTACCGGATTTCGTGAAGTACATACTGCATAGTGTCACTTGTTTCTGCTGCATGCGTGGGATGGCATGATGTATGGTGGTGCGTGTGTGCTCTCTGTGAATTAAACCTGTAAGATATGATAATGCATTACATGTTTTGTTACGCAGAGTGAGCACTTTTTGCATGGAAATGTAGTGTATTATTTGTTGTTGTAGCGTATACGCGTGTGTTTTTGTAGTTGTGCATGATGTGACCTTTCCTATAGAACAGCCGTAAAGTCTATGAAATGACAAAGAATTGTGAACCGAAATGTCCTGACATTAAAACCACCAGGCCACTGTCACTAAGTTTTCTTTTTTATATATATTAACTGTGTATTGTGTTAAGACTGTAGTATATGCACTGCTAGAATGCAATGAGGATACAGCTGCAGTATCCTCAATTTGAAAAGCACAGCCTAAAAAAGGATTAAGGTCAATATGGACGACTAGTAATTATTATTCCAGAAATTGTAGGTTTTTTAAATTCTCTGACAGACCTAACCATAAATTACTATTAATTATTACTAGATTGTAGTGGTGTATGGCTATTCAAATTAAATTGTTGTGTGATTTGTAGTTTGGTGCAGAGAAATTGTCTGCATCTGCAGATGCAGAAGTGTCATGTCATATTCAGTCATTTTGGACACAGGGTTTAAACAAATGTTGTTTAAAAATTTTCCGTCTCACCGACCTTTTGCCCAGAAGGTCATATAGCGCAAAAGTTGTACCAAAGCATCTGCTGCAGCACTCATGCTTGATGTGTGAAGATTTAGATCCAGTGGGGGCCACTTAACAGTAACTATTTAAATATTTTATTCATGTTTTATTTAAGTTAATGTTGTTTCATAAATTTCATAGGAAATTACTTATGAAATCCAGTTTTTTATCTAGTATTTTCTTCCATTACTTTACTGAAAATAAAGAACAATGACTATAAAAGTTGAAGAAAGCAGAAAATTGTCAATGCCCACCCAGAGCATGGGCCTCTCACCTTCTCAGCCAGGTGTTTCCAGTTACACCCAGGTATTTAATATTTAATACATTGTCTTGGACAGCATCTTCCCTGAAACAAACCAGTCTTTGCCTTAGCCACTTCAGGGACCAGTGGACCCCAAAATCCAGGGGGCCACGGCCGAATTAAAGTCTGTTTCATTGGTGCACAACCCCTAGGACGTTCGCTCTATTGGGTCAGAGAAAAAGCAGAAAATATTCTACACCTCACTGGGCCAACAGAACCCAAGGGTATGATCCTGCCTAAATAAGCTCCAAGTGTACATTGGCACAACACGGGAATACACCTCACAAAGTGGGCATGCAGCAGCCCTCCAGCAAAGAAAAAAAAGTCAAAGTTACCACATACCTCAAATGGAAATGTACAAAAGAACATGGCGAAGCCCATTAGGTCGGAACTGTCTTATGTGGAGGAGTCCAATGGAAACCACTGAGTGAGTGGCTGCCATCATTACCAAGAGGTGCAAGACTGACAGTACTTCACCACATGATGAGAAGCAATGTACTGCAAGAGGGATAAAATTAGGGATGTCCCATTACCAATGTGTCCCAGACAGAGTACGAGTATTTACATTTGAGTACTTGCTGAAAACGAGTACCGAAGTGCTAAACCTGTCTTCCGCCAAAACAAGAATGGTGGCAAACAACCCGAGGAGCTTCCGCTGAAAAAGACAAGCAAAAGAATAAAAAAGATAAAGCACAGATTTGGGTAAAGTCCTGGATGGACTGTGGAGTCTACATAGTAATATGGAGGTAAAATAACCATGTAAACAAAAGCAAACGTGGCAAATCCTGCAGGAACTGACTCTTCTCTGGTAAGAGAGTTATTAATGAAGCGAAGAGAATCCAGTGCCTCATGGAGCACTTTTCTGGCTGCAGCCAGCACTGGCTCCATGTTGGGGAGAGGGTCAGATAGGGAAACGCCTGGAGAGAGGTTAGATGCAGAGGGCAGCCTCACATGAGTCCACATCCAGAGGCCCAGGTGGTTACAGTATCCCTGAACTGCTAAACCTTCTCGACGCAGATCATATAAAAACTCCGCCTAGGGCACTTCAGGGGGCAGCTGCTTGCTGTAGAGGCATGACACCTTGGGTGCTTACGCAATGCCGCCATTCTCAGCCCCCAAGCAGCCGGCCCAGTGTAGGAGAAGATCATATCCGAAGATGTAGCCAGTGCTGCATTTAGCAGAGATGTGGGTCTTGCAAGTCTCTTGCCAGGAAGTAATTGTTCAGTCTTTTGTTGTATCCTTGACAATGAGGCTTTCGGTCTGACTGAAGGAAAGAAAATGAAGAATCTGTTTTTTTGTTTGTTTGATTTTTTAAGCGCATAGAAAGTTGCAAAAGAGTTCCTACTTTCATTTGTTGTGAATAATGTGAGTGAGGCTGCTGAGCAGGGAGAGTTTGGGTGGTTCTGTTTAGCTCATTCCACTATTGTGGGACCACTGAGCTGAAAAGTTTTGTTTGGGATCTTTGTCTGTGTAGTAAAGCGAGACCCAAAGCATTTGTTTGGCAGAGCGCAGTGGGTGGGAAAGATTGTAAATGTGGATAAGGGAGTTCAGGTAGTCAGGTGTTGTTGAGTTGACCACTCTGTAGCTGAAAGTCCGAGCTAAGCCACTCCAGATCAGTACCAGAGATGCTCAAGTCAGAGAGTGTGGACAGGAGGATCGCGTGATTCAGCATGTCAAAGGCTGCATATAGCTTGAGTAGGATTAAGACACAAAACTCAGTCGCAGCTTTTGCAGCTTGCAGAGATTCCATAACTGTCAGAAATGCTGTTTCTGTGAAAGGACCACTCTTTAAGCCAGACGGGTTGACATCACGGTGGTTCTTAGAAAGGAAATTGGGAATTGATCGAAAACTGCTCATCCAAGAGTCTTGGCCAGAAATGGAAGAAGAAAGAGTGGTATGTAATTCTCAACAAGGGGGGGGTTGACTTTTTACAGTGGGGTAATCCCGGCCTCAGTAAATGTAGTAGGAAAGGTGCCTGGTATAGGCCTCGTATAATGATTTGTGTAATGTCTGGGATTAGTGTGGGTGCAGTTGCTTGAAGGAAAGTGAAGGGGATGGGATCCAGGAAACAGGTGGTGGGATGGTTTGAGAGAAGGTGGGTGAATGTGTCATCCCTGGTCAGAGTGGAAAACCAGGAGAGTTGGCACTGACTATATAATTTGCATCTTATACTCTAATACTTATATTAGCGTATCATTGTGTTTATTAGCCAAATAAACCCAAGAAGGAGATGGTCTGATTAGGTGAAGGCTTAAATTTATTATGCTCCACTTTACTGTAGTGACACGTGCCTCAACCTTCCTCCCCTGTTATGTCAACCATGACAAACAAAGATCTGGCACCTGATGATGGCCTGCAGCACCCACCAAGAGGTGGAAAGGGGCTTTAGTAGCCCACATACACAGTCCATTTAGTGGTGATAGAAGCACATAGTTTGATCTACACCAACATTCACTTAATTAAACATTAAAACATTTTGGATTGTCTGTCAGGTTGTAAACAGTATTTTTTTTAAAAAACTATTTGTACATATGTTAATACAAAGGTGGACTAAAACTTAAAAGAAACAAAAGCTCTGATTGCCTGGTATAACTTACATATGGTGATGGTAAGTGACAAAATGTGGTTATTTTTCAGCATGAAAATAATCCCATAAAACGATAAAAACTAGTGTAGACCAGTGTGGAGGAAACAAATGTTACGAAGTGTGTGCATGTGTGATCAACATGAGTGCATCTTGCTTTTTTGAGTGTTCGGCTTCCATGAACAGATGATTCTGCCATGGACAGGGTTTGTATGTGTAATTGTGTTAAGGAGTGGAAATCAAATATGCTAGATTAAATGACAAAACAAACAGATGTGTGCGCCCCCCCCCCTCCCCCTCGTAATGTGAGAAAACAAGGACGTGGTAGACAGATCTAATAAAGCAGGCAGTGTGGTGGCAATAAGCTGAGTTAAGTAAGCTTGATTCCATCTATTAACACTGTTTACCATCTCCTTTATTACCCTGAGATGAATTGCGGCCCTTAGCAAAAGCTATGCTAAATCAAATAAGATTTAAATACATTTGCTGCTAAATCAAACGAGATTTACATACATTTGCCTGTATTCATTCATAGCTATTTTCATGCTGACGATTCTCCGGAAATCAAAGTAGTGTAGGGCTTTCAATGGGTATGTGTCACAAATGTATATTTCCCTGAATGTTTTTATGCTTGTGTGTATGCGTGGCTGATGGCTCCATATACAGCCGAGTCATAAGGTGACAAAGCGTGTGTTAAGGTTTTACAGCAATCTGCTCACCGGAGGAATATTGGTCGGATTCCAAGGGCCTGAAGTACATCAAACATACGGCAAAACAGCTGCTGCCGTACGAAAGATAAGCTAAACTCTTCATCATGCCATGTGACAGCTCAGAGAGCCACGCTGCACACATCGATCTCCATAGGCTTTTCAGTGCACGTCAAACTCTGAATCTATCTGCCACTGTGAAAAAGGTAGCCCGAGGGAGGGAAGAAATACAAAAGGAAAGAGAAGGAAATGGGTACGGAAACGGTTAATACTGGGGTATTGTGAATTTGAAAAGCAGGTGAGAGAAACTCCTGAATGAGCGTAAACTGAAAAAAGAACGACGACGAAGGGAAAGAAGCTGTAAACAGGAAGGATGTTGCAAGAGAACACATGTCCTCCCAGGAGACTTATAACCTGAGGGAACACTATGATCACTGCTATGTTTGTATGCCTGTATGTGCGCATGTGTGTCAACAGTAGGTGGTGTCTGTATGAACTATCACACGGTTTATTTATGATGGCTCCCCACTGACAGTTGCAGAGATGGAGAAAATGCTTTACAACTCAGAGCTTTTCGGTTCAACGTACAGGAACTCACATTAAAAAATAAAGTCTGTTTACACACAATGCTTATACTAACAGCTTTAAGCATGGCTTTGGTACACACTTGGTTTAGATGCATCCAAAAACTATGAATTTATATTTGTGGTGTGACACATTAACCACCAAGTATTTCTTATTAGATTTGAGGATCACACTTCTGTAATATAGATTTGTACTATTTGTTGGCTACAGGACAGATAAAAGATCTTTCTTTTATTACCACTGGACTCAGGTTTTTATAGTGAAGGCAAATGGAACAGTCATTAGACATTCAATTAATATTTGCACACTCAAAAACACACACACACTCTCGGAAGCCAGGTTTTGTATGCATCTTTAGTGGATTCTGTCTAATCAGGAGTATTGACAAGACATGAGAGGTGGCCATCGTGTAACTGATTCAGAATACTCCGCTCATGCCATGGTAAAATGGGGAAATAAGACATTAGAATGAAAAGTGTTTTATTCAATTTAAGCTTGCCAGGACGTACCGAATTGTTGTGTTGGTTGCCTGGTAACTGTAATACTGGGAGATACAAGTGCAGAGGGTGCAGAGAATAAGACTCCCACCATTTTTCTCTTTTCTTCACTTTGTGTCTTCTCTCACTCTCTCTCTCACTCCCTCCTTCTAGTTGTGTATATATTCAGCTGTTTTTATGAGTGAATGGCTGTACAAACATATACGTTCCGTCTCTCTTGTCCTGGACGTCTTTTTTTTTCCATGGATATTGACTCAGAGAGATCACAGAGCCACAGTTGTGACAGGAAGCTCATACTTTGACAGCAGGGATGAAAGGCAAGAATTTAGCGAGGTCAGACTTTGCTGAGGGAATATTTCACAAACCCATCAGTCTCATGTAGAAAGTCGTGTTGGTAGAGATGTGACATTAGCTGCTCTGTTTGTCTGTTGGCTTCGCTCCCTCTTGACCAGTCACACAGCAGAAAGTTGTGAAATTTACACTGGCTGCCTGTGTGTATGTGTAAAAGAGAAACAGTGCAGCTCTGTACTCAACACTTTTTCCCATATATGATTTCTTTTTTTACATTTTCTTTTCATTTTATTCCACTTTCATTCGTCCCATGGGCTATGCCACCGAAGATACTGTAATGCTGCAGCCCAAAAATGTGTGGAAATTAAATTTGAAAATTAAATTATAGGAAATTATCAGTTTTACTCTTTCACTTTCTCACTTCCTCGCTGTCTATCTTGCACCAAGGCAAGCTGTGAAATAGTACTAACAAAACATATTCATCTCCATCAGCCAGTGAAAACTGGTTATCAGAATTTAATGGCAAAACAGTGTGTGTGTGTAAGAGTTGAAAGAGTGGTCAGACTTTCTAACAGCTGGTTTATATTTCTGGACATGTTTCAAGGATTACTTTTTGCTCACTTTCTGACAGTAAATTGAAACGTATTTACAGTACGTTGATCACCAGAAATGAAAACATCTGTACTTGCAGGGTACAAGGAGAGTGATTTATAAATCTGTAACTTGGAAAAAAACAAAAAACAAAACAATAATTTTTATAGCCTGCAGACTCGGCACCCGCGGTTAAGATTCTCTTTGTTCTTCCTCTCTCGTTATTTTTTAGGCATTGTCTTCAAGAGCTGCACAGGTTTTCAGGCTCACTGGAGGCATTCCAATAGATCCATCAATTTGGCAAAGCAGTGTGTGTGAAGCATAAGAGTCATTCCCCCGGGAAACACACGTAAATGCACAGACATGTGCATGCTAATAGACGACCTGTGTTGTTCGTTTGGCTCTCTTCTGAGCTTTTTGCCAACAGGATGTCTTAGAGGTGATGCTGTTGTTGTTGCTTAGGTCCTCTGCATTATTGTTCCCTTTGTTTTTATGCTCGACTACTGTATATATTTGGTTTGTATGGTTTTCACAGAGCTGTTCACTGAAGCCTCCAATATTATGGCATATACTCTGCCAGACGACAGTCCTGTCTGTGCGTCCCCTCACTGATTACAGTGCTGTCATTCACAACATAATATGATTGTGCACTACTAGTGTGTGCATGCATGCATACTCTGCACTGAGCACACGCACACACAGACACACAAACAATTACACAATCGTGTCCATATAAAACACACCTCATATAGAAAACACTAAAAAGCATGGCCACTACATGGTCTATTTTTCCATTTTCATAAAAATTCCACTTGCAGTGAAGCACTGCATTCACTAACCAACAACGTGATATCTACAGTATCCCCGTGTCCTTATGGGTCTTGCAAGCTCATTAGAAAGCAATGCACTACCTTGCATGGTCTAGATGGTGTGATGTGACTAATTAAAAGATGCCACACTTTAAGGTCTCAGTTTGCTGAAGAGCTAAATCAGGACATTTGCTTTCAGGGTTGAACAATCGAGAAGTCTCAGCACTCATGATTGACATTCAAGATAAAGGAAACACTGTTTCTGCATGTACATGACAGATACAAACACTGTTCTTACAGCTTGCTAATCAGATGTTTTGTCCTTGTCTTTTCTGTTTTCTGGTGTCTGCCTCTTTTGCTGTCCATTCAACAACTTGGGGATTCCAGTGATGACTTTAAAAAGCAAAGTTCGAGGTGAGTTCTGTCTGCTTTTCTAAAGGTAGTATAAGAGTAATGTAAGGGAAACTTAATTCCAATTCTAATTGAACACAGTAATTAATGTTTATGTTTTAGTCTGGTTTTGCATACTGTATTTCCATGGCCATGGGATATCTTTTCTTTTTTCTTTTTTTTCTACACAGTAATTTTTAATTTTCGTTTCAGCTTAAATACACTGTTTTAATGGGATTGTCATTGTGTTTCGGTAAACACACATGGAAAATAATGGAAAAACTTACACATACAAAATGGTTTGCTTGGGATTAGAATCTGTGTTTTTTTTTTAGCTGTAGCACTTAAACATAAAGCTCATTTTAGTGCCCTATTTGCTAATATACTATATTTGTAACAATACTCTCATAACCACTAAATGAACCTTGAAGGTTTATAGGATTAAAAGGTAATTATTTAATTGTGTGACTCTTACCACCACTGAGAGACACTGAATAGGTCACAGTAAATTACTATGAAAATCGTCTCTATCATTTACTCTGTCTGCAAGATGGCAGCAAGTATGGATGATAGATCAGTAAGAGCCAGAGAGTGTTGATTTGAGAGGAGATAACCTGATTTCATTCAGCTGCATGCTTCAGTAAATATGCCTCTCAAAAACTAGAAATTTAGTCAACCACAAATATAATCGCCTTCTGTTTAGTTTCCACATTTGGCTAATGATAAGGAGAATAAGTCTCAAACACATTCACTTCCCAAGTAGAGATGCAATAATAAGTCAAATGAGCAGATAAGCATCAGCTCTGGGATGGGGGTGTGGGCATAAATAATAAAACAGGCTGTATGTATGTACAAATATATATTATTGCATATATTATTGATTAATATGATACTTGACGCACAATTAGTTATTTCAAATGTTTATTCAATGCTAAAAGAACATTTGTGCTGAATGTACATTATTACTGTAATTGCTCTAGGATTAAATATAATTTCAATGTAAGGAGATGCAAACTTAACCCTAAACCTAAAAAAATAATGTTGCTTATTCAGTGTCTCTGGGCCTACAAGGTGAACCCCTAACAGCCCCTTCCCCTCCCCAGCTGTGCAGTGCTGGTCCAAGCCCGGTAGAAATTGGGGAGGGTTGCGTCGGGAAGGGCACGCGGACATGCGGACAATGATACGCTGTGGCAACCCTGAACTCAAGGGATAAGCCGAAAGGACAAACAAAAAAAAAAAAGAAAAGAAAGAAAAACAATTCAGCTGGTACAAATGCTATTTCATCATCAACAGTAAAAAATAAAAAATAAAATAAATAAAATAAAATTTGGTCGAGTACATATAAAAAAGTAAAAGACCTTTATGCAAAAGTTTGTATCCTCCTTGATAAATTAATTTAAAAAAATATTAATTACTGATGAAGAAACAATTGTAATTGCTAATTGTGAAATAAATAGTATGCTGATGAAAAAATATTCTTTGATTTACTCTTTTTTTTGTTATTAGCTTTTGCACATGTGTTTAGCAGAATATGGATAGAATGGATAAAATAAATAAGATGGTGGGAAAACCACACATAAATAACAAAGAATGAGAGCAAATAAAGAACAATTGGAACAGTTAGAAAGAAAAAATAAAACTACGATGGTTAATATCTAGCAAAAATTACTTTTAGTTATGCTTTTTGCATTAAAAATATAGTTACATATATTACAACAATAGCAGACTTGATCCAGTAATTGTGATAAAAGTGTGTATCTCAACATGACAAATTCTGTCCTCTTCTTACAATACCCATCCTCAGCAGTAGCAGTAGTAGTAAAATCAGCACATGTCCCCTCTACATGTCACTTTTCTTTCTGTGTATGCATAATTAATTTAAACCATCTCTATCCAGGCACACACAGTTGCATATGTTTCACTGTAGGTTGCCACCTCATTTACTGTTGACCACATCCTCTCTTTAAGGCCACCCAGTTCTGACTCTCATCCTTCTCTATCTTAATGTGACTGTATAGGAAATCCATTGCACTCTTAATAGGGAACAGGGGATGTGTAGATCACACTCCTGCCTCTCTCACCATTATAATGAGAGTATTGGTTAAAAAAAACAAAAAACATAAAAAGCCAGATCAATGGGAATATAAAGGCCCAGTTTATCTCAGAGCACTAGTTCATCAATGTGTGTGTGTGTGTGTGTGTGTGTATGCATGATATCTATACTCTATTCTGTCTATGTTCATATTACATGCTGATGTTCAGTTCACTTCACATTTGTATTTGTACAATGACTGACATATATCCAGCTTTGTAGTGAAATCTGTTGCAGGCCTAAGCTGTCAAATACACAGATTTCAGGCAACTTCACCTAATTTCAATTTGCTCTCTGCGGCTTTAGTCTCGGCTTTAAATGCAATCAGTGTTTTTAAACTTCCCTCTGATTTCCTTATATTAAAATATTTCAATATATGTCATCTGGGGGACCATAATTACAAAATTCATAATGTGAGCAACCAGGTAACATAATCTGACCCGAAGGCTCCTCCGAGTTATGTCATCTGGAGGCATTTTTCAGCTAAAAGTAGCGAGATATTTTGATATAGGGAAGTCAAGAGGAATTTTAATGGCATTTCTGTACATGTAGTTCCCAAACTAGAACTATAAGAAGGAAGTTCAAAATCAGTGAAGGCGTCCTTTAACTGACCCATATGTGTAGGATAATATCAAAAACATCCTCTGTACTAGAGTCAATCCAAATGTACAGTTTTCTCATAAATAGCTTCTCCATAAATATTCAACTAATCTGAAACATGTGCTTCCCCATCTCTTAATTTGCCTCTAAATCTGTTGTTCACATTCATCTGTATTTTACACAGACAAATATGGCAATATGCGTACAAAAGATATAGGATATGAAGATACGTAAGATATGAATCAGATTTAGAACCCCAGATTAAAATGGTCCAGATCTGGTTTTAAAAAGTCTGATTCAGGTTGTTTACACTTCCCTTAAGATCCCTCAGATATGAGTCACTTGAGGTGAAAAGGATCTGGGCTATTTCAGCATGTAATGTGAACTTGCATATATATGATATGAAAGGACATGAGTGCTTTACATTTGTTCATTTGTAAATGTATATAGTATATTACAGCCAATTACTGTTACAGCACCAGTGATTAATTTCCCTCTCTCCCTTTCTTTGTTTCTTTTCTCTTTTTTTTATTTATGGAAGATTAAATCGGGGTTATTTTTAGAAAATGCGACAACATAATGGCATCACTGTCAGGGATGCAAATGAGCAAGAAAAAGAATCTCATTAAACACAGCACACAGATAAATGGCACCTGTACAGCATGTGTGTGTGTGTGTGTGTGTGTGTGTGTGTGTGTGTGTTTCTAGAAACCTTTAAAGTGTGCTCCTGAAATTGCTCTACTTTATTTAACGTTAGAGTTAGTATGCATGAAGTATAAATATTGCCATAGAATTACTGAGCCTTATGCTGTGGACTACAACTGGAGCTCCTCCTTTTAGGCTATATTTGTTCATATTTGGGCAAATATTTTAACCATGCCAGATTACAGATTCTTTGAAACCTAGTCATGATTTTACAGACAACAATCTCTTGTTTACTTTAACATGGAGCAAAACATTAAAATGTGATTTATCTTACTTCTGGAGCCGTAAGGAGCATTTTCTTTTGTTGGTTAGGGTCAGGGTCACACAACGGATGTCAAAAATAGCTGTTACACTGAACTAGATCAACAAGCTGGACTACAATGATTAACATCAGCTTATTTCTTTCTACTTACTGAGGAGGATTCATCTATGTTTAATCATATTCTCCAAAACTGGTAAAGACAGTCAAGTGGAATAGCATGACATTTTAAATGTACATTCCACACTTTCATCACACTCAGTTGTCACACAACTTTAAAGAGTTTCTTAAAGTATGTTCTCAAAAGTACTCGTGCTGGAATAGACCAATCTGAGCTTAGCTTTGAGATGAGATCTTCAGTGTCAACCTCACTGCAGTACTTTGGGCCCTGCCTGCAAGTTGTAGTGAAAGAGTAAAGCACCAAAGTACATGTGACACACTAAATGATAATAGCTCTTTTTAAAACTAGCACTTTCCACTCAGTGGAAATCTTGCACATCCCCCCTCCCTGGGGGACATGAAGCATTTCCCCAAATCACTCTTAAATGAACAGTCTCTGTCAAGACATCACCACACATTAGAAAATCACACTGTGTCATGTTGATTCGAGGGAATTTGGGAGTTTTTGGTGGCAGCAATGATTAGTTTGATTTCCCTCATGAATACCACCCTACTCTGAGATCATCCTGCTCTCCCCCTGTATAAAACTAGTGAATTTCTTCCTGTGAAAAAAAAGTGCAAGTGCAGCTCTCCTCCATATCTGTTTAAGAGCCACGATAAATCTGACTTCTCTGGTATTGTGCTTTTATCACGTATAACATAGTAAACCAGCAAGTGTGTGGAGGATTGCTAATATAGTTTCGCTATTGCATATATTGCATAGAAATATGGAATAGCTTTGAATACTTGACACTAAATGTACTACTATATATGTAGCTAAAGCTTTGCCTCTGCTGAAAATAGAACAGATTTCAATGTTGCTATTTCTTAGAGGATGAATATTGTGCTGCTCATTTTAAGCTGGCACTTCATATTAGCAACACACAAACCACACACACTATCCACTGTTGCATAAAGCATATGCACGAGTCGTTTGGTTGTGAGATGCAGACACAAACTCACAGACAAATACACTGACCTGTATACCTGTTCTGTTATGCATAAATCAGGTTAGCATAATACCATTGCCTGTCATCATCTGTTTAATGTCTGCAACCATGTACGAAACTGGTCCTCTTTTTTGTGGGGAAAGCATTTAAGATTTTGTTCTTTGATTTTTTTTTTTTTTTTTTTTGCACTTGCCTCAGTTGTTTACTTCATCCCCTCTTACCTTGCTTTCACTTATCTGTCAAAATATGTACTCCTGTCCTTACCCAACTCGCCTTTGCTCTCAGCTTCTTCTGCTCCCTTTTGCCAGCTGGAAGAAAGCAGTGTATGAAGTATTTATGAAGGCCAGGTTTACCTCTGTCATAAAACCATGAGATGTCTGGCCTTGGTTCAGAAAGGATAGTGAGATCCCTGGCCATTTTGGACTGAGCGAGCATGAACTCAGACAGCTTACACATAGAGAGTGGGCAGAGGTTTATATCTCTGCCCTTTAAATTGATGTGGCTGAATCAAGGGCAGGAATACTGGGCAAATGATTTTGGTGTCTAGGAGCATGTCTGGTCACCATTTTGAAATTAGTGTGTGGGTTTATATAAATGACGATATATAGGATTGGCTTCTGAAAAACGAGCTTGCACAAAGGTTCAGCCATAGCGGTTTCTCCACAGCAAAACAGAGAAACTGGTGTGTCTTCCTTCTACACATGTTTGTGTCTTGTAGTGTTTTGTACACACAGGAAGGTGCTATCATAGGAGAATTTCTTTCCTGGATGTCTTGTCACTACCTTAACAACGTCTGTTCACACCTTTCACACCCCAGATGCTACTGGGAACATCGACCCATCTCAACAACAAGCCAAAAAGACTTAATTTTTCCAAATGACAGCTCATAATTTATGCCAAAATGTCCTCCCTGTCACTGCATGCCATGCTTAAACACAACACCTAACATCACCTTGGAGAAGAAGGGGGATAGTTTGTTGATCTGACTCCAGGGCTTGACTTGGCCATCCAAGTGATGGCAGCACCAACAGCTGTCTGGTCTAATTACTGTATGTAAATGACAACAGCGCTGCCATAGCCAGCCTCTCTGATTCTGGATAATTAATTTCATATCTGCAGATCAGAAATGACTGTCCTGAGGTGGTTGTATGCCAGTGCTGAATACAAAGGTAGCTCCACCCTCTGCAGGGGTTGGATTCAATTTGCTCACAGCAGGAATCTTATCACTGTCAGGAGAGCTGGTTCAGTTTGGAGGTATGCAGATGTGTGTGCACACACTCACATAAACACACAGAGTCTGATATTTATAACTTTAGGCAACATTACATTGTCTTAAATTAATTTCCTGCAGACTTCCCCCAAGCATATACAGTATGTCCCTATCCCTAACCTAACTGCAGACAACCAAGTCAACTGAAATGTAATGATTGTCCACATGACAAATCTGTGGCATTTTACTGATTGTTTTTTTTATATTGATCATGCCATTGCCCCTCCCAGGTGTTAAAATATCTTAAAATAAGTTAACATCTAGTGAACCAATAATAATAGTTCTCCATAAGGAGAGTGAGTGTCATTTTAACTCTATAGTAAATCACAGCTGAGAGTGGCCACAAAAAAAAAATGCTTTCCTAAGAATACATCAGTCTATACTTATATTATACTATATGGTCGATACTATATTCTTTACGAGATATAGCCAAGAAATGTTATCTTTTAAAAGTGTATGCTATAGTCTCCAGAGTGTGCAAGTGCATGCTGCAACTGGATCCAATCAGAACAAAAGATGAAGCGAAAGGCCCAAGTGCACCATCTGCCCAAGAAGACAAGTACTTATAAGTGTCCTCCTTGAGAAACAGAGGCCTTACTGCTCTTGAATTGGCTGCATCATTGAATAAAACAAGAGACAAACAGTGTGCACAGACACTGTGAGTAGGAGACTCAGGTCAGCTGACCCCATGGGCAGGGTTGCAAACCCCTACTGAGGTTGGCAAATCTGAGGAAAAGGTTGCAGTGGGCCAAGATGCACAAATAGTAGACTTCAGATAACTGGAACAAAGTCCACAAGTGTTTGGATCCAAGCAAAGAACATGTGTCAGAAGCAGAGATCACGAAATATGATAGATGCCTGTTTAACACAGTGAAGTGTGGAGGTGGACATGTGATGATCTGGGAAGGCTTTGCCAATGGGAGAGCGAGTTTCCTCTGCAGCTTGGATACCACTCCATTATGAAGAGGCATGCCATTCCCACTGGGCAACAACTGTAGACAGTAAACCCAAGCATTCTTCCTGATTGTGTGAGAATTATCTGGAGAAAAAAATAGTCACCTGATCTGAACCCCAGTTGAGCTGGTGTCGGAGAAGGTGGACTAAAGAGTGTGGGAACACTGGCCAACCAGCACAGCAGAACTTTCTGCAGGGGGGTTCTCCCGAAATCCTGGGAAGCAATATCACCTGAATATCTGCAAAAAATAGAATGGCACAACTACTTGATGGAATTAAACCCCACAAAAGATAATAAAAATACAAAAGTGAACATATTTCCACTTGCCATTGTATTTAAATATTTCTCAATAGCTAATTCCACTGACATATTTGTAAGATACAGTATTACATATACATATGCATACATAAATTGTGTTTGTAAACCCTTATTGTTTTTTATCAGTTAGTTTTCTTTATAGAAATGTTACTGTAACAACATTAAAGAAAGATTTTTGTGCGGCAAAAGTGAGGTGTTATGGATTGAGCATCAAATGCTTTTTAGAGTTTTGTACATGAATGCATCCCAACATATTGTATGTAGAAAATTAATTTATAACTATTTCATACAGTGCAGTGTAAATGTTTGCCTGATTGTAAATAGATATGTACTGATATTTACATACCAAAAAAATTTAATGATAGGCAGTTGTTTTAAAAGATTGATATACATTTCACACTTGCCGCTACTTTTCTTTCCACAGGAACCTGCAATTTAATTTCCATGTGAATACTGGCATCTCATGCCAGGTGTAATAGTGTTAAGAAATGTTGATAAATCACATTTGAGATGCAACGTGGATTTGGGATGCATGTTGATAGAAGGCGTGAAAAAGGTCAAAGCAGAAGAGAAAGAAACAGGACTGTGCGTATGATATGTTCCTGAGAACGAGGAAGGAGTTTGTGTGAAAATTGACACAGTGGGAGGACGAGTCCCAGAGCGAGGGCAGGGAGTGATGATGCACTTGTCGGATATGTTAGAAACTTCCCGCAACAGAAGCTAACAACATTTTAGGTTCCACATTAACAGATAAAATTGGTTCCTGGCCAAACATAAGTCCTTTCCTGGCAGTTAAGGTAGATTTGTATTTTTGACATTTTGCTGATGCTCTAACCCTGTAAGGTTGTGTTGTTATGCTCAAGGACACTCTCACAGGGTACATGGCTGGTTTATAAATGCACAAGAGCTCCTGAGATGATCAAACCCTTGACCTTGTACTGTCTCTCCAATCACTAGACCACCCTGCTGCCTGACACTCTGAGAATCACTCAATTTGAGGAAGTTGTCTACCCAGCTGCGTTGCCACCTGTGTAACCTTATAGAGACTAACTGGTCATGGCAAAGCTGCCACGTCCTATGTGATCATTTGCACCTCGTTCATGACCATATGAAATGGTGCTTTTTAAACACTAATCTACGTGAGGTCATTTTTACAGTGTCAGTGGCTAAAACAGAACGTTGCTGCAGGGTATGTAGTTTGAAATGCTCATCTAGAACTCATATAGCAATACAGAAATATAAAATCTCTCATAGCTAAGAAGGAGCCATGAAATATGAGCTGTGAGGCAATAAGGTTTGAAATAAATCCGGAGGTTAGCCAATACTGTGTGGACGAGAAACCCAAGATGAACAAAAATGTTGCATTCACTTCATAGACCAACTATGTGGCTCAGCAGCCAAGCAGCCTTTAAGTGTGATGACAGGTTTTTACTTTTATTAGTTATTATTAATGTCAGTGACGTCCTTGAATAACCTGTCTCACTGTATGAGCACACTTCTCTTCACTCTTACTCTTTTTTTTTTTTGCTACATTTGTGCTACATTTCTGCATTTTCAGATTGCACAAATTACTTTGGCGAGCCACAATGCAAAATGGGCAAGACCTGTAGCGCTGTAGTAAATGTGCAGTGTTGCAATCCCATATCTACAGTTATCAGTTATGTTCAAATGGCCTAAAATGTAACTCAGCTAATCAGCTGTGGACTGCTTCTGTTCGTTTTATAATTGTGTATTCCCAGCCATACATCATAGCTCTACAGCTCAGTTGAGCTCCAGTTCTGGTATAAAGGTCAGTAGCTCCAGGCTGTCCGTCTGTCTGCCTGCATCGCTCTTTTTCTCTGCTCCTTGAATGCCTAAATAAGAATGCTTGGTAGACTCAGCTGCTCTTGCTTAAAAGGTCATGTCAGAAAGCAGACAGAATGCATCCAGGATACTCTTATCAGTATTATTTGTCCAGTAGTTTGCTTTGGCAACAGGTACTGTGTTTCTGAGTGTGCCTTTGGATCCTGTGAATATTTCTACTTGCTGTAAAAGGCATATGCTTCAGGAATAAGTAATAGTTTGATCTGCGGTGAAATACTGAAGGCAGTACACCTTGTTGGAGGTGCAAGTCCAAAATATTGTGGGAAAGCTTTGCAACCAGCCTTGATTATTACAGTAGGTGTTTGTGCAGGGTACTGAGTCATTCCATTAAAACTGAAGATCTCTAGAGAGACAGCTGTACGGCATGGGAATGAGCTTTGGTTTAGTCTCTCTGGAGGAAACCGTGATTTGCTATTTATTTAGAGGCAGTTGCAAACTGCATCACAGTGTTCACCATCCCCATTGTATATGCCATTTATGCTCAGTAAAGCAAGCCTAATTTCATTATATGATTACTTCATAATGTCATGAAGACGAGGACATTGTTGACATGGCTTAGCCTTAGCATGTCAGTCAAAGTGGAGGGCAATTAAACTGACCCCACTCTCCATGAGAGATAAAGCACAATTGAGCACCAGAAAGGTGGTAGGATCAAGATAAATTTAACAGAGTGGGGAGCACTGGGAGACAGAGAGAAAGTGAAAAAAAGGGGAGACAAAGAAAGTGGAAATGCCAACCGTCGGGGATCAACTAAAGCAGGAAATGTGAAAGGGAGAGAGCAGAACAGAGAGAAGGGAATTGACTGAAATGGATGTGAACTAGAAAAGATAGAGCAAGAACCAAAAGTAGGAGAAAGAGTGGAGTTGAAGTGAGAGAAGGATCTAAATTTAGACATGGAAATCAGGAGAGAACAGCTGCCTCCTTCCCTCAGGAGATACATTTAAATCAGGCCTGGGTGGCCAGAGGGAAGAATGGAAGAACCTACTCTACTGTCCAATTAGGCACACAGCGCACTTCGTTGTTCTAATAAAACCATCAGTGTGGCCCCTGTGGTCATTTCACTCCCACTGGACGTGTAGCACCAGACACTGACGCGGGGCTTAGGCAGAGGGATCCCCGGACTATTGTAGTTTTTGTAGGCACTAGCACCACAGGAAGAGAGAACAAGGAAAGAAAGGCGAAAAGAGACTTTGATATAGCACATTTCCCTTCCGTCCTCATAAGTAAACTTGTAGCACAAATAGATACAAACATTGAGTTTTGTTACAAAATTGTGGTATCATAGATTTTCTATAAATTCATTGTCTGTTTACACATCCTAAACTGTGCATAAATGCAAAAGATATTATACTGCATGGCTTTCTACATATTGATTTCTTGCAGTACAGTTCAGATGCTTGTGTTTTATCGTCCTCGATAAAAAAGTGGATAGATAAAACATTTTGGAAGCACTTATTTTCCCCAGCAGCACACACACTGTAGCACCTTGCCACAACCATTAAAATCACTTAAATCTCATTTTTTTCTCATTTTTGTTTGTGAAAGAGAGATCATTTGAAGAACAAACTAGACGATTATATTTTCTAGGATGACTAAACAGTTGGCAATACAACAAGCAAGTCCGACTTAAGTGTCTCCACTTTCACTGACGTTTCCAGTGACAAATGCTCTTTATTACTTAACTAAAATGACACACATTTGATTGTTCTCGCTCAAAAATCATTATCTTGACTGTTTGTGGTAAATTAGTTACTTTGCTTTGTGTCTAGCATAAAATAAATAAATGTATCACACTGAACTGTATGTTGCCCAACTGTGTAAGTGAGAAAGATGAGAAAAAGTACGTGATTTAAAGAGAGAAAGTATTAAAGGGAGGGAGGGCTGGCGCAGGAGAACGGTAAATCGTTGGCAGATCATGCCTCATGCAAAACTTTCATGAATAAAACATTTTCCTAGCCTCCCATAGCTCAGATCCATTTTTCCTCTGTTTCCCTCTTTATCTCTCACATGCATGATTAACCTCAGGAGGCCTTAATCAACACTGGAAATGACCCGTGCTCCTTGACTTAGCTCTCCTTTCCTCCTTCACCTCATCGTGTCTCCTCTCAACATGTCCTTCACCACAGGTCTCTCTGTGATAGGGTTTTTCTCACCTGCTCACCCCGCAGACAAGCTCTCTTTCGGGGTTTGTTTATCTTTCCTGTGCAATCATTAACTGAAGTAAGGAAAACACTAAATTGGTGGCTGATGCTTCCAGTGTTGAATGTGATCTAATACATAAACTCTGTTTGAATGCGGATGCATCAAATAGAATCTCACAGTAATGGAACTTTTGGCATTTAAAAACTACGGATTTGCAATTCTTTTCTTTTTTTTTTTTCCCTTTCTTAAGAAAGAAAGAAGTTAGCTGGAGATGAATAATCTTTCCTACCTAAGCCTAAGCCTCACACAGTCTTTAAAAGCTGTCCTCTGGGGGCAAGAACAGGGGCAGATTAATGGTTATTTATTATTTACTTGCTTTCCTGCTCAGTAAGCATCCCACACACACACACACACACACACACACACTCATAGAGCAGCATGAGCTATAATGTTCTGAAAACTGGCAGCCACCTACTGTATTGACGCACACAGTGCAAAAGTGACCTGTCCATGGTGCTGACAGCTACTTCTACTTTATGCAGGATTGCAGTACTGTTGGTCTCTTACATAGGCTAAGAATTACACATGCACACGAGTTCACTGAAAATGATCGTAGAGTAGATTTCTCCCGTACAGCTACAGTTTCAAGGTTGGTACTGCAGGATAAATACCCCCTGATGATCTATGTTAGGGTCTCGTTTAGGGCACAGTATTGGCCGGCCATCTTGCTCGCACCTACCTGATGCATCCTCTGTTCCTTACACATTTCTCTTATGTGTCATGTTGCAGGCATCAGCGGTCAGTACCCTCTGGTTCAGAATGTGACGGTGACAGAGGGTGGGACGGCAAACCTTACCTGCCGTGTGGAATATAATGACAACACCTCCCTCCAGTGGTCAAACCCGGCACAGCAGACCCTGTTTTTCGGGGACAAGAAAGGTGAGTTAGAGATTGACAGACTGCGGCAGCCACACGACAGATGGAGTCTTGCAAAGTATTTTCTGTGTTGGATTTGTGGTGGTTGAGAAATGCACAACACACACAAAACAGGATTTTTTTTTAAAGTTGGAGAGCAACCTGTAAAAACCCTCTATATTCCTATGTTTGTCACTTGAATAAGCCAGTTTTTGTTATGTCATAGTATCTGTCCCACATTTCACATGTCTGTGTTTTCCTCTCAGTGCTCTGTTTGCACAGCAAGTGTATTCAGAGTAAGGAAAAACAGATACACACATGCCCGAGCCTGTTTTCATACAGACTTAAATGCCTTTCCTTTGGGGATGGAGTGTGTAGCTATTCATTTATTTTGCATATGTTTTGTAATTTATCCCTCACCTTTACACACACATGCACAGGCAAATGGGTGGACAGTTGGACACACATATTTCTCTCAGAACACTTGGTTTCAAAAAAATAAAGGGACCAGTTATCTCTATAACTTGTTTAATCTCAAACAGCCTAAGCAATGGTGGGCATCACTCTGTTTGTGTGTAGTCCATTTTAACAGAGTTTGTGTATTGTTTGTGTATTCTTGGACAGTTAGTACATAGTAATTGATTAACCCAGGTGTAATTTGGTTACGTATTTGATCACCAAGATATTTCAAGTGCAAGCATGATCAATGCAAATGTTTGAGCAGTTTCCTGTGGAAAAAAAGTGCAGATCAGATCTGTTTTTGCATGCTTCATACAGTACCCAAATTTAACAGCTACAACTGGGGACCCTGGCAGACCAACAATATTGACTATAGATGAAATTATGTAAAACTAATGAGTGGATGTTTTTCAGTTGAATACTGTTAACATGCAGATTGGGAAAGATTTTACAATAGTGTGCAAAAGGCAGCAAATCAATACAAATCAACTGATGCAGATGGGTTTAGTACAACTACTAGTTCAAACATGGGGATTCAGATACATTTGTGATATTTAACAGTGCAACATAAATTACAATACAACCTCGACCTCATTAAACTGTTAGTATTCAGTACTTTATATAAACTCAAAGAAGAAAGTTTTGTAATGCAGGACAAACTACGTTGTGAACTTCACAGCCCACCTTCTGAGAGAAAATAGTCTGAGAATAATGTGATCTGCAGACAGGCTCCAAGCTCTTTATAATAAACTGTTTATATACTGGAGACCTGGAAGGTCCCACAGAGAAATTCCTCCCATTAAAAGGATGCAAACCCTTGTTTTCTTCGCACACATTTATGATAAGTGGTGCACAAACACACACACACACACTAACGAGAACACACAAACACGCTCCTTGGGTGTGGCACAAGCTTTAATGGCTAATAATTACAAAGGGTTTATTCCTGACCTTTCACAGCCTCTTCAGTAAAGTTCCTATAAAGAGGATTCATGGGTGTTATTTTGCCGGTTGATCTCTGCTGAAATGATTGTACCCTGAGCGTCTCTCAGCTGTATTAGTTGAGTGTAATAAGAGTATGAATCACACTCTCTTGTAAGTGTCTGGATTAAGCACATATGGGATTTATGCAGTTTTCTTCTGTTATCCTTCTTCCCTCTGGGCTGTCTTGTCCATTTGTGTGTTCATGCTTTACGTGTGTGCGTGTCTGTATGTGTTTTTCTATGCAGTAGCTAACTGAATGAACGCATGCACAAAGCATTTCATTTTTCACATTTTCACTTATCTACCTGCTTTTTTCAGAAAAAGCATCAGTAAAAAGCTCAGTGAACACCAAATTCAACAGCTGATGTTCTCTGCAGGTTATTCCATATCACACCAGGGGTCGGCCTTGGGGGTCTATTTCATGGCATTTCCAGTGCAGAGCTCTAAGATTGGAAATGAAAAAGCAGCCAATGACTCACTTTTTATAAGAAAAGCAAAAGGATACTACTGAGGCCTCCGAATTGCGTTGCTGTTTTGGGTTGACTGTATGAGCGTGTGTGTGTGTGTGTGTGTGTGTGTGTGTGTGTGTGTGTGTGTGTGTGTGTGTGTGTATGCTTTGGGAGTTGTCTTGCTGAACGTGGCAAATTCAGATGCACATGCTGATGGGAGCACTGAGATGGTGAGTGTTTCCAAAGTGCCACTGGCAGTGTGAGAAAGGAAAGATGTCTCAGCTGCAAACGCCTTTGAGCACAGTAGGTTTCAGATTAATTTTCCTTGCTGCCTGTTGGGAAGAAGAAGACGGGGATTAGGACAAGCACACAGTTGCAGAAAAATTCAGCCCCAGCTCGCCAACTTTTAGCACACTTTGCTTGGATACAATTAGCTACAAAATATTTGCTTTTGTTCTTTATGCCAGTACAAAGCAAATAGTTTTCATAAAGCTCAAGATCTATATCTCCATTAGAATAAGTAAACAAAATATACATTTATATTTATTATGCAATTTAAAAAAACTAATTTCTGTTATACAGTAAGCTTTCTTTGGAATCTCATCTACAACTATTGACTTTTTAATTTATTTTGTAGTAATAAATATTACATCTCTGTGATTTATAATATACAGAATAGATCAACATTCCAGCCTTCGTTATATGTAGACAAATGGCCGTAACAATCAGATGAATATTTAATGTTCTAATTTAACAGATGTTGTCTGTGCACATGGCTGCATTGTGCATGTGTCGTATCACAAATAATGTCACTTACATCCTCTGTAAAAGTCAGCCACAGAGCATTAGCATAAACACGTTGCTTTTTCAAAGACAAATGCAGCATCTGACTCCATTACAGTCCTTTGAGTGGTGCCGGTTTCACGGCTGTTGTTGTTTAATGTCAGGGCTGAGGCTCACCTCGAAGACGTTTAGTCAGATGAAAGAGACTCCTCTTGTCTTCAGTCCTCTCAAAGGTGCTGCGATGGCTGTGAAGAGTTGTTTGAATTTCAAATAAGTCATTGTCCCAAAAGTAGCCAATTTTGTCCTTTCCATCACTTACCACTGAGGGACTTAAGCTGTGCTTCGACAGCTAGAGAGAGAGATGAGCACTGGGCAAGTGGGATTCTCTCTTTTATAAGATTCGAAAGAGGCTAATATCTTTTTACAAATTGCTCTTTTGGTTTCACGTAATTCAAGACTTGATAATAGCTTTATTTCCTGGATGGAGAAATTTTGCAGTGAGGCATAATTACAATTTATTCCTTATTCCCATACTAACCTATGTGTAATTACTTTCCCGACTAAATGTGCAGGGTTATTTAGTGGACTCATCATGTGTGAACACTGGCTAAGGTTTGACATGAAAATCCTTTATTCAACATGGTAACTAATTTGCTATCCCCTTTTCATCACATTTCTTTTCCAACACCCACATATGTATTTTCATTTTCAACCTGTAGTTGCTTTCTCTTCTTTTTAATTATGTGTCCACCCCCGCCTTCCAGGGTCTGGCAGGATCATGGTTTACCTGTCCTGATATGCATCATAAGGAATTTGCTTGCAGGACACATTTGATAGAACTAAACATTATACATTATACCTTTGTCCCAAATGTGACTAAGCCAGCAGGTACATGTATGGACACAAAAGATTCTACATGGATTTTTCAGGTTGGACATCAGTGGTCATTTAATTAGCAGCATGATTAGGGTAGTGCTCATTTTGTCGTAGTAGAGAGAATCTAGTTGCCCAGTGACATGTCATGGTACTTGGTTAGTTCTTTCCTGAAGCTTCAAGAATGCTTGGTTTATTTTTAGTGGAATGCATTTTTATTCAGTTCTGACTCACTCTCTGACATCAGGAAATCATTTCAACACTGGTCAACCCACATGTGCTGTCCTTTTTTATTTATTTACTTTGGTTGTGATTTGTTTTTGTTTGTTCGTTTGTTTTCATTGAATCATAAAGTCTCTTTTTTGAAGGAATAAAAAAATGATTTAAGGATCTGGAAGGACATACAGGTTGCTATTGGGATTAAGCAGTAATGCATTTTTAAGATTTTAAGATTATTTCTTCCAGAATGCAAGAGCTTGTGCATAACTCAGTTAGTTTAAACCTATATTCTTCCATACATACGTTCTGCGTTTATTGATTTGACGACGGATTTGATGATATGGCAGTAAAAATTAATGTGGGTTGCAGTTAAATAGGTGCCTCACATTATTCTTAAAAAGCTTGAATATAGTTTTAAATTGCTGCCAGTTAAATGATGATTTGAGGCCACATTTATAGTTATTTCAGTTTTATGGAAAACAGAACTACCTATTAAAAGGTCACAATGACACAGTCAACTTCAGTCTGAAGTCAGTGAGCCACCACACGTATGTAGCATTAGCACAATACTGTTCCTAGGGTCCCTTTAGTGGACATCGCTGCCTCCACCGTGCCATCTGCAGATTGATTGAATTTGTTTAAACATTAAGATTAGTGTTACGGGTGAACAGCTAAGAGCCAACTGCTCATTTTTAGACCCCCAAGCAGCTGAATATGAAACTATTCGGGTCCTCAGATGTCAAATATTCAGCAGTCTGAATCAATTTGCTGGCTGTTTGTGGTTGTGTGAGCGTGTTCGTGTGTGTGTACGCTTGTAAGTGCACATATACGTGTGTGCCTGTGGAATGCCAAGCATCCCACCTCCCCAGTATGCATCCATGAAAGCTTTGATGCATTCAGAGTATCTGTGCCTGAGCAATTTAGGGGATAGGCTTTTAAAAGTTTTCCAAAGTAAATAACAAAATAAGAAATGCCTGACAGACTTTTTATTAAACAGATAGCAGAACTTTTTCTCAAAACTTAATCTTAGCAGAAAGTTAAACTTTTGAGACAGCTGTCTTTTTTTTTTATTTCCTGGAAGAGTGCCTCTATGAAACATACCTTCATATCGGCCTGAAGATTGGTACGGTGTTCTCTCTGATAGAAAAAACTTGACTGTAAATCTCCAAAGATCCCTAACAAGTCCCCTCTCTCCTCGACAAGGGCCATAAAACATAAGAGCAAGAAAAAGAAGAAAAAGGAGATGGAATGTAGGCCTTGGTGGGATAAAGGAGGGGAATTAAGGAGGCATTTTATGAGAGCTTTCAGATGCAATTATCACCCCTGAAAGACAAACTTTTCCTTTGACCTTGACAATTATGCAGCTTTTTTTGTCTCTTTGCACAACTATGTTTGAGAAATATTCACCTTTTGGTAAAAAAAAAAAAAATTCCACTTCTGTTTGCGTTACAGTAAGAGGTGCACAGAGATATAATAATTAAAAGTGGAGATCTGCTTACAGTGTGTCATTGTCATTGATTGTGTGTTTTGCCAGTGAAAGACAAATATCAGCTGTGTTTTGTCTGCTGTAAAGAAGCTAAGGATGAGAAATAGACTATATAGTCAAATGAAGCAATAGATGCTGTTATTACTGCCTTTATTAGTAGAGCCACTTATCATTTGTGAGGTGCAGAGAGAAATACCTGAGGCAAATGGAAATAATTAGCTCACACTCAGTGGCAGGCTTAGTCTTTCTCTATTTTAGGAGAAAGTTCTGGAGCATAGTTGTAAAAAGAAACCATATTTCATACCAGAAATCAAAAATGTCTCTGAGCAATTTTTTAAGTATTATCAGAGTGAAAATGGGTCTCTGCAAATATTGTCCACTTTCTTTCAAAGGCTTTTTCAAAGTCATTTTGAAGGATAGCTGCAGTGGGTACTCTAGAAAAAAAGGTATACCTCCTCACAGACCAAGGTACCTGTTCTTGTATTCTCAAGCTGCAGGAGGAAAATGTATCTCTCTGCAAAATACAATATGGTTTATAGGCAGGATCCGTCTCCTCACTGACCTGCTTCTCACAAGGACTTAATGAAGTACGGTTGGCAGAGGTGTCCCACTGAACTCTGCATGGCAGGTAGTAACTGATGAAAGAAAATCATTTCTGTCACAGGAGAAATCTCCACAAGCCAGTAATTATATGGAGTATAGCACATTTTTCATTTTAAAAAGCGAGTGTGCCTCAGAAAGGTAACAGCTAATGGAAGCTGAGGAATGGCTGAGATACAGGATATACATTAAGCATTTAAATAGATGGTGCATTCTGTTAGTTTTTGTCTCTCCATCACATTCAGACACAGGCAGCTGAATGTATATTCCTAAATTTGCACTTTTCTCATTATAAATCTGTGTCCCCCGAATAAGCAAACACCTGCTAATTCTATAATAATACAGCCTGTCCCTGGATAGATGTACAGAGTGGGAGGGTAGCAGGAGAAGAATCTGAGCGGGAAGGGTCAGAAGAAACGGAGTAAAGTGGCTCATTGCAGTTATGAAAACTTTCACAATAAATGTGCACAACGCTTATTACTTATCCCTCAGACACACACAGTTTACATCAATCATGAAACTGGTAAAAATGCATTGTATCTAGTGTCAGTGTGAGGTACGTCTGAGGGATGAGACCCAACAGAGCAAAAGCCCAGGGGCCTGAACCCACATCACAGAATCATGGGTTACAAAACCTAACCAAGCAACTATGTGTTGTAAAAATGTTCTGACGTCATAGAGCCTGAAACAGGCTTTTCAAATCGGATGCTGAGAGCAGGAAGACATGTACAAATGCACCTATGTGTGTATACATACAGATTAACTCCACCTGAACAGATGCACGACTGAATAAGAGGAACCAATTTACCAGTCTTTAGCTGGCAGATGCAGTAAGTACGTCAGCGTACTGTTCCATTTCCACTTCTACTAATGGCTTAGTAATCATGCAACATCTGACTCACTGTAAGTATTGATTGACTTTTATAAATGATTATCAGTCCGAATTTCCAGTTATCAGTTTTTATAAGTTAAAATCATGCATAATTCCACATGTTTCTTTGAGAACAGCTCAATGCAAAGTAAATATTCATTCATTTATTATGTATGATGAACTTTATGCCTGCCTTTAGATGGGAGTTTGCATTAGCGTACAGTATGTTCTGCCCACCTGCTGTGCACTGACTCAAATACTCTCTAGGTTATTTAATTGGAAGTGTACCAATTTAACTGTGTCTTTTTGCTCTATAATTAGTCCAAATTACATAGTTCTTTTTGAGAAATGTGTTGGAAATAATTAGGAAATTATAGGGCCAATAAATTTAAACGTTTCTGCGTTGGACCCACACTCACATGGAGAAATTAATTTCTGTATCATATTAAAAATGTTACACAGAGGTGAAATCTTGACTCAAATGACAGAATAGGTAAAATGGTGGTACATGCTTTATTAATATGAACCTGTTATTCATAAATGGGTCAAATAATTGTAATCATCATACCAAACACGTTTGTATCTATTCACAGTCAGTTTTAATAAGACCGTTCCACCAGCTGACAGAACGTCTTCCCACAGAATAAAAATGTCACTTCTAATTTAAAAGTAACAAGACATCTTTGACCTTCTCTCTTTGCAGCTTCTCTCTGTCTCCGTTTTTCTTTTCAAAGATGAGCCTTTCTTCACACCCTCTACAGTTTTTTGTTTTTCATATACTGTACTATAAAGAACAACTGTCACTCTGTTGTGTCTCTTTGTGAATGTACTGTTTGGAAACAGAGAGTGCTCCGGCTTTAGTGTTACGACCACTTACTCGTTGTTATGTGATTGGTCATGGCTTCAGGGGGAACCTCAACAAGACCTGCTCCTCAGAGCCAACGCTCATCAGCACTTGTAATTAGATGAAAAATCTTAAAATCCTCTCTGGGTTTCCGAACATTCTACTGCATCTGCTTTGGCAAGCTCATACAACTGTCATGTCTCAAGCTACCCTGTGTTTTCTCTGCAGAGTTTAGGGCAATCAAATTTATAAAATACAGCTAACCAGTCCCCCCCTGCTCTGTCTCTCTCACAAACTGTAAGCTCTGTGTACTTAACAAGCCGCAAACTAGACAGAGGTGTATTGACCATTTGTTGCAAATACAAATCACACTTTGATGCTGACAAGTGCAGCTTTGCTTTCTCTCTTTCTGCATTCACAGAGAAACAGACCAAGGCTAAATGAGCAAAAACTGTGGTTGTACACTCAGTAAGTAGTTATTGTGGCATACAATCCCAGCACTCTTTGATGTTAACAACGACACCGTCCTCCATGAACACATTCAGGACTGCCTGCACTAATGGTCTCTAATGGATGGCAGCCAACTGCAGCATCTTCGCAGACAAATGGCAAAGCATTCCCATCCTCTATTTTCTCTTTTGATATCCAACCTTTCACTGGACATAGAATGAGAAATTTAGAAGTTGCATTGCTAGGGAGAAAATAAAACATTGAGTGGAGAATATAAAGAAATAAGATTTTAGAAAACCGGAAGTGGGTTGTACTGGGTTGTTTTTCATTTAATAGAAAGTCATGAGCCATGTGTAAACTATGTATAGTGTGTGTGTGTGTGTGTGTGTGTATCATCATATACCTTATTATTGTATGTAATGTAATAAGCTTTAAGAAATGAAAGACAAAAATATTCCTAAATCTAACCTGAATGAAGCATTTCTGTGGAGATCAGGGTGATCCTGCTTTTTGACATATATACTATCTTGATCTCAGCCTTTAAACATGCAGAAATAACACTTTCCAGATTCTAATTTGAATTATCAAACCCTTAAATCAGTTATATATCTTTCTCTGTTCTCTGCCTCAGATGTCTGAGGCAGGTGCTGGTTGAGAGGATTTTTTTTTAGAATATTCTGTGCTTTTCTAAGGACTGTCTATGTGTATCCTTCAATCTCACACAAACAACTTCCCACAATGGGCTGTTGACAAGGGGGAGAAAGAAAGCGAAAGAGTTGTATCACAACGCGAGCCAGCAACAGTAAATGTATTTTCTGACATTTGCCTGCTCATACTTCCTTGCCCAAAGCA
This sequence comes from Channa argus, assembly GCF_033026475.1. Lineage (NCBI taxonomy): Eukaryota > Metazoa > Chordata > Actinopteri > Anabantiformes > Channidae > Channa > Channa argus. The sequence goes on along the minus strand of NC_090220.1, from coordinate 1,694,726 downwards.
AATAAGACAACAGCTGAATTGAAGCATTACATTCACAGGTTAGTGCAGCTGCCTGAGTCGACAGAATGAGGTCTGCTGGTGGGAGGAAGGCGAGAAACTGAAAGACTGACAGAGAACGAGGGAAAAAGTATCTATTCTTTGTCTAGAATCAGTCCAAATAATATTTTCCTTGTCTTACTAAAGTAAAGTTTGCATCCCATTGAAATGGCAAAAACTGAATTATTATTATTATTTTTGTTGATCAACATATTACTTAATGCACATTCAGCATGTACACATTCATCATCAGAAGTTGATGGTAAAGGAGCGCATTCAAAGAAATAGTAAAGTAAATATAAAATAATAAATAATAAATTAATAAAAATGGCATAAAACATTATGTCAATAAAACCTTTTATTTAATTAACTTAAGTAAAAGAAAAAAAAAAAGTTCAAACATTTAAAAAGAATTTTAAATCGGGTTGATCTCCAGGGGCAGTCTCAAGCACTTTCCTGAGAGCAACGAAAAAATTGGATCAGGAAAAAACCTTCATAAACCTGGAGTAGGATATAAAATATTTCAAAGCACTTAGGGACACCAGCACCACCTGTTAAGACCATAATCCAGAAATAAACACTTCCAAGAAGTGGAAAAATTTAGGAGGCACTAGGAAATGTGCTCGAGACCTACGTAAGAATCTAATACAAACAGCAGGGGACATGACAAAGTCAACAGAGACAACTAGAATAGTCTGCACGAGTCTGGACTGTTTGAGAGAAAAGCGTGCAGGACGCCATTTCTTACTTCTGAGGCAACGTGCTCGGAGCATAGTAAGGAACAAACAAAGCAAACTTCAGGTAAAGCTGGATGTAATGTAGCTTTTCCTCTGCTGATATGAAATACAGGACATGATCATAAGACTTTAGCATAGCAGAGCTTGCAGTCGGCTTCAGTTTTGTTCTCTTTTTTTATTTTTTTAAACGTATGCATTGATATCATTTTAATAATTTTACTGTAATGTCCTTTTATACAGTCCATTTCTTTTGTTTTGACCATTTTTGTTATTTCTGATGATGAATTTGATGAAGATGAATGCACATTCAGTATTGCAATGTCTTTGTTTTACTTGTTTTACAACATTTTGAACTCAACTGTATTGGCTGATGAGGTGGATTTGTCTGTGTGTATGCATACAGCATAAAACGTCTTTTCAGGGCAGGTTTCATCATTAACTACGCTGTCAGTGCGTTCGATTCAAATTAATTTAGTGGTGTTGCACTGATGGCCACATGTGCTGTACTCATAAGCACACAAACTTGGAAACAGGAATGTTCTGTCACCAGTACCAAGCCTGAAGATATGTGCTTATATCAACTTGTCATGCCTGCTCAGGCTCAGTAAACAGCATGTAGAGATAACCGGTGTTGCGAGGGATGGGAAGGGACAGAACAAATCCAATAATAAATAAGAGAGAGCAGCTGTCGTTTAGCCAAAGTGATTATAACTCAACTGCCATTTACTGTAGGTGTTTAGCCTGGAACCAGCAAAGCAAAGCTATCCATCCCTTGGCAGATCATATGTCACGAGATAGTGTGCTCACTGACATTTCTCTACATTTGTCAGCTCTGTGATCGTTGCAGCATGCATATGCAGGTGGTGTACAAAGTATGCAGTTACCTCAAGGGCCAGACATTTACCAATGACTAACACATTACAACTGAAAGTGCATTAAAACACAGCGGAGACTGTAGCAGTGGGCTGCAGTTACATTTTGAAGAGAGTTTTTAAATAATGTAATGAAGAAAATAAAAGATTTGCAGAAAGACAACTCAACTCTGCCCACAAAACAATCCGCACAGTCCTCTCTACGTTCTCTTTTGTTGATTTCATAATGTCACATGTCTACAACAGTTTCACAGTTTTGAAGTATAAAGTCTGGTCTGAAGACTGGAGCATCCTTCAACTGGCCATCCAATATCAGTAAATCCATTTCAGCTCTCACATCTTGCCAAACTCATTAGGCCTCTTTCTCAGCCTGTTATTGCACTATTGATTTCCATTGCCATTATGTGTTTTGGAAGATTACATTTTCATATAAGTAAAATGTCTATGATGGATTTCCAAGAGTATTAGTATGGTGCTATAACAATACATACACTGTAAAATTAAAAAAATATATATGATTTTTGGTTATTAATGCACATTGCACAGCTTGGTTTCACTAGGCAAAAACCACTTTGTAACAGCAAGTTGTGCATTTGACAATAAAAATAATTTCTTATCCTCGGGTACACATTAATGTAATTATAGGACAGTTTGAATAGCACATCAGTAAATGATGACACAAGCTGAATAGTCCATTTTTGGAGGCATAACTTTCATAGGTTTGGTCTTTTTTATTCTGGAGGAACAATTGCTCTGTTACTGTTTGATAAGACTCGTGTGTGTTGTAAAGATGGCTCTCTGCTGCTGTTTCCTCAACAATATGCAAGCTTAGAATCATATAGTATAATAGAGGGACCACAAAATATAAACACATCAGTGATCTCCTGCAGCTGTGATCTCATACTCGTCAAACTCCCTTAGTGTGCCTCTTACACTCCACTGCTCTTTCTTTCTTCCCGTCTGTTTGACTGTGTTCATGAAGTAGATTATTTCAACAGACATAAATTGCATAGGATGAATACTAAGCTCTATAGTTTGCTGCTTTACCATAATGTACACTACAGAAGAATGTGTGAAGAATAGTGAAAAACAAAAAATGTGTCATAATATACAGTGTCATAATATGAGATGTTATTATTGTGCATTAAAATCACATTAAAGCTAAAGTGCATATCTCAGCAACACTGCTGAGATAATATTTATCACTTTAGCTTGGTGATCTTTTTTGTAATGTTCTCCATTTCCGTCTCTCTCTGTCTGTCTCTCTGTCCAGCTTTAAGGGACAACAGGATTGAGCTGGTGCGTGCGTCGTGGTCAGAGCTGACCATCAGCATCAGTGATGTTACGCTGTCTGATGAAGGCATGTACACCTGTTCTCTCTTCACCATGCCTGTCAGAACAGCCAAAGCTTACCTGACTGTCCTAGGTGAGTACAACATCTGAACAAGCATTTTTATCCTTCTTAACGAAATAAAAGGTTTTACTTTATACAGCATCCAGCACAACAGATGGCAATCAGTACACTGAAGATAGCTATAGTTGCTAAAAATGTCAAACTGGTTGGGAAGTAAGGAGCCAAGGAAAGGGAGTAATTGTTTTGGACGGATGCAGGAAGACTTGTTATACAAAGTTATTTAACGCTGAGTTTGGGCTTTCGCTCAATTATTTATTTTGGTTGTGTTTGCAAAATGTCTAGCGTAGTGCAGTCAACTGAAAAATGAAAACATCTACCATATGCAAGGATTCCAATATCAATATTGTGAAAATGTAATTGTCATTATCATTAGTCTGGCCAAATGTGCAACCTTGGTCCAGGCTAAACCTTCTCAGTAGCGTGATTCTGTTGTCTTTTATATGCTCACTAAGTAATATGCATCTCCAAAGAACACACTAATGAAAACAAATAAAAACCAAGTAAATACTATTGTTAGGTCCTTTCACCCATTAGTAATGTTTGTGTTGTGATCATCTGCCCACACAAACATTGTCTCATTTCCTGCCACTGGGCTTATTATCTTGCCAATTAGTTTTCACTAACATTAATAGATATGCTAGTGCACTCCAGGACCATTAGCAGACTCTCTGTGTTAACAAGTAGGCTGAAAATTAGAGACATTAAAGGCTCAATAAGGATATGGAGAAAATTATTTTGCAATGCTGAACAATAGTTAATGGTGTAGGCCAGGAAACGGAGAGGACAATTTAATAAACATATAACATGGTGTGGGAACGGTCTGGTTTATCTGCCACTGACCCAGGACAGGAGAAAATCTTTCACATAATTTGGACAAAATAAATAAATATACAGTGAACTTCACAGTCTAAATGTCTCAAAATTGTGTATTTTTCTATTAAAATATAGTTTTAGCAGATCTTAAATGCCTTTATGAATATGAATAAATTTAGCTTTCAAGGATATAAAAATATGGATGTACAACTTGATGATGGTACTAGATTTGAAAAAGTTTAATAAAGATTATATATGTTTATATAAGATTAAATAAGATAAGATATAATATAAGGTAAGATTAATAAAGTTCAACCTAGGAAAATATGAATATGGGTAACATTTTGTTGTGACATTTCACTCATTACCACATATGTGCACCTGATAGTAACATGAACATAAACATAAAGAGGCTATAATGCCAATGGAGATCATACACTGGGCATCATAAATCTGTGCACAGATTTTCATAAGAAAATCCATAGATATTTCTATAGATATTTCAATCTGGACCAAAAGGAGCCATGACACCAGGCTTATCACTTCAGCCTCCAAGTGAAAAAACACAAGAGTTCAGTTCATAGTAACTGACTTTTAGTTCGGCTCTAAACAACTTCTCCCAGTGATAATGACCACAGTGATCTTTCCTGTTTTACTTTTTCTCCGTGCATCAGAAACTGAACTCTAATTTATTTATCAAGTCTTGAAAATGCTGTTGGTCATGTTTAAACAGTCATGCACATACACCACAACAAAACCCAGGATGCACAAGTGAGCAGAGAAAAACACACACAAATGCGCACACACACACACACACACATCTACAGACAAACACTCACACAAACAGACGAGGATTAAAGCTCTGCAGCCTCTAGCCACCCATGGGGAACGTGACTGCAAAAGATGAACGTTGAATTTGATCTGCTCTCATTCAGTGTGGGTGAAAAAACATCATACACTTTTCTGAATCAAGCCACATTTAATAATTCATATGCAAGACTTAGAAATATTGAAATTTGCACTTTTCGCAGCTAAAAACAATGCATTAATCCAATTTGCACTGGAAAGCTTGCACAAATAAAATGACATGTATTGGATTAAGTCAGATGATAAGGGGTAATTTTCATGCCAGATTGTACCATGCAGCAGCTATTGTTAAGGTGTTGTACAAAGTTTGTTTACTCTAAAGGATGTTTCTATGTACAGTGCAGAATTATCATCACTGATGGTGAAATGTCAGATAGGTCATTATTGTTCAAGATAAAACGTAACTACGTAAAACAATTTACATAAATATTACATAAGTACCAGAATTAAGTAAAACAATGTAAATGTGTACAAATGTTCATAGTGACATGATTGTTTCAAACCCAGCTACGTGTTTACTATCTCATCCTGAGATGCTTCGTTTTTACATTGCTATGCAGCTCAGTGTTGGCATATAATTAAACAGATTGTCCTCATGTTTTTAGGGATTACTACAGAACAGTGATAAGTATAATACAACCATTTCAATTTGTTTGCTCATTTGCCCTTAGACCATTTTTGAGAAATTAAATGTTACAAATTTTAATATTACTTTTTTTTGTCCTAATATATCAACATGCCATTTTCTCCCAAATTAGTTAAAAGTGGTCTCATTTGTTTTTACATGATTTTTGCAGATTTGTGCAAACAAAACAAACATCTGTGATTCATTATTTCTCAAGTTATCACAATTGTTTTTCCCGAATGTAATAAGTTATAAGTAATAAGTAATCTCATAAGTTGAGAATTAATGGAGCAAAAATGTTTGCTTCATATAAATGATGTGCAAATGAATGAGTCACCACTTTGAATTCATTCCGTAATGAGTTTATCAAGGCTAATTCATAAGGTGCTGCTACAGTATTTAAAAATGTAATATTTTAAGTTGCATAAAGGTCTACACCCAATGCATAAATGACTCAAAGTATTTTTATTAATATGTGATCATATAGGTCAACTTCAAAGGGGGACAAACTTAGACTAAACTGGTGCAACCTTGTCCTCTATCTTGTTAGTCAAATTTCTTTGAGTTTTTAGATAAGTCGGAAATACTCATTAAAAAAAAGAAAGGATGATGGTGACCACAAAGTCTCTGAGGTCAGTAAAGCAAAGCAGCGATGCAAACCTGTCAACTTTTAAGTTAATGAGAGGATGTTTCATTTAGATATTCGTGTGTAAAACTGTGAATAACCCCATCTATAATGATTCTGAGGTCATTTTAAGCAATTTGCCTCTAATGCACATTAATACAGGTCTGGTGTTGCACGGTCATGAATGTAAGCAGCAGCCACTGCTTCTAAAAAAATATCCTAGGAGAAACTGAATGGTCAACAAAAAAACAGGAAGGCCTTTAACTTGGGTAATAAGCCTTACAGGAGGTGGTGAGACCGACAAGGCCAGAGTCAGTCAATGCCATTGACTGACAGACCTTTCAGTCACCCCGGCCTGAGGCAAACGTATTGCTCATTGGCATTAGAAGGGCATAAACACCTAAAACACTCATTATAGGAAAAGCCAGTAATTAACATTTTGTGTGAACCCTTGTGACCTCCTGTGTGGTTACAGGCTCATGCTTACACCTGTGTACACACACAAAGTCCATCCATCCGTTTTTCTTTGGTAGAAATTAATTCAAACAGAACAGTTCACATCATGTGTGTTCTCAGTTCTCATTACATTAAATTTTCACTAAGTAAGTAAGTAAATCAATGGCTGTGCACTATTTATTTATTTATTTGTAATATGTGTGAACCAACCCTTAAATACGGGGACCCAGTTGTTAGAAATATTATCCAGCGATGTGATGTGTCCATGAGCAGGACACAGGGAAGGTACTCAGTAGAGTGTGCTCTAATCTCCCTGCAGGAGAATTTCCAATAAGATGTAATTATATTACTGTTGCATGATGACATAGTGCTGTGAGTGAAATAGTGTCATCGCTCTGATTTCCGTTTCCTCCCACAGGTGTACCAGAGCAGCCAGAGATCGATGGCCTGACAAAGCCGGCCTTGGAGGGCGACTATATCACTCTGACCTGCATGACTCAGGGCAGCAAGCCTGCTGCTGACCTGCGGTGGTTCAGGAATGAAAAGGAAGTCAAAGGTATGTAACACCTGGGTTTAGAGATTAGCATTTGGGGGAAATTTAGAGGTAACAGAAACCATAATAATTTAGTGCCATCGATGATGTTACAATTATAACTGTCTACTGATAATACTCAGTTATACCATCCATTTGGAAAAAGTTTCAATTAGGCCCACAAAGTGTACTATTGGAGTGTTGCCCCCCTTCTATGTTGTCAGATACTAAAAAATAAAATAATGGTTATCACATCACAGAAAAGTTCGCTCTACCTTGTTGTGTTTTGTAATAAGCAAAAAAGCACAAATGCTCCAGGAAACACAAATTTGTTTTTTTGTGTTTTTTAATTCTTTCAGAACAGGCAGAAGGTCTTTTTCATCAAACTGGCACCATGAAACTGCCACTGTCGATATATATTACCAGTGGATTTTTTTATGAACAAGGAGTTTCTAATAGAGCCGAATCAGCGTGTGTCCTCTGGCCTGAGACTGATACATTAACCTTTCCTGTTATGAGAAGGCTGTTCTAAATCACACTGACTGGACTACACACCTCCTTTCCAACCTGTTCCTGTTCTGTCCTACTCTATTAAACTTTTGCTTTGTAATTATTTTAAAAGAGAGGAAGAAGAGAGCATGTTGCAGAAAAGAATGAGCCAGGGACATGAAATGACAAAATTGTGTTTTTGAGGAAGAGGGAAACTGGTTCTGTATAAAATAAAATATACAGCCCACTGAGACAGACTGTCAGAGATCATCAGCACAGTTGCAGAACTTTTACGAGTTTCTGTGTTGAATCACTAAGCAGATTAAAGGCAAATAACAAAATGCAAATCACTCTTTTGTAATTTAAATGAATGCAAGTGTAAGCAAAGAGACAGGATTAAAAATCACTGGCTACGTTTTTTTTTTTTTCTTTCTTTCTTTACTGGCGAAAAACAATGCGAATGATTGGAAAGACACTGTCAAGATCTCAAAATCTTTGTTTAACCCACCAGATCAGTGAAATGGGTAATGAGAATAACAAGCAGCCAGGTGTTGCACACTCTAAATGGGCAATTAAAGTAAAATTCGCTTTATGAGAAGCATTTGAGATGCATAACACACACGGGCTTCAGAGTTCATTTCACTGCCTATACAAAGGATTAATAAACCACAAAAAAAAATTTTTTTTTCTTAAGTTAGGTTTTTTTTTTTCAATTCTTCCTTCTCTGGTATCTGACAATAGTGATGAGGTGTTTAGATGTACACACACAGATATATATATATATATAAAGTTGTATGCAAAATGTCAATGTCAATATCCATGATTTTCATTTATAAATATTTGGGTGTTTGGATCAGCAATTTCATTTTGATCTATCAAATAACTGAAGGACACAGTAATATTTCAGTAGTGAAATGAGGTTTATTGGATTAACAGAAAATGCTCTATATTTTATATATATATATATATGTATATGTGTGTGTGTGTGTGTGTGTGTGTGTGTGTGTGTGTGTGTGTGTATACACATAACATACATATGTATGTTTTATTAACACTGTTTTGTGAGGTATTAGCGTGTCACTCCACATTCTCTCTTCTTGCCTTTCTGAGGAACATAAAATGTATAGAAACAGAACATGCACTAATTAGCGGAATGATATTTTAACTTGCAGGCATTTTGTGTCTGTATGGGTGATTATTGTGTCTCCCAGTCGCCCACTACTGAGAGAAAAGCTTCCTGTAAGGCAAAAGAAAACTTAACCAGGACGTAATGTTCTATTAATTTACCACAGAAAGTGAACAGGTAGGCAGGTCTATCATTGGTGGTTTGCAGCTGAGATAGTCTCAGAGGATATGCTTTCTCATTAAGGTCAGATGCTATAATTCTCTCCTCACACTACTTTGGGCCTTGCACAATTCTATATCAGTATATAATTCACTGTGACATGGTTTTAGTTGTTGTTTTTCACACAGAAAGAGCATGAATCAAGTGTTCATGTTTCTGTGTACATGTATTCTTTACTGCATGTGTCATACAACACTTAAACACTGCTGAATCTAAAAATATCTCTGGCAGTTTATATTGATTTACATGAGGAGAGGAAAAGCATCAGTATCATGTAGTCATTTTCTCTTTGTAAAAGAAATCTTGGTAACATTGTGCCAGCACAGAAAGTAGAACCTTCAGACTTTATACAAATGTCAGATTAAAAGATTCTTGTCAGAGCTTCTATTGGACAAGTGAAGAATTTCGATCAGAGGTGATGTTTCGTCCCTCTCTGAATTCACTGAAAAGCTCTCTCAGACTCTGCCATTACACTCTGTCTACCCGAACTTAAGCCCAGAACGCTCAGTTTGCTATCTCGCATCAGGGTTTTTCCCAGGGTCCAGATTAGCAAGCAGATAAGCCTAAATCAATGCTGGATTTCCACACCGGTTTAAGCAGATATCATGGCTATCCTTCCATTTAATTAACTGCAGCTGACAGATGATGGTGGATATATGTCATCATGTCTAGTCAGACTTCTTCAGAACATGCACAAATTGTTAATGTGATTTTTTTTAACACCACCACAACAGTAGACCAACAAATAATAACCATACAATAGTATTTGAAAATGGGTAAAACCTATTGGTTTCTAACATGAAGGAAACATTGGTCTGTTTTTCTGTTTTTAATTAGCAGTTCTCTCAGTGTGATGCATTTTTCAGGCATATTCAAGACGTGCTTGGTTCAAGAAAAAGTATTTTCTCGAGCTTATGATTGACACATAGACATTTACAGATTTTGTTCTGCTTTGTCACATAATAAGTGCATTTCTACGACTAATTGGCCCAATTCTTATAGTAATAAGGTGTAAATTATTATGTGCATACAGTCATTCTGACATGATATGATACTGACTGAGAGATGGTTCTTGCATTTTAAGGGGGAAAACTGACGCAACCCAAAAAGTCACTGTGTGACTTTCTTTCATATTTAAAATGGACTAACTGAAGAAACATGAAACCAAACAAACACAAAGGGCAAAACATGCTGATACACAAATTACAGCATGTGAAGGTGTACGTGAGTGCACTTGGTGTGTCGTCACCTCGACAGGTTCAAGGTGTGTTCAGTGTAAAAGCCATCTGATTCTGGGTGACCATGCTGGGAATAAATGACAATTGTGACATATTAGTGTGGGATCTGGGGGAATAGAGCAGATTATATTACTGGCAGAATCACTGGAGCAGTCCATCACCCGTTCGCATGCAGTTATCGGACACCCTGTGCTAAATTTGTGTGTGTGTGTGTGTATCTGTGTATATGTGTGTGTGAGCAAAACAGACAGATGGAGCAGACAGTCCGCATGTAAGGACATAAGCTTGTGTGTGCGAAACGAAATCCAATATTCTTATTTCATAGGCTCTTTGTCCCTCAGATCCCCTCAGTCCCCACCCAGTAATGATATATTTCTATCTCAGTTACACACCGTAACCCAGAGAGACCTCTGCCAATATCACCACATGTAGCACTTGTTTACACACCACTGAACCAGAGGGAGCTGTGTGGAGACCAAGCAAGGCAGGGATGAAATGAATATTTATTTCAAATAAGGGTGGGGACGTTTCTCTATTGGACTAGTATTATCATACTCTCTGACCTAAACTGTAGAGGTTATTGCTTCATCATGTTACGTGATAGCTCAATTCCAAGGGGGCTTAAGGGAAAAAAACAGAGATTTGATTCAAATTCGCTTGCAGTCACATCCCTATTCTTTTGTCAAACTTGTTGGTCAAGGACAAGGCACTATTACTGCAGACATAGTGTACCTTGCACTATTTCAGGCCGTATCTTAGGTTTACAATACGCTATCGCTCAGGCCTGTGCAGTGACTGAAAAACCTTTTAAATAGTGCTGGATATTTCTTCATCCGTGGGTAATTGTGCTAGAAGACAGAATAAAGGTGGCCATCATTATTCTGAGGTTTGATCTGAAAAGAGCTATTGAGGAACAGGAAGAGGCAATAGGAGCTCATTTCAAAGAGGACGATGTTGAAGTTGATGAGACAGTTCGTGACATTGTGAAGACTAAAATAAGAATTAGGTTGAGGAATTTGGAGAAGTTTTCTAGTTAAAAGAAAATGCATTTTCAGTCAATTCAGCAGTGTTAGACAACCTTGCACATTACTTAAAAAGTCTGTGTTGGGACTACATTTATACTATCCAGCTCCCTGGGGTGGAGAGGATCAATGACCATTAAAGATGTAATTTCAAGATGGCTCCTGCAAGTCACAGTGGCATGAATAAAAGATGCCCAAGCCACACGTAAAAACACACTTTCACCCTCTCCAAGTGTGCATGTGTAGCACAAACACAAAAGTATTTGCATGCATGCACGTGCAAGCATATGCCGGGTATGTGATCTGTGCACATACAAGTTGGATAAATTAATTAATATCTCTTTCTAGAGTTAATTCTCTCAGCTTTTTCTTCCGACTCGTCAATCCCAAAGTGTCCACAATGAAGAACAGGACTATAGTACGCAGGCATAAATATCATATGCACCTTCTCTACTTTCTTTCATTTCTTGTCTCTGGCAGCATAGGAGCGTATGATCAGGTTAACAGGCTTAGACTTTAGCACTGTGATAGTGAAAAAAATGAGAGGAGATCAGATTGCACCACACACTGTCTATGCCCATTAAGAGCAACATTCTGCAGGTGGAGCACCTGTCCAGTAGTAAATGCCAAGGCTCCGAGACCAAGCAGACCTCTCCTTTGGAATGGAAAACCATCATCATAAATCCACAGGAGACCCTTCTTAGCTGCAAATGCTCAGGGAGTTTCATGTTAGAATGGACATCTTAGGTGTCGGCCAGGCACAGATAAAAAGTCTAACATTTAAAAGTGCTCCCTGGTCATAGTCTCCTGTTAGTTCAGCACAGAATCACATTGGTGAGGCAGTGCAGACAGGGGAGAATGCCTACAGGCTCCCCGGACACTGCGCAGAAACCACAATCATTGAGAAGAATGTGGAGGGAACAATAACACACCTCCCCACTTCACTGAAGTTAAACGAGGTGCTTATCAGGCAGCATTCTTTTGTACTGCGATTTTGATCAATTTTAAATTAGTGTTTTTTTGTTCTACTACATATTATATTTTGTTTTTTCACACACTCACCCACAGACAAATTTACATTGTTCTCACTTGAGGAAATTGTTTTTAAATTGCACGTGGGATACAGTTCAGGGTATGTTGAGTCAACGCTCGGACTCCTACTGCCAGGATTAGTCAGCTCTGTGTGTGTTGTTGATGATTCCTTCCCAGACCCAGCAGTCTCTCTCTGTCTCTTTTGTCTATCCCTCCATCTTGCTTTCTTTGGTCGTCCCTCTGTCCTGTGAAAAGGCATTAAAGGGTCATACTCTCACATTTTACGCCTGTCATTTCCATTTCTAATCCTCCAAGGCTCTGTCTTGGCTCACATCATTGATGCAGAGCACCCACCCACAGAACAGTGTTCTGCAGTCATAGGCAAAAACCCACTTGCTTTTTTGTTAAAGGCAGATACCACAGGTGAATATGGCAGGACGGCTTCTATTTTTCCGTTTTGAAAAAGATTTAAAACTGGGTATGAAAGACCTTTTCCTGCACGACAAACAAAATTTTTAAATAAATCATATAAAAATGCACATTTTTATCACTGGTAAATCTGCACAAGTGTCAGCGTTTTGCTGGTTGGTCACTTTAAATACGTCCTTGGACTGATGGACCAATTAGAAACTAGAGAAATCAAAATGTTGTGGTGAGCTTTTATATTCTCCAGCTCTTTCATTCCCCACCCCCCAAAAAAATGCCACGAGTAGACCCGTTAAAACCTGTGCAAGCCAGCGTGCCAAGAGGTGTGATAACAGCATAATGTGAGAGGGCAGGTTTTGAAAGCACGCAGAGTTCTGGCAGGCTCTGTTTAACATGTATAAACTACAATACTGTGCTTAAAGAAGATCCCTTTGAAGTTCAAATAAAACTGTGATATGGCAAAATCATGTGTGTTTTTGTTTTGCTATTCAACACTGATTGTTTGCATATTAATGTGTTACACAGTAATAAAGCCCATATTCTGATGTAGCTAAATAAATCACTCCAAATTGTAAGTAATTGTATTTCTTTTTTTGACTAAACAAATTTGCAACTTTGAAATGAGCACAGGAAAAAGAAAACTGCAGAATTCTACAAACTCTTTTTCACAGCTATCATCAACAATGACATCTCCTTGTCAGCTTTGCTCATTTTCAACATTTGCTCTCAACCAAATTTCATCCAGTAATCATTTTTGGTAAACTTGTCCACCTTTGTACAACATAAAAGCCACAAACATGTAAAGCTGAAGATCGCCAAACAGCACATTAGTGCGTGTGTGTGTGTGTTTGGTGGGGATGCACCCAGCATGTATGGTGTGTGGTATGAGATTGACCAGATGAGTTTTTTTAAATGACAAACGTAAGTTATATGGCAGCTTAATGTGAGCTGCTCTTTGCAGCTGTGCATAAGAGGTGATCAGATATTTATAGACCAATTATACCCACTCTCACTCATGTACAGACACAAAAATGTTTGTACACTCACACACACACACACACACCCACACACAAAACACAATGAATGCAAAATGACACCCTTGAATGATGAAGTGTTACTTGCTCTTAAGCAACTGTTATTGTGTTCTTAAAGTGGATCTTTAAAGACTCTGGTTCGAATAATGATATTAATGAACTTTGTAGTGCTCTTACCTGAATCATACTGAAGCAATCAGAGTCCATTCAAATCACCGTAGCACAAGAATCTAAATGGGTTCGAACTCTTAAATCAAACAGCTGAATTATATAGAAAGTGAGTTTCTCTCTTGTAGCGTTGTTTCAGTGTGAAGAAAATGTACAATGAAGAATTTATGAAATATAAATATTATGAACCAACTTCAAGAAGTTTTTTTTTGAAAGCCAACCTACTAAATAGAGAAATGTAAGTACAGACAGAACATTGGTTTAGTTTCTGATCACGGTGATTGAAGCACTTCAGTTCTGGTCTTGAGTACTATATGAGCAATAACAAACTGGGCAATTACAGATGATTCATCCAGTTTATTCAGACAAAGACTTTTTAATATTGGGAATTGACATTTGTTTGTTCAAAACAACACACAAGTAAAAGGGAAGGGACCAGACTAAGGCCCAATTAATGATTAATTGGATTTTATGTATGAAGAAATAATGGTGATAAAGTAGGTAAAAAGCAGCCAGGGGGTCAGCATGTCTGAGCCTCTGACCTTGGCTGCCACCTGACCTACATCACACCCAACTCTGCAATAATGACGCAGGGACTGTAGCTCAATTGGTAGAACAGGGTCAGCGGTTTGACTCCTGGTATCCACTGGCTACATGTTGAAGTGTCCTTCGGAAAGGCACTGAACCGAAAGTTGCTCCCAGTGGTTCAGGAGAGCACTTTGCACGGCAGCTGCTGACATTTGTGTGAGAATAGGTGAATGGGAACGAAAGAATAAGATTGCAAAAACATGCAGCTGAAATCCGTTACCTTTCTTAGGGTGGCTGGGCACAGCCTTCACAAAAGAGTATGCATTTGGGAAATATGGAGGAACCTCGGTGTAGTGTGCAGGTTAAAATGGAAGGACCCTAGGGTACAGCCAGAACACGCTTGAGAGATTATACAGCTATTAGCCACAACATTAGCAATGTTTTGCTCTGCCATTGTCAGTATGGCCACTCTGCAAATGGAAACAAATGTCATACACTGTGTGCAGAGGTAAAGTACACAAGATCAATACTCAAGTGCAAGTATTTTAAAGAATTCTCTACTACAATTGCAATTTCAAATCTTTCACTCAAGTACGATAAAAAGTACTAAGCAGATTCTCTACATTTTACTAAGAGTACAAAAGTATGAGCAACAATGGCTCAGTTGGTAGAGTGGCTGCCTATCAACCTAGAGTGCCCCGCTTCCCCTGGCCACAAATCAAAGTGCCTTGGGCAAGACAGTGAACCCCCAAATTGCCCAACCCCAGCAGTTGAGATCACACAAGCCAGCACATATCTGAGCACCGGTCCCAAGCCCAGTAAAATTGGGGAAGGTTGCATCAGGAAAGGCATCTGGCATAAAAGCTTGTGCCAAATCATTGTGCGGACCATTTCCTGTGGCAAGCAAACTTACAGGATGGTCTGGGAATCCCTCTGAATCCTGCTGAAGGACCTGGCAATCATTGCTGAAAAACCTTACTAAACCTGCCACAACCACAAATAGATGTGAGAGTTTGATTAATACAGCAGGCTACTCATAGTCTCCAAACAAACACTAATCAAAAAGTTTAACAGAAAACAGGAAGAAACAGGCACAAACAAGGATATTGTTACGACTCCAAGGAGGAAGAGACAGAGGCAGCAAAGAGACAATGTACAGTATGAGAACATGACATAGAGAAGAATGTTTGCAGCTGTTAAAGCATGTTCTTATAGTTGCGATACCGTGTCCCCTCTGTCTGTCCCTCAGACTTTCTCACTCTCATTTGGCTTCTGCAGTTCCCTCTATGTAAAGACATCCAGCGATTTTCCCACTCTCTTGTTGTCTGAATGGATGTTACTAATACTGCAGGCCTGTCACTCGCTCATCTCTGGGGGAGGCGGGCTCACTGCCTCAGCTGGGGGAAGTGACTGAGCGAAATAGTTGATTGGCAGAATGGAAAGGGAGAGAAGACAGCGGGGTGGGATGCTTAGAAAGTGTAGATGCGCACAGACGAGATAAGGACATGGAGCATAAACTGTCTTTAGGAGATGCAGACAAAGGCAGACACCATGATACACTGTACATACACTGATGCATTTTGGAATTTGCTATAATGAGAATACAAAACAAGAGATTTTCCAAGGTAGAACAGCAGAACAACCCCTGAATGCAAAGCTATATCTTGACAGATGAATAAAATATACCTGGTATTTTCTTTTGTCTTAAAAACAAAAAAAAAGAAGAAATAGGAGGTGTGTGGAGGAACAGGTTTGACTTTTTAAAATACTAGCTGCTGACATGATGTAAGCAGACCAACCACCCCCAAAAGACCGGCTCAACAGATGTGTTTGAGAAGAAGAATGACTTTTAAAAAGTACCTGGAGGAGCATGAATACTGTATAACAAATTAAGCTGTAAAACAGCCAGTAGGCAACAGCAAGCCAATCGGTGTAGAGTTGTGCAGTATCATTGACTTAAGTTTATGCTACAGAGCTGTGTTATTGGCCCTTGTAACATTTGTTTGTCCTAGTGAGGCCAGAAATGATTGTGAGGACTGCAGTGAAAAATTAAGTTTGAACTGATCTAACAAAGCATATAGTGACAGAGAGAAGAGCTAAAGATGGAACAATATCGAAATGAGTTGGCTTTATGTGATGCATTCATAGGTGTGATTTGATTTTTAAACAATGCTGTTAATGGCATCATAATTTAAGGGCAGTCAAGGTGCCTTGGATCTATACACAAAGTAAACACATAACAGACTGTAGAACTCAGACAAGCACCATCGCGGTCACTGTGGTGCAGGAAGGTAGAGCAGTCGTACGTTTGATCCCCGGCGACACACATGTCAAAGTGCCCTTGAACAGGACACTGAACCCCAACTTAGTTGCTGGTGAGTGTTGGCCAGCTGCATAGCAGCTCCCCCATCGGTGTGTGAGTGTGTGTGTGATTGTGAGTGTAAATGGGGGTAAAGCGCTCTGAGTGCCAATAGGTAGAAAAGCGACATGCAAGTGCAGACTGTTTACCATTTACCAATCAGCTGGAGGTTAAGAACATCCAATGTGAAGAAATTAACTTGATACTTGTGTAACTGGAGTGGCAGGGTTAACATGGAAAAGGTAAAATAACACTGTACTAAGTCTCAGCACTTTGGGTTGGATTTTTAAACTTAGATTCATTCGTTATTGCACATTAGATTTATAATGTGCATGTGTATAGTTGAATGATGACCAGTTTCAGTGTGGATGTATGTCTTTGTATGTCTATACAAATATAGACATACAATTGTATGTATATGGTGAACTGTGGCTCGACATACAGCCACCATGCTAATGTGTGGCCAACAAAACCTGAAAGATAAATATGCTGCATCAGTGACAGTGTGAAACTCTTTCCAAAGGTGCTAAAGAGGTGAATGCAAGTGGGAAGACGTTTACAGTACGGAGCTCTCTGCAGCTGCACGTGGACAGAAATGATGACGGAGTGGCCTACACCTGCAGAGTGGACCATGTGGCACTCGCACAAGCACCACAGCAGGCCACCAAAGTACTGGAAGTCCATTGTGAGTGTACACACAGAAAAACACAGGTGTATGAGCCTACATCTGCACACACAAATAGATGAAATATATGAAATATATGAAAGTAGAAGTATTGAATTGTCCTTTGAAACTTTCTGCAGTTTTTGCATTTGCAGAATCCTGTCAAATGCCATTTAAGTTTATATGACCCACATTTGTAGCAGAGGTTATCGTTCTGATATTTCTGAGTTGAAGATTAATCTTTGAATCATTTCCATCTCTACATTTGTGTGTTTAATCATACAATATCAAGCTGAACTAAGTGAAAATGTATTAAATACACAGGAAAAACTCTAGGTAGTGTTTAAATCTGTATAATATTCCTATATATGATAAAGTTCTCTTTCATGCTATTTTTATGAAAATCTGTCAGTGTGATGTCCCACAGTACTTTCTAATAATAAGTTATAGAATTTGTAGGAGTTATGGAAAAGTACAGAAAAAACAAGCCAATCGGTTAAACTTTTTTTGCCTCGTGGCTTTTTGCTCTCAAACATTACGATAACCACGGCTCTTGATTTCTGCACTAGATGCTCCTCGTGTGGAGATCATCCACTCTCTTGCAGTTCCTCAGGAGGGCCAGTACTTAAAGTTGGAGTGTGTTTCCAAAGGAAACCCTTCGTAAGTCACTCAAATTCTCCATCAGTTGATATCAGTCTTTTATATAATTCTTCAAACAAGTAAATGCAATGTGACTTGTTTCTACCTCCCAGGCCAGATCCTGTGATGTGGACAAAGGACGGCGGTGAACTTCCTGACCTAGACAGGATGATTGTAGAGGGAAGGGAGCTCACCTTCACATCACTCAACAAGACAGACAATGGCACCTACCGCTGCGAAGCCAGTAACCACCTGGGGACAAGCAGCGCTGAATATGTTCTCTATGTCTATGGTGAGTTCAGAGAAACGGCTGACATACACTATAGCTAGTTCTGGTTCATGTGATCAAATACAAAAGTCAGACTGAAAGGTTGGTTGGTCAGTTTTTTTGACACTGCTAACAAAAGGCCTGTAAAACAATAATAATGCCAAATAAAGTATAAATAGTGGGAAATATGAGCGTGAAACGCTCAAACACCAAACTCCATTGCAAAAACTAGGATTATAATACTTCCTCATCTGCATACTGTATCAGTGCTAAGAGTGATTAGTGGTACCATCTCTCACAGAGAGAATAAGGGCCTCAGGTGACACAAATGCCACCAACGCCTTTCCTTAAATAAACCCGCGTCCCAGATCCTCCACACACACAGACGTTCTCACACACTCGGGTGCCAGGAGAGAAATGTGTGAGGGAGGCAGAATTTAGTGCTGCGTTGTCAGGAATATCACCAGGAAGGATAAGTAATTCCTAGTAACGCCAGAGGAGGTGGAGGATAAAGGGACTCAGTGTCAGAGAAAACAGATAACTCTTCTTCTTTTCCGTTTTTCCACTGCCATTAGTCTCTTGGCATTAAGTAATAATGCTTAAAAAAAAGAGCAGAGCAGTGACACATATCTTTCCCCTCTGTTTGAGTTTTGTTTGACAGGAAAAAATAAACATGTCCATAAGTGAATCAATTAAAAAACACATTATTATTATTGTTATTATTGATATGTGGCTCACTGAAAGTTTATTTTAGGTTAAATCTTAAAAGCAAATTCAAGTTAATGAAAAACATGAGATATTTTGCCTGACAGCAGCTGACAGCTATGCAAGAAGTAGAGTGACGGATGCAACTGAGCTTACAATCAGAGGTGGTTTATACTGGACATGTTCAAGGCCATAGGAAATACTCAAGAGTAAGCAATGTTACAATTTGTTGATTAAATTTATTAATTTAATGTTAAATGTACATAAATGTTAAACATTTGTTTGCATGGATGTAAGGTTTAAACTGGGAGCAAAGAGCATGTGCAGACCCTCATAAATGACTGGCTTCATGTTGGACCCTTGTATCCATGCGACTATGAAAAGTGTAAAATAACCTTGAACAAAAGCGTGTGCATGTGGTGTCCAAGCCTCTTAAGGTCCAGGCATAAGATTGTAACTTCCCCAAGGTGGACGGGTGCTAACAAGACAAAGAGCCACTCAGAAGGTTCTTGACTTTAGCCAGCTCATCGGACAAATGACAACATGGGCTGAAGTGTTTTAGCAGATCCATTTATCAAAAGACCGTAAATGCCATATAAAAATGTCATTTTCTAAATGAAAGGTTTTTTACTGTCTTGCACATCAGCTATCAGTGTTTAGTAGTGTGTTTGCAAAAATGAAAATCAACTGATTTCTCTTAATTACTAATGCTGTTTTCACACTAATCTTATTTTCCCTCTTACCCCACACAATAGCTGCTGTGACCAGGCCAATATAAAGACTTAAACGGGCTTTATGTTTTTGAAGATTTTGTTTTAAACTATCCCAGCTAGCTACAGGCTAATATGTAGCCACTAAACAGGTCAGCAGAGTTATGTTTTGTAGTCTGTGTGAACTGAGCAGTTCACAAGCAGAATTCTAACACTGCTGAAGTTACCATTGTTAGTACCAAGGAGAACATGGCAGCACAGTGATTTGGATCACTTTAATAAATTATTGTCCCACTCAAATTGGCTTATCAGGTCCCTTTATTACTTAAACCTTAAAAGTTTTATCACATGCTGCATTAGATCTCACACTACCTGCTCAGTTGCCCATTAACTCCCTAATAATTGCCAGTGCATAGTTTTGGGAGGCCTAATTAGTGCGCTTGTCCCTCATGCCATGGTTTCTGTGTGCATTTAACAATTCCTTCAAATGCCAAGTGTAACAACAAGAATAACCAGTGCATGTAATGACAGTGATGTTATTAAACTGACAAATTCTACGCCACAAAGAAGGTAATTGGGTATGGGAGGGTGAAAGAGTCCTATCCGGATTCATTACTTGTTCTTTTGAAATGGCACCCAGTCTGTTTCTAGCCTTCATTAGTGATTAGCACACCTTTTAGCCTTTCACAATTGCCACCATAATTCTTGGAAAATACCTTTTTAATGGTTCCCCTGCAAAGAGGAGACATTTTCTTTTCCCTCTTTCCAGAAGACGTGCACTTAGCTGCTTAGTGATTCACGCTAAGGGTGAAATGTCACAGAGACACACAGGACAGTTGGCCCAGAGAAAAGACAGAGCTACACAGCCAATTAAAGGCCTCTAGCTCTCTAGAAAAAGCAGAGTGACATAAACATAAAAGCCAATGTGGTAGTGTAACCTCATTAACTTTGTCACACAGTGTTTCAATCCCATTTTTCATGTCGTTTTAACATGTGACAGTGAGCTACACTGCCTAGGATGAAGCCCTTTTACAATTTCCCTGTGGTGAGAAGTCAAAAACAGAACATGGTAATAAAGACTTTGCTACCTTTTTCCTGAAATCACCCTTGCAAACATGGGCAACTGGCACAGATCATTTGCCAAATGACTTTTTTTGGTTTTGGTGTTGTTTAACTTTCTTTATAGGTTCCGTGATTCTAAGAGCAAGATCCATCTTCACAGACATCAGACATGAACAGATTCAAGGTTAATGCTGTTGTCTGGCTATAGAAAAGAGCGTCACATTTAAAGAGAGAAAGAAAGAAAATGTCATCTTGCAAAACTTTTCTTTTATTAAATTTCAAGTACATATTGCAATACTTATTTGTGATTTTAAAATTATCAGATGTAACACGTAGGCTACTCCTACCTATGCAGAAGAAGCTGATGAAAGCCAAAATCTTCACCTTTATTTAGCTTGAAATATTTATTTGCATATGTTTACTGTAGTGTACAGCCAGTACAGTCTTCAATACCTAAAGATAATCAATTATATATATAAGAGGCTTTAAACTGGCAGCATCCCAAGTTAAAGTCTCCACAATTTTAAAGAGACAAAGGGTCTTTAAGATTACAAAACCAAGTTACAAGATATAAATATATATCATCGATCTACAAAATGCTTCTTTCTAAATTAGCGAGAACCCTATAGTGAAAAAACACATCAGCAACTCTTGTTGATGTATGTTTTTAGGGCATCATTTTGCATTGTTGCAACAGCACTTCATTATTCCAGAAAGTGCACATTTACAACCATCCTATGTTTATGCTTTGAATTGTGTCATCACATTGCCCTTTTTCATTTCCTTATTCATTTTTTCATTTACTCTGTATTTTTCCTTAGACAAGTTTGTGTTGCTCTTTTAATTATCTAACTGCCCCAATGTGAATTCATTTTTTTCGTTGTTCTTCGTATATGTCTGTCTGTCCCCTCCACCAGATGCCCCCACCACCCTGCCTCCATCCACCACTTCCCCCTTACATCCCATCCCTCCAGATCCTACTGCTTTATTAGGCACCCACGTGTCAGACCCCACAGTCACTGGCAACAGAGGTACAGTACCACCCCTCACATTTCCACAACTCCCTCACTATGTTACTGTCTATTCCCACTTGCTTCTTACATTTATGTCTTCTCTTCCCTGTTGCTTCTCTCTAAGCTATTTAGTACCAGCATTACTGTATCATGCAGATATGGAAAAATACCAAACATACTTGGGGGATACACTATCATTTTATCCTTTCTTCTGATACTGTGATTTGTTCTTTTAGTGCCCTTTTAGGACTAAAAATAAACTGTAGGTCATTTCAATGGACAATGACTTGCATGCCCTTTGAAAAGTACCGTCCTTATTTTGTTTTTTTACATTAAGAGCATTTTTAAGATTTGTATCGAAGACACAATTCAGGTCATAGTAGAGAGTTTGGCTGTTGAAATTCTCGATCCACTGTCCCCTTGGCATTTCAAAGCCTTCAGTACTTCTGTGTCTTGAAACTTCAAAGAAGCAAATGTCATGTCCTGAACTGAAAATGTCTGGCCGCTGGAGATGTCTCATCATGACTCCTAATGCTGTGTTAAATCTTAGAGAATTCTAAATTGAAAAGTCCTTTTTCAGTCTTAACATAGTAGCCACTACACAGAAGTTTTGTGTTTGTAGATGGTCTATTTCTGGGACTTATGAATGCTCCTATTAGCGTCATACTGTAAAAAAGGAATAATGGAGTGTCATCTATCATAAGGCTGAAAAAGTTAAAAAAAATGCTGAGGTCGTCCCAACTTTCAAGCACTTCTCATTCCTGCAGAGTCTGCTGACAAGAAGAGACTTGTACTTGTGGAATTTGACTCTAAAATAAACTTAAGTTACTACTTTATCCTACAGCACTAATGTCATCCACACTTCTGGAAACCAAAACACAATGATAATATTTAGAGCCCCAATCCAAAAGTTGGGACGATGTATAAAACGTAAATAAAAACAGAATGCAAAGACTTGAAAATCTCATCAACCAAAATAGAACCCAGAATAGAACATAAACAACATATCAGATGTTGAAACTAAGACATTTTACCATTCCATGGAAAATATTAGCTCATTTTGAATTTGATGGCAGCAGCAAAAAAGTTGAAACGGGGTGATGTTCACCACTGTGTAGCATCGCTTCTTCTTTTTACGTCTGTCTGTAAATGTCTGGGAGATGAGGAGACCAGAGAGAGTTTTAGGAGAGATATGTTGTCCCATTATTGTCTGAGGCAGGATTCTAGCTGCTCAACAGTCCTGGGCCATTGTTGCCAGATCTTTTGTTTTATGATGCACCAAATGTTTTCTATTGGTCTGGACTGCATGCAGTCCAGTTCAGTACCCGGACTCTTCTCCTGCAAAGCCACGCTGTTGTGATGGATGCACAAACATAAATTTATTTTTATTGGAATTGTATGTGTTTATGTGTCTTTATTTATGTGTAAATAAAGTGGTACACAATTGTGAAATGAAAAAAAAAAATTAAAATGTTTTTAAAATGTAAAAAAAATAATAATAATTATCTGAAACATGTAGCGTGTATTTGTATTCAGCTCCCTATACTCTGATACCAACTAAATCCAGTGGAACCAACTGCCTTCAGAAGTCACCTAATAAATAGAGTTCACCTGTGTGTAATTCAATATCAGTACAAATGCAGCTGTTCTGTGAAGCCCTCAGAGGTTTGTTAGAGAACATTAGTGAACAAACAACATCATGAAGTCCGAAGAACACACCAGACAGGTCAGGGATAAAGTTATGGACAACATTAAAGCAGGGTTAGGTTATAAAAAAAAATATCCATCTCACGGAGCACTTTACAATCTATCAGCCGAAAATTGAGTGTGGTACAACTGCAAACCTACACATGGTCATCCAGGAAAGAAGAGCATCAATCAGAGATGAGACCAAAATTGAAATTGGAGCCAAATACAGGTTAATCTTAGAAGAAAACCTGTTAAGAGTCTGCAAAAGACTTGACTTGTAGCTACAATGGAACGGTTTAGATCAAAGCATATTCATGTGTTCATGACCCAGTCAAAGTCCAGACCTGAATCCAATAGAGAATCTGTGGTAAGACTTAAAAATTGCTGTTTACAGACTCTCTCCATACAATCTGTCTAAGCTTGAGCTATTTTGCGAAATTCACTCTATACATGTGAAAAGCTGGTACCGACATAAACCAGAAGACTTTGCAGCTGTAATTGCAGCAAAAGGTGGTTTTACAAAGCATTGAATCGGAGGGCTGAAAACAAATGCACACCACACTTTTCAGATATTTGGATATTTGGAAAACTTTTACCATTTTTCTTTCACTCCACAACATATACACCACTTTGTGTTGGTCTATCACATAAAATACCAATAAAATACATTTACATTTGTTGTTGGAATGTGACAAAATGTGAACATTTTCAAGGGGTGTGAATACTTTTAGCACTGTCTTGCTGAAATATGCAAGGCCTTCCCTGAAAGAGACATTGTCAGGATTTTGCTCTAAAACCTCTGTACTTCTCAGCATTGATGCTGCCTTTCCAGATGTGTAAGCTGCCCACAACATAGTCACTAATGCAGCCCCATACCATCAGAGATGCAGGCGTTTGAACTGTCTCCTGTTAAACAAGCTGGGTGGTCCCTCTCCTCCTTCCAAAAAGAATTACAAATTTTGATTCATCTGACCATAGAACAGTTTTCCATTTTGCCTCAGACCATTTTAAATGAGATTTGGCCCAGAGAACATGGCGGCGTTTCTGCATCGTGTTCACATATGGCTGCTTCTTTTTTTAGATGCAGTTTGTCGCAGATTGGTGAATCTCTGTCCCTCTTTATATCCGCCTCTCTAAAATGCTCCTTTTATACCCATTCATGTTACTGAACTGTTGAAATTTAACCTAATTAGCTGTCAAATGCTCCTCCAGTAGTTTTTCTATTTGTAGCAATTACTTTTCCAGCCTTTTGTTGCCCCGTTCCAACTTTTTTGTGATGTGTTGCTGCCATCAAATTCCAAGTAAGCTAATATTTTCTATGAAATTGTAAAATATATGATATGTTGTTTATGTTCTATTGTAAATAAAATGTTGGGTTGATGAGATTTGCAAATTATTGCATTCTGTTTTTATTTACATTTTACACATTGTCTGAACTATTTTGAATTGGTGTTGTACATCTTAATCAGTGTTAAATTTATTGACAAAGATGAGACAAAAACTACATAAACAGTAGCCTCTAAAAAAAAACTATGATTATATGTTTTACATTTTTCATCAATGAATATAAACTAAAAGATAATATGAAAGAGGCATGAAGGGACAGGAAGAAACGTTGTAAAGCAACGTTCATTCAACCTACTTAATCTGTGGAATTACAAACTGTAGCTGCTGTAACTGTTTTGGATTTAGCCACTTGGCCTGTTGCACCACCAATGATAAGAAGCTTATCATCTTTACTTTGTGTCTCTTTCACCTGGCATTACTGGGCTTATGAAATCTGTAAATAAATTCACTGAGAATTTCAATTTTTTGCCTCTCAAGCTTAACTCAGTGAATATTTTGGACAAAATAATATAGATATATGAGCACAGGCTTGATTAGTGGAGTGCTGCAGAGATGGTTATTCTTCCGGAAGGTTAGGTTCTCCACAGAAATGCTGGAGCTCATTCAGAGTGACCATCGGGTTCTTGGTCACCTCGTCCACTGTAGGAGTCTTGGTGGTTTCAAACTTCTTCTAAGATTAAAAAAAAAAAAAAAAACTTCTTTCACATTATCATATTGGGGTATTGTTTGTAGAATTTTGAAGAAAATAAATAATTTAATCCATTTCTTTTTTTGGAATAAGACTGTAACATAAAATGTGATAAAAACAAAACTAGACTAATACTAATTTACATTTTTGTCATAAGATAAAGACTAAAAATAAACAAAGATCAGGTGCCAAAACTCATACTCATCTAACCAAATGCTGGATACTTTGCCATCTCGCAAAACAGATTTCTTGGTGGACAAATGCCACTTTAAAGGCTTTAAAGGTGGAGGTCTTGGTATGTTGACGTTGTGCAATAGCAACTAGTTTCTTGGAGGCTGAGAGTCATATTTGGGCTGAGTTATTGTAGGACTTGATGTGATACCACCTGCATCTAATATTTTCTAAATTTCGAGGATTGGAGATGTGGTATTTGGGTGGCCATCATGTAGGCAGTGGCTCAAAGCTGAAGCCAGAAGGTCACTAAAGCCTGCCGTGGCAGTAACCCAAGAACTGGTGGACACTGCAAAGATGGTCTCAACAGGGTGGTACTGCTGACCTCAACTGGGGATATTGCCAGTCAAAATAGCAATTGTGCAGAGTTGTTTTAGCGGAAGCCCTGATGGTGGCCTTTATATACATGTTAGAAAAAGCTGTCTTGGTTGACATGTTTCTTCAGTGTTGTGTAGAAACTAAGGAAAGCACCTTGAGTCTAACACATTTAGAGGGTGGTCTGGAGGTCTCCTGCAGTTACTGGGAGGTTAGACTGCTCATTCTTCCCCATACAGCATATACTGTAGGAAGACTGAATGACTGTCCAACTTCAGAATTACAAAAAAACTCAGCTGAACATAAGTTGTCACTTGCACCAGTTCTGTTTGATTGAATGTGGCGCCTATTTTTGTGACTTCTGAATAAAATGTCTGCTTACAATCTTTGCCCCAATCAACCCTTCCATTCTCTGTGTAGGTCTGGGTAGTTACCAAAATACTAGGAGTGTCTATTTGAATGGATGACATTACTCATCATGCACTGTCAGTTGAGTCAGTTTGAAAAACAAGCTCCTCTCCTCTGGAAGTAATCCAACATGTCCAAGTAAGTAGACTATGCAATTAAATGAGCCAGTTTAGCTGGTTTTGACATCTTACCAAGACCCAGAAAATGCAGTGGGATTACATATCAACATGCGAGAGAATATGGATCACTGAGTGGAAGCTGGAGGAGATGGCTTGGAACAAGGGTGATTTTGACATTACTTTGCAGTAAATAGATATCACACGTTTGTTGAATGATATCTGGCCCATTAGCCTTTATCTCCAAAGGAAATGCAATGGAAAAATGCAATGATTACATTTTGTGTTGCATGCAACCAAGTAACCAATCTTTACAATTGTGCCCTCATTTTAAGCCACACCTTCATCAGTCCACAAACATATGGATCACTTGTGGACCTGCATCGAAAAATTCCATTACAAGACCAAAGGCAAACTTTGTACCTGTATAATACAAAAACGTAATTGTTGTGAATGTACTGATTATGGTGATGTTATAAATGAACTTACCTCATTTATTGAAAACTTTACCTACATAATCCAAAGTGTTTACCCAATATCTGTTTTCTTGGTGGTGAAATACCTGGAACACATTCATGTTTCTTTGCATGCTGCAACAGTACGCCAATAATGCTGACATTGCGCTGCCAGTCAGTTTCTGAGTGACATGTCAATTTAACACTGATGTGCTGTGATAAGCTTTATGCATATATTGCTTTATGCATAAAGTGAAAGGGGTCTGAAAACGTTCTGAATGCACCACATTTTCACCTCATTTACAACTACCAATATTAGCAGAAGACTCAAGAAACTCATATTTTCCATTTGTCCTAAATGGTTTTATATTTACTGTGAGCCTCAGCTTCATGGCCCTTTATAACCCCGTTCGTTAAGACAGGTTTCCTCACATCTCCGCTGCTGTCTCTCAATTATCAGCTTTGAAGTCCTTTAGGAATCCTGACTTCCTGTCTCTTTTCTGCTTTAGTTTCTATCTAAGCTTTTGTTCAAAAATGTTCTCACCTGCTTTTTCTTGTCTACTCTTACATCTCTCTGAAGACCCTGTTAGATAACAGGCTTCCACACATTGTTGGATATTCCTCATCAGTGTGTCTCAATTCTTCTCTGATGTGTGTTTGTGTAGGGCACAGACACAAGAAGAGCTGAGTCTCTCAGAGTATCATCAGGGAATCTAAATATCAGACTATTTCACTGCTTCCCCAGTCACAGGATACTACATTATCTACTTTCATGCGTCTACTTGATTTATTACCAGGTCTGTTCACTGGCTCTGGATGAAAGCAAACAACTGTGGAGCTGTACTAGCCCCATGACATTTTGTCTTTTTAATAAAGCTGTCTGGCAGAGAAAATACACTGTATGTTTAGCATTAGAGCCTATATGCAGAATATTCGCATATAATGTACCTAATTAGTTTGCACACTGTATAGCGGCTAAGGCACCTTCCAACAAGACACAGTATTGGCACAAAAAAGATGAGCAGCTGGTGGTAGAAAAAAAATTGTAGAAATGTAAAGTGGTTATGATAAATAATATCTCACAAATTGTAGATGCTTTTCAATGAATAAATATTTGATGAGTAGCTTAAACATCATCTTTTCCCAATCACCACTTCTCAGTGGTTTGAGGTGGGTGGGCTCAAATCACTGAGAAGGGAAAAAAGAAATCTTTTATTTGAAATAACAGAAACTTAAAAAATATTACTGCATTTCATACCTCATCTCTCTCCTATTTCCTGTCAGCTCTCAAATTGGGTTTATCTGATAAAGGAAGAACTGCCCCAAAACATCCTAATAATACCACAGCTAACGTTAGAGTTCAGCCACTTCCTAGTTAACATTATAGCTTCATAGTGTTAAGGCATCAAAATCAAAGAACTACTGGCAAAGAAGACAAATTGCTGTGTCACCTCACATAACCTTGTGTTTTGCCCACAACTGGCATTTTAACTCACCAACCAACTAGTAAGTAGGTTCTGTGCTTGCAAGAGAGGAATAGAAAGGATTAGACCTAGGACCACAGAGTTACTGTGATTTGTTTGTTTTCACGTATGGCAAAAATGGCCCTAAATTCATTAGGAAGCTATCATTTTGCAGAGCCTAAGACTGAGAATACATATTTACAGGACAAGTGTAAATTGACCACAGAGTAGAAATAACTGCTGACACTTTTCTGTACATGTTTGTCAGACATGAAATGTCCAGTTATTCCACAGTATATGTGCATAATATATGTCTTATCTTGTATAGTGACAGTAAGTATTAGCGACAAATAAATGTATGATAAATGTAAGGGAAGAATTAATTTGTCCCTGTTGAAATATGAGATAATGATATTTCATATTGAAAACTGTGATTCCAATGGGAAATCTAAATTTGACTCCATGCCATTAATTGTAACAATTGTTGACCTTTGCCCTTTAGAGTGTAGCTAGTGTAAGTAAGCGCTAAAGTCCTGTTTTTCATCTCTGCTGTATAATGGCAGGACTGATGCATAACTGCAGACTGTGATTCACTTTATTAATGAAGTGCTGGCAGGTTTGCCCAACACACACACAGTTTGAATAGCCCAGCCAGCCTTAATGGCTATAATAACTCTTTCACTAAGTATCAGAGGTCTATGCAATGTCATCACGCACCCTTTGCACAAAGACACACACTCACACACACACACACACACAATCCTCCCCCACCACCACAGAGTTCTGTAAAATTTGCCAAATGCTTTTTCATGGCCTGCACATTTGCTCTGACCTTGTGAAGCTGAAAGGTTGAATTGTGCACATGGGCTCTTGTGGTGTTTAAAATATTTACTATTCACTAATAACCAGCATTTTGTGTGGCCAACCCCCAGCCCCTGTAGCCTGATACTGCCACCGAGAAACGGTCCACTGCTGAGAAAACAGCAATTACTCATGGCTAGAATCTCTCTGGAAAACACAGGAAAACTAGGGTGACACCCATTCACCTCCTTGCAAAGTAAAACCCTCCTTTTCTCAGATAAAACCTAACAAATGCACCAAAATCAGTGCATTTTATTTAAACAAAATGTATATGTGAGCTTTAAAGCTATTCGTAAACTGTCTAGGATTAAAATACTACCTGAGGTTTTAAGTGTGCGTGAGCAGGTGGAAGTTACCACAGTGAGCCACAGCCATGTTTTTATTATTCATACTCTAAAGCAAAATGTCGAGGATCTTTCCTCACTTCTAGAAGTTAATAGCAGTGACTACACACTCAAGAGTAAAGGAAAGGGATTGGTCAGGGTTCAAGAGTTGGGATTAGAGTAAGCTTTCTCTCTTTTCAAGTGAGTGCTGCCCAGAAAACTGCATTTGAATTGTAACATTATAACACAACCACTGTTACTCTGTTTGGCTTGTTGCATGAGAAAACACATCCCACTGAAATTAGGGTTAGAACTGAGAATCTTCTATAAACAAGCAACATGCAAAATTATCTTAGATGTCTTAAAGTTTTTAAAGTTGTAGTACATAATTTGGATATTATGATGTTGATACTGCCAAGTCACAGGTAAAGTGCAGCTTTGTTGTGTTAGCTTGCCTCAGAATCTAGACCGAGCTAAACAATGGATTAACTCTCCAAAATCCTTTTCAAAGTGGACTATTGGAAGTCGACCTATTATTTGCTATTGTATAATATTAAGGAGTTAAAAGGGAACTAATGTTTTTATGCATTTAACATAGCATTCACCTATTTGAGCTGCTTTAGGCTTTTGTGAAAACTCAATAAGTGAAGGGACAATTTTGATTCCTTGGGGGGCTTTGTAATTGCTTTATTCCATTCCTATTGATTTTGTTTTAAATGGAGGGCAAGGGTTAGGCCATGTGATGAGCACATTACATATTTTCTTGAGAGCAAGTGACCAGGGCAGCTGGATGGTTGCTGCATTTAAACCAGAAAGTCAGCGCCCTGGAGGGAGAAATGGTTAAATATTGAACTGTGAGCAGAATCTTCTCTCTATTTAACCTTCCATTCTTGACTCTCTACACATACAGCTGAGCCACACAGGAGAAATTAAAACATAATGCAAAGGTCTTTCCACTTATTGCTGGGTGAACGTATTGATGACTTATCACATTATCTCACTTTGTGAAAGACTTATAGCAACAATTTCAAATAAAGTGTAGAACAAAAAAAGAGAAATCATCATATCTAGGGGTTAGTGTTATGAATTAAATGTAATAGCCCTTCTATTCATTACATCTCAATGGCAGAGGACAGTTTCAGCAATTTCAAAGAAGCCATCACGTGTACGTGGGCTACATGCACTTGAGCACACGGCCTCATTTTCATTTGTTGACATTACGTTTTTATTCGGCCGTTTTTCATGCTTTCTGCTTGTGTCCCTCACAGCTTTATCGCCAGAAACCTCCCCTAATATCACTTATTTTTGTGTTATTTGTTCATTCTTCCAAGCCAACCAGCAGCATATTGTAGGTTCTAATAATACATATTAGAAATGCAGCAGCAGTACAGTCCTAATTAAATTACCACAGGTGTTAAAATTATGTTATCTCCCTGCTTTGTCTTTTGTTGTATTTTACTGCTGTTTTGCATTAACGTTATGCATTTTGCAGAACATGGGGCTGCTTTGATAGATTGATTCTTACATGTGAGTTAATGAATTCAAATGATTAATTATCTTTTTGCTTATAACTTCATGCTGTTACCCTGCTGACCACAATTTCTTTTCATTCTGCGAAGAGAGACGGAGGTGGTTGAATATTCAAGATAGTGTCCAAGTCCATGTGTGGGCTTTATTGAATGATTAGCAGAAGTAATTTGTTTTCAGAATCTAATTAATTCACTCTGACCCAGCAAGCAATACTGTGCACGGACACACACAAATGCACACACTTGTCTCTGTACCATCTTGTCTTTTTCCGATCTGTCTAACTCTCACATGCATTGGTGCATGTAGTCAGAAGAGTATGCCCATGTGTCTTTTGGCCCTCTGCTACAGCCTCCAGAGACTCTTTCATCTTTGCAGTAAAGCCAGTATTAGATGCAGATTGGTGAATTTCCAGCCTCAGCCAAAAAACTTGGCGTAATTGACTCATCGAACAAGCAAAGTCTGCAGGCACTTTCTCTGCTTTACTTTGTTTGTAAGCAGTCTTTTCTTTTGTGTCTGTAACTTTAACTTACCATCACTGCTATGGAATAAACGCAGACTTTATGTTTCACATTTAATGATGTAATTTGAGGGGCTTTCAAATACTGTAGTAAAAATACTACAGTATTACTGGATCTCTTGGTTTCACTGAAAGGCAAAACTATAAGCCCTTAGAGACAAGGTGTAAAGCTTTAATGTATTTGTTTTGGG
Organism: Channa argus; assembly: GCF_033026475.1. NCBI lineage: Eukaryota > Metazoa > Chordata > Actinopteri > Anabantiformes > Channidae > Channa > Channa argus. The sequence goes on along the minus strand of NC_090220.1, from coordinate 1,662,913 downwards.
GTTTCTATTTCAGATTATTAGGCTCTATCTGATCTATGAGTAATTAAGTGCGATGATGCTCTCTCACAGACACACTCAAAACATTTCCTGACCCACATCAGAGACACAAGGACACTGCAACTCCATAAGCCCGTGCATAAGCAAGCTGCTGCTTTATTGATCTGAGAATCTCATACCATGGCTTCACAGAGCTCTAAGACAGAGAGAGGGTAAAAAAAAAAGAAGCATTGTCCAAAAGAAGAAAAAGATGCCTGTAGGGCATGAATTTTAATATTAAAAATGTTACACCAAAGGGGATAGACAGCGAGAACGAGAATTACACATTAAGCTACAATATGTAAATACCATTTGACAAGTGTGCTGATTTGATGGAATCAAGGACACCACAAATAATCAGTTGAGATTAATTTAAAAGATGACTTTAGATAAAAGGCAGAGCATAAGATAATATACTATGTGACCCAAGAGATGCTGTAACAAGACATTGCAGAATAATCTGAAGTTCCTTTCAGACAGTGACAGCAAAGAATGAGATAAGGACACGTATTACAAACACAGCTTCAGTTAACCACACCAGCAGAGTCGACTGCTCAGCCACTACAGTCAGCTTCCTTTCTTAGATATTTAATAGATTTCCTATTTACATTTTATGCAGGTGTGGGGAAACTAGGTTCACCACTGAATGCATGATTCTGCACATCAGGCTGCTATGAAAGTATGAAATGGAGGCAAGTCAAGCAGAGGAAAGGTTTTTCTTGTATGCTCATCATTCCACTCCGGCTGAGCTCTTAATTAAATATTTGATCTTTCAAATGAACTAATAATGTTCCTTTGCACATAGTTTTTAAATCTGTGTACCATCTTTTTGGGGAACTCTCAACTGGGGAACTAATGACTGTTTAATTTTATCGCATCCATGTCATAAGCAGTGAACCTTTCCAGAAGTTTGTCCTAAAGGTGACAGCAGACACCTTCATATGTTATGCAAGCTTTTATTTTGACGTGTATTACGTTTGGAATTATGCTATTCCTGATCCTTTAAACTGACCAGATAGTATGATTATATCCTTTACATATCCCCAATATTCCCACATAGTATCACTATCACATATCCTTTCACAGTAACTTCCGCATCAGTGCAAGGATCAGTAAAGAAGATCAGATGAGGAATTAGAGGGACAGTTTAAGATAACACTTTTGGTTCAGTTGGACCAAGCAGTGGCTCACAGAGACCTGAACCCTTTTCATTTATTAAACAAGCCCAACTCGCAAGGCCAGACGACAAGGAGAGTGTTATAAATATTAAAAGAGGAGTTTGCTCTGCCACGCTCTCATATTAAATCACACAAGGAGAGTGAAGAATGTATGTGCCCTTATTAAAAGATAATGTGTTCTGGAGCTATAAAAATGTATAACCCTCCTCTCTAGATCCCTCTGCTCCTGGTCTTTTTTCCTTTTCCATCTTTGCCCAACTGAAATTTCAGCCTTTTCCTGTCCATCAGTCTCTATTTTTTCATTTCCTCTCCCTGTGTGTCTTTGTATGCCCTTGCTGTATTTTCTGTGAAAGTAGCAGTGAACTAGAGCAGAATACAGAAGAACACAATAGATAAATCATGTAATGTACTTAAGAGCCAGTGCACTCAGGCAAACTGTATATACACTTTTTAAATTTTCAAGACTTTGTTTAACTTAATGGAGCACCAGTAAAAAAAAAAAATACATGAGAATAAGAATGTGCAATGCACAGTGACATTGGGTTTGGGCAAAATATTTCCATCACTACTTGGAGGAGGCTTCCCCCTCCTAATATCACTCTCTATAGTAAACATGGTGAATGGTTCTGCATAACTGCACTGCTCTATGGCCCAGTTTTAAAGTAACGGTCTTGCAGTCTCAACATGCTGCAAGCACACAATGAACTGGACAGAAAGTTTTCACACAGATGCTGTGGACAACAGATAATATAAAAATCATTCATAATCATTACATTTACAAAAAGCTTCATGAAGGTCCTGTTCAAACCATAAATAATTGTCAACTTCATCTACTGGTTTCAGAGTTTACTGTACACACCTGTTTTATCTAATGCAATCCAGCAGCTTCGCCATGAATTTTACTTTGACTATTCTACTAATACTAAATAATGGTTGGGTAGAACTGTTTGTATGATCATTTTCAATTTTAATTCTTGCCTACTCTACTAGATGTTTTAAAGAATAAAACATGAACTGCTCATAACATCAAGAAAGCTAGTAGTAAAATAAAAACACACAAGGTTCATTTGTGAAAAAATTCAACATCTCCCTTATAGTACACTAAGTAATGCTGAGTAAACAGCGAGTCGGATGTAGCGAGGGATGTAGTTACTATGTAGCTGTCTTTAGTCATTTCTATCTGAATTAATCAAAGTAAACCCTGTGGACAGTCGTGCCCAATTGCAGTGCGCTATGCCCTCAATCAGCAAAGTGAAGTGATTCACAAAGTTTTATCAAAATGTTTCCTTGGTTATATTTTTATTACTCTAGCAGCATAATAGTGCCACCTACTGTGGTAATAGTCAACGTAACCTCAGCACTGTACCCCGAGCCTGGATAAAACAGAATGGGAGGGTCGCGGCAGGAAGAGCATCTGGTGTAAAAACTCATGCCAAATCAACGTGTGGAACTGGTTCTGCAGTGGGGACCCCTGAGGGGCCAACCAGTTGATCTTTTTTTTTTCAGATACAGACAGACAGTGTTGGGGTCGTTACTCAAAAAATGTAATGCATTACTTATGACTCATTACTCTATTAAAAGGATCATTATTACTTCACTTTTTACTTCCTGTCGAAAGTAACTCATTGCATTACTCGTATTACTTCTACGAAGGCTTAAGGTCTGAAAGATGGAAAGTCAGTAGTGGAAATGGACAACAGTTCATCCATGATATATGCAGCTACAAGCTATGTTAGTTCTTTTTTGCGTGTTGTATCTGCTGTCAATAGTTAAATCCAGTTTTAGTTGTTATGCCAATGTAAGGCTACAGTCACCCACAAGGGTTCATCTGTGTTAGTGTGCATCTCCAGAAGCTTTACATTATTGTGTTTCCAGAGGTTTGAGGTCATGTTATGTTACATGATGTTCTTGTTAGAGATGTCCCAATACCACTTTTTCCTACAGTGAGTAGTTAAGTAGTCACCAATACAGCTATAGATACAGGTACTAAATTATTTTGCTTCTAGTATGAGTTTTCAGTTCATTGCAGTTATGCACATCCTGAGAGAATGGAAATTATCATGCATTCTTCTGCTAAAGCAATTATGGCAATGACTCGGGTTTAATAAACAGAGCAACTTTTGCTTAAAAGAACAAAAAGTAATGTAAAAACAACATCAACTGTAGAGTCTATACAGGAATATGATAGAAAAATAACTTTGTAAAACAAAGAAAACTTCAGGCAATGTTCAGGTACTTACTATATAAAACCCATATTGTTGCTAATTTCATTTGAAGATATAATGGTTTGAAAAAATATTCTTGAGAAAAATGAGTCAGACTGTTAGTAATCGGATTATAAGTCTGTAGCACAGCAGAACTTGCATTCAGCTTTACTTCTGTCAACATCAGTTATCTTAAAATTGCTTTAAACCACAGACATTTTTCCTTCTCTGCCTAGATGTGGAGGCCGACCTGGTATCAGGCCCAGTATCACATCACAAGTTTTATGACTAAGAGTACAAGTACACAAAGGTGGGATCAGGCTGGATATCCTAACAAATATCGGTGTTACGTCTTATATTGTGTAATCACAGTATAGCTACAAAATGAAAAAATAAAGTAAAACAATAAAAGTCAATGGATGAGCTATGAAAATGACTGGAACATAGTGAACTTGCAAATCAATTGTGAAAAAGAAGTTAAATATGCTACATGAAGCAGGTACTGACTTTGACACTTTGCCTTGACTTTAAGCCACAACTGCAATCTATAAAAAAGTGACTTTAGTGGCTTCCAGTGGAATATTCCTTTCAGGGGAAACATGATGCAGTAGCATCATGTTGCATGGCCAGTGTGTGTAGTGTCAATTGTCAGACAAAGAATTGTGCAATCAGAGCTTGTTTGTGGTTGCACTGTATGTAACAACAGGAATGAGGTGCAGCAATCAAACAGTGAGTGTCTAAGACGGTTAAAAGAAGAAAAAAACATTCACTGTCCTGACAGATAGAGGTGAAGAGACACAGCCATGTGTGTAACTAAACGCCAGAGTCCTCGCCCTTCTGGGCCGCACCAGGGGAACATTCCTCTACTCTCTGCTCCACTGACCAAGCAGAACTGCAGCACAGTAAAACCACACTACACACATCTTTGTGTATAAGTGTGTGCGTCAGTAAGAGTGTGTGTTTGTCCACTGGGAAGCAGTGGAGTGTGACGGCCTGGTCACTCAGACCGTGGAGAGTTATGGAGCGAGAGCAAGCCAGCTGTTCAATTTGGCCACATGGGCGGACGCAGAAAGAAAAGAAGAAAACCGCAGAGAAACAGTGTCAATATACGACGTGTGCTGTATGTCTAAAACATCCTTCCATCACTGTTCACCTTGCTCTGGCATTGCCATATTTTAGTTACCATGAGCCCTTATACACACAAATAGACACAGAAAGTGACAGCTTGTGTTTGGCATGACACTCAGTGGAGGATAATGAGATGGGTGCTAATTTCTCAGGTGTCACGGACTGATATGAATAATACAGAGTATTCCGTTACCCGTCTCCTCCACCACACTGGGTCCGCACACCATCTGAGTCACATCCCTATTCTTACCTTGGGTTGTTGCCTACAAGCTCGATTATTTGTACAAAGGAAGTTGAGCTGTTGTTGAAAAAAAAGAGATGGATTTTTGCACGTGTGAACAAGTTCATCAAACAGATTTTTCACTCTTTCACGACTCAATCATCATTTCTGTTGCTTTTCTAACAGCTGGGGACCTGTAGCAACTCTGTAACACCTAATACATTTTCCTAAAAACAATCCGTCCTCACCAAGAAACCGAAAAAGATTCATCTTCCCTTTTTATTTTCTGTGTGATGATTTATTTACTGTGTACTACTCTTCCACCACTGCCCTGGTTTGCATGTTGGGGACTCCTGCGGCACTGTGGGGGTGGTCCTGAATAATTCACTCCCCCCCCCCCCCCCCCCCCCCCACCCCCCACCCCCGTTCCCTCTTTCATCCTCTTTTTCCTTCATTTTGTAGGGTGAAGGTGTGTCAGCCTGTAGCTGCTCTTTGTGACAACGTGAAGTCCGTCTCTCTTTCCCTCTCTCTATGTTATTATTCTCAGAGAGCCAGGCAGCTCTGCTCTGACTGCATAATGTGAAAGGAGAAAAGAATGACAACAGCTTAGAACAATCATTAGAGGAGGTACAAGCTGGAAATAATCTTCTTTGCTCCTTGCTATGTTTTGTTTTCTGCTTCTTGCTCTTTCTCTGCCCACACTCCCTCATCTCACCAACTGATGCTTTCATCTGCTCTCTCTGTCTTTCCTCAGATCCCAATGCTCTGGGGCAGCACAGCACTGACCATGCCTTGATCGGAGGAGTGGTAGCCGTAGTGGTCTTTGTCACCTTGTGTTTAATCATTGTTCTGGGAAGATACCTGGCCAGGCATAAAGGTAAAACCACAATGGACCCGACATGAGTCTCTTGGGTGTCAGGGAACTAGTGAAGTTTGTCCTACTATTGGACATCATTTTTCAGACATTTAAGGCTCAAAAAGCCAAATCAACATGCTTCCTAATCTTTCATGCAAACTGTAAACTGGATGGTATTACTGGGTAGCCCCACTTATTCTGAAAATAGCAATTCTGCCTGTGACATGTCTGAATAGTACATTTAGTGGGAGAAGAGAGGGAAACAAGAGACAATGTGAACAACACGATACTAGAAAATTGAGTTAGACTGAGTAAAACTGCATCACTTTGTTTGAACGTGCAACTTCTCACCTTTCCTGTTACACTTATTATCTGTTGCATTTACAGATCTTGTATTATGCCAGCTTCTCATCATTCCATAAATGAATAATGTAAATGGTCTGCACTTATTTAGCACTTTTCTACCTATTGGTACACTGCTTGTTACCCACCCATTCACACTCATACACTGCTATCCAGCTGGCTAACATTCACCAGCAGCAGCTAAGTTGGAGGTTCAGTGACTTGCTCAAGAACACTTAAACGTGTGACCGGAGGAGCCGGGGATCAAACCAACAAGTGTGGGATTGTGACTGCGCCACAGTCACACTGTAGCATTTCTGATGTCGCCTTCAGATGTACTTTTTGCCTCAGGCAGCAAACTGTACGCAGGGCTGCTCTGTATTGGTTTTCTTTGATATAGGTTTGTTTTTCATTTCCTTAGGAACGTACTTGACAAACGAGGCCAAAGGAGCCGATGATGCCCCCGATGCCGACACAGCCATCATCAACGCAGAGGGCAACCATGCACATGCAGAAGAAAAGAAAGAATACTTCATTTAGACTGCAGAGGGAGCTGTGAGGCTCCTTCCCCTTTCCCTCTTTCAGTCTCTGTATCTCTTTTTCTCTGTGTCCCCTTTTTCTTCTCCACCTCTGACCCCTGTCCCCATCATGACAATGAGGAACCCGCAGGCTGTGCGCAGACAGAGAAGTTACCCAAGTGTGTTCCTATTATTGCCTTTTGTTAAACCCACTTCTTTCACACACATCTTGTCCTTTATCTTAGTTCCTTTTTGGCAGCCAGTTTTCCCAGGCAGCTTGCCATTGCTGCTGAAGTGGTCCCCTTTCTCATATTTTACATCTCCTCTGACATCCTGGAAATCTGTATATCTACCATGACTGCTTCTTACATGACTCCTTGTTTATCTTCTCTCCCGTTTCCTTTGAAAAAGACACCTAAACACGCACTATGTCCCCTTTGTTCACACACGTCCACAAACACATATCATATCTCACGTCAACACGGTGCCTAAAACTACAGACGCCATTGAACTTCTGTCAATGCCTTCATGTATTGTCTGTCAGTAGCAATGTAAATGCTTTGTAGATGGTTAACTGGTCCATAATTTCATTGATTAGTTCACAGCTTTTGATTATGCATTGCATATATTTTATTTAAATGAAGATCTGTGCTGTTTACGCCTTAAACATGCCTATCACACTGAATATGGTACTTTTAGCTGATCCACCTCCCCAATCCCATCTCCTCTAAATAGACTTGTAATTAGACAGTTGACCCCTGTAAGATAAGAAGAAGGTTTTGTGTAACACTGTAACAAGGTTGTCAGATAAGTGTATAATATAATTTCCATTATTAGGGTAGGGGTAAAAAAGGGTAGTGTGCTAATGTTTAGAGCAGTGAATACACACCAAAAATATTTGAAAGACACTAGATAAAGCATCGCATCAGATGAACTCAATCACATACATATATAAAACCATTTGCTGAATCTGCTTTCACCTGTCTGTATATTCCTGCACTATCCAGGCTGCAGTTTAGCAGAACACTAACACCTTCAGTGTCCTCGTCAGGTTATAGTAGTGGAGTACTCACATAAAAGGTTCAGGTGTATAGAAAGCTGTATAAATTGTACTGAAATGAATTTAGCTTTTAACATTAAAGATTTTTGTTTGTATTTATGCCACATTTCAATAATTCGAAGGTTTAAGGACCCTGTGAAATGAAAAATAAACCATTAGGGTTATTGCGGGGAAAAAAGAATACAATTACAACACGTACAGAATAATTTTCCTTTATCTTTTTAGTTATTTTAATTGATACCTCTTGTAAGTTTGAGGTCCAGGCAGCTTTCCACTTTCCACAGTGGTACTATATACAAATTTTAATTCATCTACTGGCTCATAGATAAGAAACCTATAATGTCAATATTGAGTAATACAAATATCACAACACCACTTTAAGTACAGCCACATTTTTCAATTTGTTTTGCCACCTCTTTAGTTCTGTCCAGCCAATTTTGAACAATGTAGTAAAACTGTGGCTATTGCCAACACGTCACCCACCTCTCAAACTGCATAAAAACTCATTTTGTCGGCTGCTCTTCATGAGCAGCATTTTGCTTTCCATTTCATGGGGTCTTTCAGCCAAAATAATACAAAATGATATGATGCTGTTTGTGTGTGCGTGTGTGTTTGTGTGTATGTGCGCGCGCATGCTGGGTCATAGAGCTGCAGGGGCCCCCTTTCCAAAAAACTAAAAACTGAAGACAAACACAGAAGCACAAACATTTCTGATTTTCTTTCCAACAACTACATCGCCATGGGAATTGTTCTCCGATTCCAGTGAGTAATGGAAAGATGACAGGCTGTTTTTGAATCAATTCTGGAGAAAAAAAAAAAAACAGTGCATCTTTTTACAAATATAAGCTGAATCATGTTTTTATATAAAAATAAATGTTTCTAATATTTTTGGTTGAAAGGGGTCTAAGCTCCCTGCTGTATATTAAGTCTGCTAAAATGTGGTTGTGAAAATTGCTGTTAAATTCTGGATTCTCGTATTCCTTCAAATTTGTATATTTTCCATCTTATCTACTTACGATTTCATTTTTCATTGCACAATCCCCATCAGAAATCATTTCAAGAAAGAAATATAATTTTGGCAAAAGGCGTGTATATAACATGTGAGAACTAAACTGTGGTAATACACAGCATGTTTTTGTTTAGTTCTTTTTAATGTTTAATTTATTTGAACCTATTTAAGAGAGAAACACAATGAAAGTATATTTGTAGCTTAATTTTGAAAACCCGTGGCTTTTTGTGTTTGTGGTGTACATTTAAGTGCTACAAATCTGAAGGACTTGGTGTATAAAATCTAATTCACATGAAGGAAAAAAATGGCAAAACAGTAGGAAAAGCGATGCCCCCCGTCTTTGTTTCATAGAAGTACAAGAAAATGTGCCTCTTTCTTCACTAAATTCTTAAAATGCAAATTGGAATTGATGTGTATGATATGTACTAAAAGACACATTACTGTAATGTTAGAGGCAATGAAAGGTTCACACACACTAAGACAAACGTAACATATCCTAGTAAACAACGTTTATTTCTTGTCGTATGTCCCCAGTGTTCATCTTTCATCAGTTTGCAGGAATTTGGCTGATTTAGTCATCTGTAAAACAGTGATAAAACTGGGGCTTCTGGAATGAAAGACCTAAAGGCAAAGCACTAATCTGCAGATGGGGAACAAATTATTACCAAGGGCAATAAAATAGTGGTCCCAGCTGCCTTCAATTCGTTGGCCAATTTACAATATTATGCAAAGAAGGTCAGAGAGTAAGGTATTTTTCTCGATGTGTTGTAACTCAAGCACTGCTGGAGTGAATTACAAGTTTGAAATCATTAGATCGCTTAACTCAGATTTTGCTTCATGTAAGATTTAGGTTTACATTACATTTTAAATATATATTTTATTACTGCAGAAACTTCGCTACAGTTCCCATATTTTGCAGTTCTACCATTCCCAGGTAGAACTTGTCCACCACAAACCTTCAGCAGGTGTTCTAGACTGGCTCTGGTCTTTGAAAATACTCTGCATCACATGTGTTTATAGCTACATTGTTCACATTAATGTAAAATATTCTTTACATTTTTTTCTATTAACTTTCATTCATTGTGTCTTAAATCAGTGATGGTGTCAATCACATTTTTTTTGTCACTCTGGGCCTTTGTACCCACAGATGTAAGAGAATAGTCAAACAGATTTGTTGATTCTGAAGTCAGAGAAACAGGCTGTTTTATATTAAATGAACACCAAAAAATAACCAAGTCTGCCATCATAAATTAGTGTTTGCATTACAAATCAGACAGGTGCCATTTACTGAATTATGCACTCTAATTTGATAGATGTAGTAAGTGGTGAATTTTGTTTTTCCTAAAACGTCCATGTAAATATTTGTTCTGACATGATAGTAATGAGGTAATTTGCTGCAAAAGCTTTTTATAATAGTTAGACAAAACCTGAATTATTTTTTAATTTGTTACTCTTAACAGCCTGGCACACACCATCATGTACTATTATCCTATGACAAAATCAACTGTAGCTGTTATATTTTGGAGTCAGTTATTAGTCATCTTTTATTGTTGTTAAAACTAAGCTTTAAACCTGTTGCCTCCTTGCTTTCCAACATATGTCAATATCAACAGTATCATGAGCCTCTAATTTCATCCTGGCAGAAAGACAGTCATACCACTACCATAGTCATAGTGGCAGGGAGTCCTGCAGCTAAGGTTATGCGTTTATGAAGATTGAGCAGTGCATTCTGGTAGTCATTTTGGAATAGAATTGCATACAATTGTGTGAATTGTTTCGTTTTGGCGAGGACACAACCAAACCTGTAAAGAAAAAAGAAAAAAATCACAAAAAACTATATATGTCTAGCGTTGCCTCTCTTACAGTAACGGTTTTAATAATCTAACACAGAAATCTTTTAATGGGACTGAAGCAGTCAGTAATCATCATTTGTATCTGAATTGTTTTTTGTAGGTTGCAGGTAGGTTGTAGGATCATTCTGTATTCATCATGCAAAAGAGTTATGTACAGTGCATGCAGACAGTATTCACAGCACATTTTCATAAATGGATTCGATTCATTATTTTTCTTAAAAAACTACAAACAATACCCCATAAGGACAACATGAAAATTAAAAAACAAAAAAAAATGGACCCACCTTTAGCACCAATTACAGCCTCAAGTCTTTTTGAGTAGGATGCTACAAGCTTGGCACCTATTTTTGGGCAGTTTCTCCCTTTCTTCTTTGCAGTACCTCTCAAGCTTCACCACGTGGGATAAGGAGCATCAGTGCTCTGGCTCTGGCTGGGCCATTCAAGGACTTTCACACAGTTGTCCCGTAGCCACATTATTATCTTGGCTCTGTGGTTAAGGTCATTGTACTGATGAAGATGATGAACCCTCGACTTATTCTGATGTCCAGAGTGTCCTGGAACAGGGTTTCGTCAAGAACGTCTCTGTACATTGCTGGGTTAATCTTTCTCCCAGTTCCTGCCGCTGAAAAACATCCCCACATCATGATGCTGCCACCAACATGCTTTACTGTAGGGATGGTGTTGGCCAGGTGGTGAGCGATGCCGTTTCCTCCAAACATGACGCTCGCCATTCAAGCCAAAGAGTTCAGCCTTTGCTTCAGCAGACCAGAGAATCTTGTTTCTCATGGTTTCTGACTTCTTCCATTTACAGATGATGGAGGCCACTGTGCTCATTGGGACCTTCAATGCTGCAGAAATCTTTTTGTACCCTTCTCTAGATCTGTGCCTCGATACAATCCTGTCTCTGAGGTCTACAGACAATTCCTTGGTCTTCATGGCTCGGTTTGTGCTCTGACGTGCACTTTTAACTGAGACCTTATATAAACAGATGTATGCTTTTCCAAATCATGTCCATTTGTCAGAATGTCCCACAGGTGGACTCCAGTCAAGTTGTAGAAACATCTCAAGGATCAGTGGAAACAGGATGCACCAGAGCTTAATTGGGAGCGTTACGGCAAAGCCAGTGAATATTTACAAACGTGATTTTTTTGGTTTTTTTATTTTTAATAAATTTGCAAAGATTTCAAACCAACTTCTTTCACGTAGTCATTATGGGAAAATAATGAATTTAATTAATTCTGTGAATACTTTCTGGATGCACTGTATGTATGTTTCAGGCAAAAGACAGTGAATGAAAACAAAATGAAATATATCTGGTACTTCTGTCACCTAAGTACACTGATAAATATAGGTTATTAGAATACGATATGACTGTACCCTAAATGTAAATTCAACTAAAAAGGCAACATCCTTGGCTACGCACCGTTTTTGGGAAGCCTAACTTGTGCCTTGCAACTCTGCACCTCCCGTTCGCTCCTTTCCCTTCTCCTGCTATGTGCTTCTTTTAAAGAGGAATGATACAAGCTGATATGATTGAGGCGCGTCCATCCTGCTACAGCCTACACCACACTGCACTGCTGAATCACCTCTGGTCACATAGTATTGTAAGTCGGGCATACACACATACTGGACATGGCCCAGAGTTTGCACTATCAATATCAGGAAATTAGAGGCCCGTACCAAATAAAAATATCAACTCTGAAACCCTTATTATAAAGGGGTGGATACAAAATTAACGGCTACTTTGAGGAATAATGTATCTAAAATTGTATTTTTTTTTTTTTTTACTGTACTGATTTACATTTTGTTTAAAGTCATTCTTTTAATAGTTTTGTTAACTACAGCAGTGATGATAGCATGAACTGGTCCAGTCCCAACTCTCCTCCTCTGACCCTTCATACGTCTTTGCTGTACACTTTAGCTTCAATGCACATCTTTGTTCCTCTGCAATATTGACACTACTTTCAATCACTCCAATCTCCATACTGTCACAGTGATGACAGCAACAAGTGACAGAATCACCTGTAGTAATGTTTATTTTTCTTTTTTATATCTGTTGCTTTTCTTTTGCATCTCAGGAATATTTTTCATTTCCTTAGGTTTTTTTTTGTGTGTGTGTGTTTATTTTCAGTCATAAAATTGGGACTTGTGAGCACTTCTTACTCTGTTAGTCCCTGTATGCTTACACCATGTATTTGTTGAGTTTAAGATTATCACAATGTTAATAAATTGTTCAGTGATTCTTCAGTAATTCTGTCATCTTGCTGTCATTCAGATATTAGATTTAGGAAGCATTTCTTTGATATGATAACTGACTTGAAATACTACGATTTAGAAAAAAATGCTGCAAATAATCATGTTTCAATAATGATAGAAAGTGTGTTTATACACAATGTTATCTAATTTTAGCTTATGTATGTAAACAGCTAAATTCTTTTTGTTTTTCTTGTAGCTCACACATTTTTATGTACAGTATATCAGTCTTTAGCTGGAAGGGGTTGTGATGCACTCTTAGGCTACAAATTTTATCCCCAGCAAAGGTCAGTAAAGATCAGGATTAGAGGTAGATACGTTAGTTCAGCTTCTGATGTACTATGGTGAAATAAGGGGTTTCATATCAAGCTGTACTGAGAGGGCTTAAGTCAATATATATAGCACCATAATGAAGGTGTTTTTCTCCCATTGTCTGTGGGGTTTATTTTATTTAATTTAGTTCATTCCCGTGTATGAAATACAATTGTTGAATAAATAGTTGCCAAAAGATCTGCGTAATTTTATTTTTCATTCAGAATTTCTCATTTGGACCCCTTTCACATCGAGATTTTTTTTTAACCGAGACAGACAAGCAGTGGTAATACTAAATAAAAAAAAGCACCGCAGCTTTGAAAACATCTGAATTCACAAGGATCCATGCACACACACAAAAACACAGGCAAACACATGTTCATACATTTATTTTTAACATGAATAATTCATGTATTTAGCTCCCCTACTGTATCTGTGTACTGGTGATGTTTTGATGCCATTCAATTTGCTGTTTTTGGGCCATTTTAAAAAGTAACTCAAAGAGATGAGGAAAACCACAAAAAAAACCCAAAACACACACTTAAAAAACACTGAGGTGGAAATAATAGTTTATGTCCAGAGTCACCTTATGAATGAAACCTCTTCAATTTCCAGAATGATCTATTCAAACCAGCTCCAAAGAAAACGTGTGGGAAAATATATTCCACAGTAATATAGTGCTATGATAAATTCAGCTTCTTGGAAATGTATGTTTTTCTCACAGCTTCACGGTGAAAAACGATTCACAGTAAATCCCTAAGAAAAACATCTAGTGCAATAATGAGATGTATATACATCTGTAAAAGCCTCTAGTTCCAAGTGATTAGATTTGCTCTGTATACAGTTCTCTTTGGTGATTGTCAAATGGAAATCATTCACTATATCTTTTCAAGAGTTACCGCCTTCCTGTGGTACAACACCCCCAACCAATCAAGTCGACTTTAAATACACGTCTGGCTAGACTAATATTTTAATCAGTTCACTACAGGCATTTCTGTGATATGGAACTGACAAGAGTGAGATCAATTTGTGTTCTGAGTTTGATCTTTGGTCACCAAAATCTAATCAGTTCATCTTTCAGTTCTTGTGGATGTTTGTGCAGATTCGAAGAAATGCTATGAAGATATGATGTGACCTTAACCTTTTAGCTGTATAAGTTTATCCTTGAAACAAGTGGATGCTTTCAATGCATTACTGTCACAAGTATGGGGGGACAAAAAGGACAGACATGTTGTCACATTGACATTGATCTTTGGCCACTTAAATCCGAAGAGGTTATCCTTGAGTCCAAGTGGATGCTTTTTTTAAACTTGAAGAAAATCTCAAGTCTTGACATGGAGCCACAGTGACCTTGAACTCTGACCTCTAAACTACAAGATGTAATTAGTCTTTGAGTAAAAGTGGAAGTTTGCAGCAAATTATAGAAAAATCCCTCAAGTTATTCCTTGAATATCATATTTGCAAGTATGGGAAGGTCACTGTAACCTAGATCTGTTGTCCTGTTGGACGTTTATGCCAAATTTGAAGGAATATTTATGAGGCACCAATGTGATACGTATTAATAACAATGGGATGGGTTGATAGAAAAGATGTTAGGTCGCTGTAATTTTGATCTTTAAACTCCAATGACTAAAAAGTTCATCTTGCTTTGTGCTTAATGTTTGTGCCTAAAAAAAAGTCATCAAGGCATTTTGTGATACTGTGATCACAATAATGGCCCCCCAAAATCTAATCAGTTCATCCTTGAGCCCAGGTGAACATTTGTGCCACAAAATTGAGACAGACAGATGCCCTGAAGACATAATGCCTCTGGCTATGGCTGTCACCACTGCAGCGGCACAAAAATGTAGTAATAGAGGAAACACATGAGTATATGAAAAAGGAGAGACTAGGGAAGCTGTGGATGCAGCAGAGTTTGAGAGACAGGGGGGAAGGGTATTCACCCTTCTCAGCCAGTCAGAAGATGATGACTGAGTGGGGAATTAAGTAATGGCAATAAGACATCATGTTAGGCTGAAGAAAGCAGCTGCAATCAGCCCACCTGTCTGAAATAAATACAGGCTGGAGAGGTTTGCTTTCCTGCAGCTGAGGTGTGATTCTTCTGCTGATGAAAAGTGAGGGGTCAGTGAAAAACTCAATTACCACTCAATCCATCAGGAGCAGTTTTGTGAGCTAGGATAAGGAGGCTGAGGAAGATCAGACAGAAACAGCTTTTCACCCAATATGCTGCTTTCCATATTTTTTTCCGTTATCCTTACTTGACTAGTAGATTTTGCAGCCAAGAATTACCAGTGTTAACATTCCCTGGGGGAATTGGTTTCCAACTTTCCAAAATGTTTTCTTCACAGTATTCCATTTTTTTTTTTTTTAGCTTGTACAGAAGAATACACAGACAGATGGAATAGACAGGTGGGACCACAGGCAACAATAGATTAAAAGCCATGCAATAAAAAAACTGCATGTAAAATTGGTCACCAAGCAAAACAGCCACATCGTTGTATTTTTGTACACCTATATTCAACACGTCATTGTGGTTCTTCATAGTTAATTAAACCCTAAATCCAATATTAAAGTGACTGCTGATTATTATAGTAACACCCAATAATTGTAAATGCAAACCAATTTTAACGAAGCACGTGAAAATGTAACATTCAAAAAATTAGAACTCATTGAGAAACCCAAAAGCAGCTACCTTCAAATGCAGTCTACCAGGAAAAGAGTTAAGGTGGATTAAGCTTTTAAATGCATAACAAAGGATCTTAAATTCAACTTTTACAAGGATTTGCTAATGTGGTAAAATGTTACCACCTTACAGAAACGTCAGAGGATACAGGGATGCTATATTCCAATGTAGAGAGAAGACAAATATATTGCCCATAAGTTATTTACTTGCTGCCTGTTTAAATTTTGCTGCTTTGTCACGACCAGTGAAATGACAGGGGAATAACACAGGAATTCTGATGGATGCATTCATTTAGGTTTGTCAGCGCAAGACTGGAATAACGAATATCCCACTTATTAGCCAAGCAAAAAAGTTACAAGTTAAATATGATGAAGGAGGACATTTTGAAGCAAAGTTGGGATCCAAAGATAATGAAATTGGTCTTGAAGTCAGTCATCAGTACTGATACACAGCATGTCAACTTTTCATGTAATGCCATAGCATAATTGTTAAACGTGCTGTCGATAAAGCCCTTGTCTGCCCCTTCTTTAACTTTAAGAAAGAAGAGAAAATTGTAGAGAAGGTGATGGCTATTGCAAGAAGGACTTGGACTGATACGCTGAAGGAAAAAGAGAACTGATGAGTATATCTCAATTTTTGAAGGCTGCTGCACAAAGGGCTGTTTAAGATGAATGGTTTCCGCTGCACACGGACAGACACACACACACCTCTCGTTAAGTGTCACTTTCTGAAAGAGCCACAGTGCCGAGCTTCACACCTGCCCAAAGCTGTCAGTCTGCCAGCTGTGAGAGCTGGAGCTGTCTCGAAGGTATGAGCCATTCCATATGCAAATCTATTCTTCTTCTTTATGATGTGGATTCACTTGCCCACATCTCTGGTCACCTTTCAGTCCTTCACTCACAGCCACCGCTTTCCATCCCTCTATCAAGCCTAATCTTCTCCTCAGCCACTTTCCTTCATTTTATCACCTGCCTTCAACACAAGCCTCTTAGCTCATCTTCATCCCCACCCCCACCCCCCTTCACCCCTCCATCTCTTCTTCCTTCTCCACAGTATCCATGCAGCCAGATCTCTTTTTACCTTGCAGGATGATTCACTTTGAAAGAATTGACCAAGCAGAGATGTTAGTAGGCTTTGATGTTCAGTAATTGTGCTGACCATGTGTAGCTACAAACACTTGCACACTACAGATGCACACGCACTCACACGCATAGACACACACAAACTATGACCTGTTTGCTGTGCTTCAAGATGCCATCAGAGAGAATTTGTGTAGAAGAAAGCTTTGATGTCTACCAGCTTTACTTTGAAGGAATTTTCCCCACATGAGCCCATGAACACAGAGATCCTTAAGCAGGAACTCTTTGACTTTTTTGAAGATCAGGCCAAAGACCAGAGGTGATCAGGCAGGTGACCTCCAGTTAAATATTGTACAGCCACATGTGATAGAGATGTGCTGAATACAGACGTCTTTTATGTGACACAGAAACAAAATAAAGTAAAACCCAACGATAGGGTACAAAGGTAAAGTGTCTCATCTCTGTGGGCAGGTGTGCTGCTACAGGTCACTGTGCCTCCAATGGCTAGACTTGTTGGACAATGTAGTTTAGGTTCATTTCTAACATTTGTCAAAGATCCATAACGGTATCGCATTTCATTGCTACATTTGGGGACAGCACAACAACATATGGACTATATCTACATCAAGCCAAATAACTTTATAACCACACCTTTTTTTTTATTATGGCTCTGTCCATTCAGACTGAAATGTTGGTTGCCTTCACCTCAACCATTTCTTTTCCAAAATAGTGTTTAGGGTGTGTAAATCTGAGACTGCCAGCTTGATTATGTGGCGTGTTCAGGGAACTCAGTTACCAGAAAGATTAATGGAATGTTACCTTTTAAAGTTATTTTACCTTCATATTCTTCTGATGACTCCACAATCCATGCAGTCCATGCTTCTCTGTCCAGGATCTCACCCTAAATCTAAAATTTTTCCTTTTCAGCGAAAGTTGCTCTATTTAATCAACACTGGTTGTTTGTTGTGGCAAAAGAAATTTTGAGTTGTACTAAACAAATTGATGAGAATTTGACTGCCAAGCAACTCATCTTATAACCGAAACGGTACTTGTACTCGGTCTCTGTGATGTAGTATCAGGACATTTCCTAAACAATATCCAAGCAATGTTTAAAGCATGGAAATTAATTTTACTGTCTCTAAAAACAACCATTTTGTTATTTTATCATCTGGTTCTCTGCACAGTTTTTGGTGCACCGGAACTGTGTAACGTTGAAATTTCTTGTTCCTCATTTTGTGCAGGAGAACATCTGCATTAAAAGGTTACAGTCTGGATATGAAAGTAAGAACATCTGTGCTCTTCACTGCACAGAGCCAAATATCACTGTCTGTCTTTGAAAAAGCTTATAAAGCTCATTTTTTTTGAGACATGTGTAGTACGAGGCCATATCATGCTGGAATGTGACTTTTATGAAGGACTGCACAGTACCAGTCGGCATTTGGCTGTAAAGCTAAGGTTTCAGTGATGCCGCTAATTTATATCGGCTGCACAACTAATGGAGGATATAAAAGGCCGCAGGTTTGTCCATTCCAGACTGTGTAGTTTAGGGCAGAGCTCCAAATTATAAGAAAGCACAGTGTTAAATAGAGCTTGTGGCAGTTAGGACTTGGATGTTTGGGTGGTCTGAATGGTGGTGCCTCATTAAAAAAAAGCTGCAGTTATCATGCTTTGTTAGATCAGATTACACACTTTGGAGATAAACACACCCTAACCCACAAATAAAAACCAGAACTAAAATAAAATAAGCCCTTTCCTTTTTGGCAGAACCCGTCATCAGATGGTCATTCAGATGGACAGTTTTACAGTAAGCCGTTCCCCCAACATTTTATATTTAAAAAATGATTTTAGACCACGTCCTGTTGAATAAAGTGATATCGATCACTCACTCACTCAGGTGGAAAGGCTCATCTAAACCATGCCTCTTGTACAATTCAACTATATAGTACCTAAAAATTGGATTTTGCCTACCTTGACATCATTACATATTTAGCATTAATTGTACATTGGTTCTCAGTTTTATTGATTTTCTTTCTTTAAATTCTGATCACCAGCAATTTAAAGAGATGAAGCTAAAGAATATCTTAGAGCAAAACATTAATTATAAATTGTGAGGCATTAAGAATTACATGGAGCTACACCTCAAATGATTTTTAATTCTGAGCTACTTCAAAGAAGAATAAACAAGCTGTAACAGCAGCAGATCATTTTAAAGTCATGGCACAGTTTCCAAATTTTGTTCTATTATAACAATATTTCAACATTGTAGTGAGACCTGGCAGGCAGACACCACCCACTGTAGAAATGAAAAAGGGTTGAAAAAGTTGTAACTATCAGTAGCCGGGGCAAAAAGGTCACAGCAAACCAGATGTTTTTACTGAGCTCTGATTCCACATGCTTCTCAATTCACACACTAGTCCTTCAGGGTTGGCCAGAGGTAATGAACTATGTCGAGAAAAAAGTATGACTTTACACCAAGGTACTACACAGGGGTCAGGGTCACCTTTAAACAGATGTCAAGTCATAGGTTGCTGCCAGTGTATCGGGACATAGGTCAGTACTAAGCAGATGTTGCAGAGCAGGAGGGATAAGCTTGTCAAATCCTCTTTGAGCTAACTAAATGCTGCAGTTTTTGTTAAGAGACCCCCTGCTTGTGGGTGAGACAGCAGGAGTCCAGCTTCACCGGTGATACATATGAGAAAGCAACATCAAACCCTAATGTTAGGAGGACCAGTGTTCCTTCACAATAAATTCACTGTGTAGCTTGCAGCAATCATGTTTCATACAGTAGTCAGAGCTTTTTTCCATTCACACTCAGCTCAGATGTCTGTTGTTTGGAAACTGTAGCTGTGATTTAGATTTTTTTTCTCCAAATTTGAAATGCTTGCTCATTTAGTAGAGAAACGATGCAATACCACACTGTAAACAGAAAACAAACTGTCTCTATAAAATGCACAGCGTTTAGAATTAATTATTCAATTTAGCAATGAAAAATGTAAATGCAGGTGATGACAAGGGAATTGTACATAAGTCATCACTAACTTTGTGTTTAACAGCCAGAAAACAGGTCTGCCAACAATGTCAGAAACCAACTATAATTACAAAGACATGCTTAGAGGAATGGTGGCGTAATAATGACTTATCTGACTGCTTGTGGCAACACAAGTGTGTTCTGAAGAATTCAAATTCTTTTTCTTACTGTAGAACTAAAAAGCGCATCAGAACATTCTGTTTGGCTTGTGGGAAGGCAGACTTCCTAAAGAGTTGTGAATCCTGAATTACTAGTAAGCTTCGATCTTAATAAACTGTGGTTTTAACGTATCTCCATAAATTACAAACTTAAATGTGTTTGTTTGCTGACCATGGCACCTTTAACCAAAAGGGTTTTGTGAAGTCATTTGGATCATGAGTTTATTTTTATACAGTCACTATTATATTCTGCTTCTTTCAAACCTCTTCACTCTTAATTTGCAGTATCGTTAACAAGCACAGCTAGCACATTATATGTATCAGTATAATGTGTAGAATGCCAACGCAAAATTTGTTTTTATTTAACCTGTTTACATATAAACATAATAACATCACCTATATCTTACACAAAATCAATATCAAGCATTATGAAGGTACCAGCTATGCAACTACCTAAACAGTTACATTTGGGCCACATGGGGGAAGCACGATAATCTGACTGTTTCCCCTGACTGTGATAAGACCCATGTTATGTCACATAGCTGTTAATTTCTTTCTTCAGACAGGTGGTTTAAAGGCTGCTTGCCTGTATCAACTTGTTTAAACTGTCTCTTTTTCAGATAGTAGAGACAGCGCAGCGCACATACAGCCTTCTTATATGTGTAAGGAGCGGTCAAAACAATGCAGTGCAATTTCTCTCTCTGAAAACCAGCAGCACCAAACCAAACCAAGTACATAGGTACAATGCAACATCACCTGCTGTTTATATATAGGAGTATAGACTAACTGTGTCCTCACCCTCTCAGCCACAAGCAGCAGCTGCTGTAACAAAGACTATAATACTGCAGGTGCGGATGTTCTCTACTGCAAAGTGCTAGAAGTTCACCAGAATGGCTGAAGACAGGTGGTTCTTCTTACGTGTCCTCAAGAAGGAAGCCTTCAGGGACAGGTCCTCTGAAATCTGGGTCCCCCGGAACTTGTGACATATTCAACAGCCGTCCTGTTGATGTGGATGGGGTCAAGCGGGCCTCCATTCTCCCGTCTGAAGGCCACAATGAGCTACTTATGCTTGATGGAGTTAAGGAGCAAGTTATTGTCTGCGTACCACACACCCAGGTGTTGTGCCTCCTTCCCCTCATCGTGATCTCCAATTACTAGTGTCGTCTACAAACTTGATGATGGAGTTGGAGCCATGCACAGGTCTGCAGTCATGAGTGAAGAGACAGTATAGGAACGGGCTGAGCAAACAGTGGGCGACTGTTGTCCATCAATTCCACAGTTGTTGGTTCAGTCCCTGGCTCCTACATGCCATCCCGGCATGTTACTTTAGAGAAACTCGGTCACTAGAGGTTTGGTTTGTGATTGACTGACACACAGTGAGCAAAATGCAGTAATAAGGAATTTGCAAACAATTGGTTTCTGACAGCCATATAAATTACATTGTTTACAGAATTTAGTTAGAATCTGTGGTTTTCAGCTGTATCTCTGACTCTTGTATGAATTTTCCCGTCCACAACAGTTAAACTTTACACACCTATTGCGTAAGGAAAATGTAACTTGCTGTGTTGTTAAGAGGTATTATTGAACAGGCTGCTGCCACTGCCTGTCAAAAGTTAAAAACAAGTTCAAAATTACTTATAGTGTTTGCTACGTCCTGAGTGGATATGTAGTAACATGTAGCTAGATAATAAGGTTAGATGATGCACCAAAATTCCCAATTTCTGAGTAAAGGTGGACATAATAGACCATGTGTAGAGTTCACGTTCTTCTCATGCTGCATGGGTCGTGGGTACTCCCAGGTTACCTCCAGCAGTCCACAGACATACATGTTTAACTGGTGTCACTGGTTGTCTGTCCCAGTTTGTCTCTGAGTCGACCCTCTGACAAACTGGCGAACTGTTTAGGGTCTAACCCTGCTGTTCACCCAAAGACAGCTGGGATCTGCTTTAGCCCTCATGCAGTTCTTAACACGATAAGATTTTTTTTACCAGCACTGGCAGCTGCTATGTGATAAACATCATGTTAGAATCATTACACTTCCAGATCCAATAACACAGCGAGATGACATTTAGAGTATGCACTGGTATAGTCATCCAAAGCTACTTCCTCAGTTTCTCTTTACTATACACATTTAGTTTCTCTAGCAATTAGGTGTAAACATCCACTGAGTAAGCATGTAAAGGTCAGCAAATCTGATCCTTTTGGTCAATGTTACATTTCACAAGTAACACTCCCAGTTCTGGAGAGTAAGTGAACATAAACAAACTACATAAACTCGTATTTTAATTAGCCAGCATTAAATAGAAGCCTGGCATCACTAGGTAACGTGTTTGGGAAATAATTTTCTGGAATCTATACACTATAAAATACCGTTATTTAAATAAAAATTTGTTTTTAACATCATTTGTTCTGGGCAGCAGACCTTACAGCTAGACGGTCGCTGATTGGAATACACCTGCGTGGGTTTCCTCTGGGTACTCCATATTTCTCCCACAGTTTAGGACATGCATGTTAGATTAATTAGAGTAGATTAATTGATTCTAAATTGTCCGTAGGTGCGAATGTGAGTGTGAATAGTTATCCATCTGCGCTGGCCCCAAGATAGACTGTACCCTGACTCCTGCCTGATTACAGCTAGGATAGCTCCTCTTGACCCTGAACAGGATAGATGGTGAGAGATAGAGGCATATGAATGGATGCAATATGGATGGATGGATAATTTGTCTTCTAAAAAGTTCCAAAATTAGCAGTCCTCTTTCATACCTGTGTTAATATACTTACATATGAGCAGTCAGCATTTGTGAATGAGCACCACACATACATTTCTTGCGTGTGTATAAACATCATCCTGTACACGAATAGTTATCTTTCTGCCAGTTAAATAATATCTTGATCACTATGTTGGGTAAACATTGTGATACCTGACATCCAATGGCTGAGGGCAATGGCTAAACCTTTGTCAGAGTATCCATTATTCTTTTTCCTTGCAATATGCAGCTTAGTGCTTCTGTTTGAACAAAAGTGTTTCCAGAATTTTGTTTTTGCTGTTCTTTCTCAGTGGAACAAGAAAGTCTACACTTACACTTCACACTGTTCACTATATAAAATTAAAAATGTGTTTTTAATTCACTAGTACAAGACATAAATCCAATTAAGAAACTTAATTGTTTGACTTCAAATAGTAAAAACAAATTATTTTGTTCTCAGTTTTAAGTGCAGTGCGTGTTTCATGCAAACAGATGCCCTGATAGACACACAAACACACTTGCTATGATATGATTTTGCTCAGCAGTGTGCTGTTTATTAAAAAAGGGGCAGACTGCTGAGCTCAACACCTCCCCACTGTTTCTGAATAATAAGTATTAACACAGTGCCATCTCCTCAATGAATAATGCTGCAATAGAGCACTGGATGGTTGTGTGAGGGGGTGTTTGTGGGGGGGTGTACGTGTGAAAACAAATGTAACTGAGTTATGACCTTATTTGGATTAACCAGAAGCCTTTGTTGAATAGCAAGAGCTTTATTAATTCATGAAACTATCATGCTGTCACTCTCTCTCCCTGAGGTGATTAATATGTCTGTGACATAAAGTGAAGTCCCGCAGGAAAAACATACATTATGAATCATCTTTATCATGTATCCATACTTTGTATTTGTGTAACAGCATAAAGCAATCCAAACTCTAATTTGTATACTGTGGACGGTCTATGATTAAGGATCCAAAAACCCTTTCTTTACCAAAGTGAAACAAATAAAACTGTATAATATTCGATTCGCTCTCCTCTTAAATTTCCCACTCACAAACCTTTTGGGGTGGTCTCATTCCCTCCTTCAAACTCAAACTCCTGCACAGTATCTTAGCTCTTCGTAGGACAGCAACAGCTTTCGGCTTGGCCCTTCAGGGGTCGCCACACCAGGACGAGTTCCGCATGTTGATTTGGAATGCATTTTTACGCCGTATGCCCCTCCTGCCGTAATCCTCCCATTTTATTTATTTTATTTGTCAATACAATGGTGAGTAGCCACCTTTACTTTATTTCTGTACAAGGTGATAACCTAGTTGATGATTCTGCAGCCTTACTGCGTACACTAGATACTGTTGCCCCTCTAGAAAAGAAACCAATAAATCAGAGTAGACGACCTCCACGGTACAATTCACACAAGCACAGCTTAAAGCAGGGATCACACAAGTTAGAAAGGAAGTGGCATTCCACTGATTTAATAGAATCCTGTTTAAAAAACAATTTAATAATGTATAAAAAAAGCTCTTTGTAATGCCAGAACACATTATATATAAGAAAAACCCCCGGTTACTGTAGCCAGGATAAATAAAAGCAATAGTTCCCTTAAGTTTAGTTTCCCTTAATTCTGAGCAGCAATGACTTCATGACTTTCTTTACAAATAAAATTCTAGCTATTACGAAAAATAATTCACCAGATCCTCCCCACAAATATTACAGATAGATCTTCATGTACAACAGCTCTAGACTCATCAATAGGACCCCAATCCCATTTACACTGCTTTTTACCCATCGACGTTGCTGAGCTCACGTCAACAACAAGGGCCCACACTAGATATTGACCACGCCCAAATCATAGATACTTTAGAGAAATAGAATTTAAGTTGTTTTCATCTTTAGAAAAAAAAATATATTAAAACTAGCCATTTTCCTAGAATGTGAGACACAGAGTTGGAGCATAACTTATTGCACACAACTAATGTTGCCTTTTGATATTTCCAGCGAATCTGCACAACCCTTATTCACTCAAAATCACTCAAAATAGCCTTGGAAAGAAAGATTTCACGTTTTAACTTCACTTCACTATGTCATGCCAGGCAGCACTTTAAAATAACCCTGTTTGAGAACTAAATAGAGGCTCATGCAAACCACAGAGAGCAAAGGCAAGACTGAATAGTAAAGAAGTGATCTAGAGAAAGAGTGGAGTGAACAAGGTGAAGCACTATGAAATCTTTTCTTGATGGGGTGTCAGTATCACTGGGTGTCACTGTACAAACAGACATTCACATGCGAAGCCATTCATTTTCTGGAGCCGTCTGGTCAGGGCTTTTAAAGCCAGTTTAGTAGGACAGTGAGCACCAACAGTAAGAGACAGAGGGAAGGAGAGCAAGGTGAACATGGGGACAAGTGCACCAGTTCAACAGACACAAAGAAAAAATTATAATAACTACCTGGCAGTCTTAGCTTTGAAATATACTACTAAAAGAACAGTCTGACTTTTAAATAAGCACACATTTCTAGTGTGACTTTCCTACTGGGGTTGGAAAATGTCCTCAACTCTGATCCTCTTTATCATAAATATACAGCATTAATCTTTACTCAGTAACTAATGTAAGGACTATGATTAGTGTAATGTAAGGTATGTTTGCAAGTATGTAAGATACTGAGTCTATGTTGTAACTGCTGAGTTTTCCTTGAGTTGTCAGTTTATTAGGGACATCTACAGCTAAAACTAAGCCAGTTTAATTCAAGTCCTACAATAAAGCCTTACTTCATAAAGGTGATATTGTTCACTTTTATTTGAAACAGTTTTACAAGAGTTAATTCAACTGCTGTAAGATTATTGTGGAAGATGCTGTTTTAGCCTAGCTTCACTGATATAGATGTGGTAATTAATAAAGCAATAAACATAAATGCTAGTGGGTATAATACCACATAGCCAACAGCTTCCAGAATGATTACACAATTGAATTAGCGTGTATGAAACAGTTTCAACGAAAACTGATTATTGTAACCTTCATGACGTAAGGTTTGAATAAAATGAATCAACTTCAGTTGTGTCAGTGTGTGTTTGATGATTTTAAAATATACAAAAGTATTTTTTTCATAATTATGCAGTAAGAATCAAATGTTCATTTAAGATGAGCATACAGTGCATTTGGAAACTTTTCAGAACTTTTCAAAATTTTCTATTTTGTTATGTTGCAGCCTGATACTACAGTTGCTAATTCGTTTATTCCCCTTAATAATCTATACTCTATACCCCATAATTGGAAAGCGAAAACAGAATTTTAATAATGTCTGTAAATTTCTTTTTAAAAAAATGAAATATACAATTCAGACCCTTTGCAACAACTCTTGAAATTTAGCTCAGGTGCCTCTAATTTCTCTTGATCGTTGTTGAAAAGTTTCTACACCTTGACAGGAGTAGATTAATTAGAAAAAAAGAATTTGAATGATTGTAGTATCAGGCTGCAATATAACAAAATTGAAAAACTGAACATAACGGCCATCAGACCCACTGTTCTCTGAAGATCCACACTGGCAACTGAAAAATCCATATCACTTAACCACTACTAGATCCTCTGTGTGTAGGGAGGCTGCTGTAAAATTTTTAAAGTCCAGCATAATAGTCAGACTAATTTCTACATCAGCTCATCTACAGACTTGACAAATAATGAAACTGTGCTTTTTGAATGGAAGTAAAGGAATTGATTAGCACACAGTGTGTTATTAGAGAAACCTACCTAAATTAGCTGCTTTATCAGGAGACTATTCAAGACACAAAAAGTTACCTCACACTTTTCATTGATAAGCATTCTTGCCTGCCACTCATGACTTAGACTGATTCCCTTTCAGCCCACGAGCCCAATTTAGTCTCCAGAATCTATCACATGGTGATGCTATCTGCAAATAACCCAATCTCTCTCATGTGCCATCATCTGTCTTTCTTTCTATGTCCCCCTCACCCTCCACATTTCTCTGTCTTTCTACCTTCTTCCAACACTAATGCACTTGTACCTTTTACTGTTTCTCTACCCTCTGTCTTCGCCCTGTCTCTTTCTGGAAAACCTCAAACTAATCAAGTGTGGGAAGAACCTGACTTTGCATATAGATCATATTCCCTGTTCACAACGGAGAGAGAAGAAAAATGTCTGCATCGCTTACATGAGAAACCTTTCAGCAATGTGATGGATGAATTGTATTTAGCTTCAGCAAACTTTTGAGACATTTCACTGATATGACTTGATTAATAGCCAAACTGAGAAGTCCACAACAAGAGGGAAACTAGTGAGGAGGGATATTCTCCTCAGCAGATCTGAGATAAAGCACTAAATGGCTGGTTCTGTCAATCAGGTCCCTCATACTTGTGTCAGAGTACTAAGTAGAATTATATGCATTTCTGTACAATGACACACAGTACAACTCTTAACAGAAATTAAACTGCTTGATTTTTGGTAATGAAAATCAAGATGTCATCATTGGAAAGAGGGACAAAATAGGTAATATCATAAATAATGATTAGTTGCTGGCTGACTCAACCATGCTGCTTCAGTAAAGGGCAATAATACAGCCTATAAACAAAAACTACAGAGAAAGCCTAGAAAAACCTAGAAACACTGATCCTTAAAAAACATGCATCACGTGTCAGCACTTGGCTGTGGAGAGGATATTAAATTCCTAATTATAAAAATTAGGTTTTATTTAAGCCTGGGTGTTGTGGAGCAAATATCTTAATGAATCCATCTCTCATGGTCAAATGTTGTCTTAGAATCACGGGCGAGAATATTCCTCGGGCTTTGTGACCTGGGAGTGTGTCTTATAATGCGAAGCAGATGTTACAAATAAACAAAGTTGCATCCTAATTTTAATGAATCCTTCAGCGTCAGAAAAAGTGCCATTACCACATTGTACAAAAAAGTCTCAAACACTGTAGCAATGGCTGCTTCATATTATGTGTTAATATGGAGCTTATGAAATAAATGAGCACTGTTATGGTGTTTTTGCTTTAAAGCGATGAAATAATGCAGGAAAAAAGGTACTTTATTTCAATAAATCAGCAGACAAAAAGTGTCAGTTAACATAATTATTCCAATACCTATGAACCTGAATGTATTTCTCTCCAGTATACATTAACATAAAATCCCAAATAGGCTCAACCATGTCAGGTTCATAACCCTTGTTAACAGCTATAATTAACCAAGTCACTGCAGATGGTTTGAGTCATTTAGCAGCATTTTGCTCAACCACACTGTGCTTAAATTGAAGACTTCAACACAGAAGTAATATTTTCGTATATTCGCTTTCATAATAAACAGTCCTTTGCCCTTAGGGTTGTCACATTCATTGCTTATATAGACTGTAACAGCCGTCCATCAGATATGTCCTTGCCAAAGTCATCTGTTAGCCTACCTTAACCAAACGAATGACTGCTTTGCCATTACTTTGTCTCCTCTCTCTTTTTGCTACATACACCAAATCTCTGTCTCTATGGGAATAAAGTTATCTTAGCATGTCATGTTTTTTAATATCCCTGAGTGCAGCCTATAAATATTTATTAAAGATGTGCCATTAAGATGGGCCAAAAAGGACCCTGTGCCAGACCATAAGCAAACACCTTTTGTTTAACTTTTGTAATACACTTCAAGTTTAGAAGCCAAGCCTCAAACGCTTTAAGAGAATAGACATGCTTCAGCATCATATAAGAATCTTTGTAGCTTTTCACAGTGCCAAGTCTAGACAGGCATGTCTTTGATTTTCCAATTCAAAACCAAAGGTCTGATGGGAACGTGTGAGAAGCAAGTGTTAGTTAGTGACATCTCAATGGCGAAGGTTTAACATACGATAATGTTTCAGAAAAGCAACATATTTATACCATACTTAATTATAAGAAATAGAAACTTTCAATGTCAATGTGTTTTTAATCCAAAGGACATACATAAACTCCTCTCTCTCTTCTTTCACATCTCTCTTTTCTCTTCACCTTTTCCCGTTTCTTCCATTTTCCCCACTTACACCAGACCTCTGCCCCCTCCCCTTCTCTCTTTGGTTGCCGTACTTCCTGTCCTGCTTTTTTCTCCCTCTAAGGCCATGCTTGGCCTAGTTTAGAGCTGCCTATGTGAAAATTTTTGTGTAGTTTTTTTTTCATGCCTGTGCAAGTGTTTCACTATTAAATTCAAGTTAAATGTTACAACACATCAGTGCAAACCAACAAAATAAAATAAATGGTAAAGACAGAGGCAGAGAGAGAGAAAAGACAAACAATCTGTCATAAGCCTGAGAAATCAAAAAGATTTATTTTGACATTTTGGTAGAAATGTCAATCTCTCCTTCTCAAACGATTCAGTATGTATTTTTATACATTGGCTGTGATTTTAAACAAAATTGATACAGCTACTTTATAATGATATAATACCGTACGTCTTAGGGCCGTTTCGATTCAGTACGATTTTGCTGTTTTGACATTTTATAAAATGTTTGCATTTTGCAGCATTGTACAGTAAGTACATTGGCTCAAGTGCTACATTTAAGTCGTGTAGCAGTAGAGATAGCAGTAGTATTCCCATTTCACCAATATACAATTTGGAAGGAAATATTGTACTATTTGCTTTGCTACATTTATTATACAGTTTTGGTTACTTTTCAGATGTTCAGTCCTAAAACAAAATATAAATAGATAAAAATGACTAATCGTTTTATGAAGATATTTAAATTCTGTGATTAAAAAGACAGTCCAGGTAACAAACGCCAAAACATTTAGTTTTCAGCGTAAGTAAACAGTGTAGGATCATACATTTTAGCACATCTGTGTGCTGCTTTTGCGTTGCAATGCACCTCACGTTTTTCTGAGTTTTTTGCAGTAGTGCCCATAACCGGAATGAGAAGCAGTTTGTTTTCATCATAAAAGCTGCATTATAAACACTAAACAGATGTATGTCCTTGTGTCTGATAAATTACATACTGTTGAAATAATATTTGTTAGTAATTCATACTTGAGAAAACCTGAGCAGAAGTAAATAAATATATATTTATGGCAGCTACAATGATGCTGACATCAAGTTTCCCTCCTTTTTCATAAGTTCAGAAGTGCAAAAGGATGTCAAAGTATTAAGCAGAACATTCCCTGTGTAATCAACACATCAATGCACATAATAATGCACAGTGTAGGTGAAGTATCACAATGCAAATATGTCTCACAGCCAGATTTAAGGCTAAATGTAAATCAAAGCATAGAACATTAAGTGACCATTTATCTAAAATCAATAAACATCACAAGGGCAAACCATCAGACACATTTAAGTTCAAGTAAGCAAGGGCTAAGTGGAAAACTGCACTATATTTTGTATGCAAAGACTAGCATCTATCTTCTGTACAACCTGTTTAACTGTGTGCTTGTGAATTTTAAACTGCCATATGGTTAAATAAGCATAGAGTTTGGCATCCTGTTTTTCTTCTAAAAAGCAGACATGGTTGGGTTTTACGTGCAATATGGTAATTACCTAATCAAAACACTGGCTATCAATTTTGTCAGTTTTGTGGAGACCCCTTCATTTCACATTTAGTGAGGGGAAATTAACTTAGAATTTACAGTATGTGCAGTAAACATTGATTACCAAACATAACCCAAGTAAATGGCAATGTTTAAGTGTTTTTTTCTATGACCAATCTCACACCTTCCATAAAAAACAGCTGTAACTTTTTTTAAGAAACTGGTAACAGCAGAGGGGCTGATACTTGATACACAAATTGTAAAAGCACAACAACAATTGTTTTCTATCATACAGATGACACCAGAAGCACCATAGTAGCTGTAGAAAGCGATGGAGACTGATTTTTCTGGACGAAATATATAAAGCTTACAAGTGTATTCTTAACATTACACACAAAGAGGAAACAAAGGAGTAGCAATATGTCCATTGCTACTGCAATTAAAAACGATTCATGTGATTTAAAGTGAATAGCATTAGATCAATTTGATCACATGAACAGTGATACAGCCACAGACCTTAAGCCTCATTTTTCTTTTATGGACGGAGGCTTTCAAAGAAAAAAAAACACTAAAGTGCCCAGAAAATACAAATAGATGCTAAAAGTTTGTGCACTGTGGAGCCAGAGCTCTCGATTACTGAAAGAAAACTAGGCTGGAGTTGAACTAGAGTCTTCTGTATAAAAGAGCTTTATATTGTAAGCACATCATCATATCTGAATAGTAATTTTCCACGGGATCGCTTGGTAAAGCCATCTTAATAACACCACATTTAGTTGCCTGAAACTTTATTGTTAAAATAGTTTGCAGTTCTCATGTCTCTTGAATGCTATACTGGGTATATCTTCTACTACAGTACCTTGTTTGTGTCTTTATACAGTACTAGTGTTACAGTACATCATACGAGGGATTGTGATTTCCTCATGCATGGGGGGCTGTAACTATGAACCCAAGGTATGAGTGTAATCACATTCCATGCTGTGACACAAATGACGAGCATCTGCTGTAAGAGGACCAACGGAGATACTTTGAATCCCTTTGGAATAGTCTCCCAAATATCATTCATGAAAGTTCTACACTCTCTGCTTAGATGCATAAGTGGGTCAAAAATGACTCGGTGAGGTCATTTTCTTGCAATATCATCATAATGAAGAAATTGTTAACATTCCACTTAAATCTTATAACCTATGATTTATAAAATTGTTTTTGTTTTACTACCTCAACCTTTCACAGGTGGGTCAAAATTGACACATTCACATTCATTTTCTATGGATTTTCTTGGGAGCCTCCGAATCTTCTTCCTGTCAGTAATATATATTCTGTACACATACTAACTTTAACACATACTTTCACAGAGTGGTCAAATTTGATTACGAAACAAGCTAACTACCATTACTGAATGCATGGCGTGTGTATCACACAGGGCATGAAAGTACTACAAGTTACTTAGCTGTAGCTCAGTTGCTAAGTCAGTCATCCACGGAGCACAGTGGAGGAGCTCATTTTTTTTCAGCCACTAGGTCAATCATGAACTAGGGCGGGTGTTGCAAAACCTTGCCTCCAGACACGATCTGTAAGAAAAAAAATGTCTGAGAGGTAATTTTATTGTCCAGTCCAAATTTCTTTCAATCTTTCAACAAGATGAACACTAATGACTAATGGCTAATGACTGTGGCCAAGTCTAAGAAGTGTTTTATGGCCCTCCTGGTGCCTGTAAAAGTAGTTAAAGAGAAAAATGATTACCTCATCTGTCCATCTGTCTGAAGAACATGCAAATTAGAAAAGCCCACTGGAAGGGACAGAAAATATTGTAAAATAACAAAATGAATACAGCTGTGACCTTGTTTAACCTTGAAAAAAACTTAAAGCATCAGCTGATGTCTGATGGAAGAAATGATGCCCTTTACAATGTGTATTAATGATTAAATAAGAAGTCTATGACAAATGTCATTAGGGTGTTTGTGGTCTTTAATTTACACTGGAAGAAAGAAGCTGTGTTTTACTAGAGGCAAATACAAAGACCATATGAGTTGGATATTTCAGCGCCATGGACAGAGATGCACAAAAGGCATTTCTCTATACAGCGTGTGCCAAGTTCACACTTCCAGACTTGAGAGGTTGGATTTCACAAGTTTGAACTTGGATTATTTACAATTTGGGCAGCAACATTCTTGGTGACAGCAGCAGTTTAGCTCCACACTGGTGATTATATTTAAATACCACTGTACTGTAGTTTATGTACAATGAATTACTAATATTAACTGTTACAAAAACTGACTTTTTAAGGAAAGACAAAATGGTGATCGTGATTAAGGATAAACTTCTAGGCTTATGAGGGCCTGTATATATTAAAAACTGTGCAATTTACACTGTAGTACTTATGTTAATTTCCCCTTATGTTGCCCTTCATATGCATGTATGTATTTCTAGTGTATGCGTTTTGGAAAACTATGCTTATATAATGTGCCATGCATTTAGTGCCGCTGAAAATATGAGAACTGAATAATTATAAAACTTCTACCTTTTAAATCATTTAACATATACATTTCAATCACATCTCATAGAATTTATGATAAAACAAGTTGGACAATTTTTTTAGGTATTATAGCAGGCCTGGGGCCAGATGTACCATTCATGTGTCTTGAAGAGACTGGTCTGCATTAACTATATGTTAACTTAAAACCAGTTTCCTTAATCCTTTCATGGCAAACTATAGGAGTGACAATAGGGTTTGCAATGGTTGATATTTCTAAAACAGTAATGTGTAACAAGGTAAGGTAAGACTTCTGGTACCGCAGCAGAGCGAAACAATTACATCAAAAGTCAAAGACATCACAACAGAATAAACACAAAAATATAACACAAAACACAGAACAGTAGTCGAGGCAAACAAACATACAGGTGAACTATCAGGTAACTAGTCTGCAACTATTCAGGACAGTTCAATTTGCTGGTAGCAATGAAAAACGTTTGATGGCAGCAGAAGCAAGAAACCTGCAGCACCATTCCTCAACACAACACGGGTGGAGCAGACTCTTTTCCCTCTCCACCGTCACAAGCTGGAAACCATCCAATTACAACTGAGTCAGACCTGTTCATATACACGTCTTGGGCTGCAGATGACATGTCCATTTTACTGATGAAAGATCATCTCCAGTTTACTCAGCACTTGGATGTAGTAGCTCATATAGATTGAGTTACTTACTTCCCCCAGTTGGATACTTAAGTGCATGTAAATGCACTGGGTGTCACTCATTTGGGTCCTGTCCTCCTCTTTTTACTGCTGTTGTGAATTTATTGCTGGTTGCTGGTTTGTGAGTGTGGGCTGCTACAGAATGTCCACCAGAACCTGCTAAATTTTAAGTAACTGTGACAGATTGGGCTGAACAACTACTTTCTGTGTGTGTTGTATACAGTGACACAAAACACTGTTTTCTGACTTTTCTGCATTCATGTTGCTGTAGAAGAGGGGAAAAGAGCGGAGAGAGCCACAGCACAAACTAGAAATCGACTTTAGACTGCTACATAAAAATTGTCTGTTAGTTTCATTTTCATTCAGACTTAGATTAAAAAAAAAAAAAAAAAAAAAACACGAGGCATCACTCCAGTAATCAGCTCTCCTTTCATTCAGCCTTTCACTGCTATAGCATCAAATGCATATAATTGTAGGCCTATGTTTAGCATGTCAATAAACAATTTTAATCCAACACACTCCCACCAACCAATGTGTCTGAATTGGCTTAAAACATAAGATTAATGCACTAAGTGATGCAATCAGCTTGCCCAAGTCTATTTATTGCCTGTTTTCACCAGGCCTTTTGTCATTTAAAGATGAAACAACAGTTCCCTGGAGCACTATGCCTGGCAGAGTTTTCAAGTAACCAAGTTACAACCGGCTTTTTGGTTTCCAAAATGTGAATAGGGGATTAGGGAAACATGAAAAATATTATATATGCATTTTCACCGGGTTTTCAGTAACCTGGTTAGAGAATCAGTAAATGTTGTGGCTCACTGATTTCCAAATCTCATCAACCCATATTTTATTCACAGTAGAACATAAACAACATGTCAGATTAAACAGACATTTTACCATTTCATGGAAAATATCACCTCATTATGAATTTGATGGCAGCAACACATCTCAAAAAAGTTAGAAAAGGGAGATGTTTACCATTGTGTAGCATCCCCTCTTATTTTAGCAGCTGTCTGTAAATGTCTGAGAAGTGAGACCAGTTGCTTGAGTTTTAAGAGAGGAATGTTGACCCAAGAAGGATTGGATGTATTCAGCTAATGGCTAATAAATACAGCTAATTATGCTTATGATAATGGAATGATAATTTGACATCAATTACCCACTCACTGCACAACTAGGACACTTGTATTTCACTGAGTGACTCAAGAGCAGAGAGAGAGGAGACGGGGACACGTGAAAGCATTGCTGCCTATTGGCAACGATATGCACATTTTGTCTGCATTATCTCACTATGCAATGGAGCCATATCAAGGCTAGCAAAATAACAAGGTAATCAATTAAGTTAACCATGCAATTAAGTTAATTAATTGCTTGTATGCCCTGGAGTTTCTTGGAGCTTGTGCTGTGGGCTGCATTCCACTGACCAGTGATTTGATTACAGAGTTAGTAGTGCCATTTCAGGCACAAGTGTAAGAGCTGCAAAGTGGAGTCCCGCTGGTTGCTAGAGGCTTCTATCTTCAAATTAACAGTATTATGCATCCCTCTGCATCGCTGCCTAAAAAAAGGAAAGTGGGAGTTGTTTAAAGGGATACAGATTTCCATGGAGTGAAACATTTGTCTTTCAGTTCTTAAGTCAATGTAGTGTAGAGGTAAATATTGTATAATTTGTATAATTTTATCATTGCATTGTGGTGTTCGATTATTTGTGGAGGAGAAAGTTTGCTTTGGCATCTAACAACATATGTCAGATATTCGGTTACTTTACACAGATGAAGAGCTGATGGAAACAACATGGCAGGTTCTGTAGACAGTTTGTTTTTCATTCATTCCCTTTAGTGACTTTTCCTTTATAAACTGTGCAAGATGTAAAAGGGAGTAGTGACACCTGGATAACAGTGAAATTCATGTACATGTATCACCAGCACTACTCATCATTGGAGGTAAGATCTATCAATAATCACAACAGTGCAATGTAATAATGATGGAAGGAAAAGTGTCCCATACCATAAATTTTTATTTTGACAATATATTTAGATTCATACCTAATTTCTCTTTTGTCAGCTCCTGGATCTAATAACAGGTAGTGATTACATATAGAGGATTTATAATATTTTTTTGGGGGGGGGCTACTTGTGAGCTTAACTAAACTGAAACACACTTCTGAAGCTACACAGATTTCTTTTCTCTCTCATGTTCTACATATACTTTTCATCAGTTAATTAAAATATTTTCAGCTTTATTTTTATAGTTCACAGAGTGTCTGTGTATTTAAATCAGTTCTTCGATCTCGACCCATGTAGTGTCAAATAACCACCTGCATGTTTGGCCAGTTTTACATAAAAGCAGGAGACAGATTCAGTAACAGTCTACTGCCTTTGGCACACATTATTTCTGAACATAATTTTGCTTCAAAAAATGAAATGATAAGAATAAAGCATTAATTGGTAAAGCTGATATGAGATCAGCTGATGGTTGAAGATGTTAAGAAGATGTCTAGCTTGGGTGGCCACCAGAGAAAGACTCCATCTGTGTTGCAGTGATGCTTCTTGACTTGTATACAATCTTTGGGAGAGGACACACAAACACACACAAGTCAGTGACTTAATATTCGTTATTGACAGATAATCTGACCTGACCGGCAACAGTGATGATCATTGCAGAAAACCTTCTGTCCTGTCTGATGCTCCTGAGGAGCATTGTTAAGATTTGCATTGCTGGCACTGCCTCTTTTCAGGCTTCAGCTTGCAGTATGGTTGATGGAGATTTAAAAATATGCAGATTTACATATATGCTTTAATGCTCATATTATAGAAACCTTACTGTTTATAATAGCGAGTGAGCCTCATGACAGAGGATCAAGGAGGCTGGTAGCTAGAGGGACAGAAACTCGGAAACTTCAGAGATAAGAAGAGCTAGATTTGTACTTCCACCAGTGGTTTCATTCATTAATTTTGTTAATATTGTTATTTTCTCTTAATATTTATAAAAAGCACTTTGAATAATCTAACATTGTACTTTAGTCCAACTTATTCATAGGCATCATCTATATATACAGTATGTTTTCAATGTCACAGTTAGGCTTTCTGCTGTGCATGGTCCCTGGAACATTTTGGATCAAGGGCAACAATACATACTTAGTAAGTTTGCATGTCACATAATTTGGTTGACATACTGTACCAGTTTTATTTAATAGTGTGTGTTTCACTAGTTTTCATTGGAGCTGATCATTCACTCTTCTGCAGTCCTCTGAACTTTTCAGACCGTGTGTTAGATCTGCTGCTTGCTGGATGTACCTGATGTTGCCCCTGCTGCTCTTTCTCTTTTCATCTTTTTTTTTCTTCAATGTAGCTGTGTTTAAGTTAAGGCTTGTTTTTTGTTGCTTTTGAGTCCTTTGCCACAAGTGCTGTTAACTATTAAATATGTTAGCTTGTAGATGTTGGCATGCTGCAATGTCACCTAATTCTAGGCTATAGCAACTCATCTCTCTGCAGAAAAGCAGCCTCTTTTTTTTGGTTATAATTTTATGAACTATTAATCATTTTCATTTTGGGTTTAGTAGCTTAAGAAATCTAACCTAGTCTTATTCTTACTTCAAAATGCATTTCATTGCTCTTTTCCAACTTGAGGAATTCTCTGAACCGGAGAGTAAATTGAGAGGCAGAATGTTGTAACTAAAGTTAATTAGTTAGTTACGAGCCTTTAGTAGTTTTACTCACTAATAAACTGTTGGATTCTTTAAGTGTTGGTGTTATTTAAGAATAAATCATGGGAGGAGAAAGAATGCAAGAGAAATATGAAGCACATTTTTAGCACCAACTTACAAAATCACCTAAATCATTTTAAAATGAATAATTCTTCCAAAACCAAACAGAGCTATTGCAGTCATCCGGTGAAGATATCTTTGTTTTTATATCGCAACACATATCACATTGAAATAAAATATTGCAATGTTATTTTTTAGTATTATTTTCAAACCTTTGCAGCCCTGGTCTAAATTTCTTAAAATGTCTTGAAAAGACAATTATTATGGTGAGTCTTAAAACAATGTGCAGCTACACCCTAAACATTTGATTAGATTTAACTTAGTTCATCCTCAAAGTTTGTGCCAAAGATGTTCAGTAGAGATGGTAAGAATAATATATAGACTATAGAGCAGCAGAAGATAGGCTGCACTTAGGTGAAGGAAGATACTGAATACAAGAATATTGTCCTACATGAGCTCTACTCACAGGAGAATAAGATACGACCAAATGATTTTTACATTCACACACTAAAGTCAGAACAGATGGTCTGTGCGGCAGTGGAGCATTGATAAAAGACCAATGATGTTATGTTTGCTTGTGCATTAACAAACGTATTAACTCCGGTGAAGCTGATCTACACTAACACATCTTGTCATCTTTGGATGTGAAAGAAGACATCTTCTCTGTACACAAATGCTACAGTACACACCGATCAAGCATAACATTATGACCACCTTTGCACTGCAATGCAATCGAATATAGTGGATCTGCCATGAATTCTACTTTTACAAGGTTATAAGTTCTCAGTTTTTAGGTTGAAACTGTCAGAAAGGTGGTCAATATTATTGAGGTCAAAGAGGGTGGTGGAGTCGTACTACAGTGCATTCTAAGTAAAGTTGGTTCAAACGTTTTGGCCGAACCCTTATTATGTACAGTGTGTGTGCAATGTCATAATGTTATGTCAATATACGTAGGTTTAAACAAGCCATTATCATTCATACAAATTCAGACAAACATAT
The DNA here is from genome assembly GCF_033026475.1 of Channa argus. Classification (NCBI taxonomy): domain Eukaryota; kingdom Metazoa; phylum Chordata; class Actinopteri; order Anabantiformes; family Channidae; genus Channa; species Channa argus. The sequence goes on along the minus strand of NC_090220.1, from coordinate 1,624,814 downwards.
ATTATGGTGAATTCAACAAGATGATAAAATTTAGCAGTGCAATATACTTTTTCACAAAAATAACTTTTATCCTCAGTCTTTTTTTTTTTACTTTACAGAACATTTTCTCCACACAATATTGAAGATGAGAGAACCTGTCATTACTGTAATGTGTTTGATAACTGTGCTTCTACACCAGACATCTTGGATGGATCTTACTGTCCCAAACCCCACTCTGTTAAAGGATCATAGTCCTAATGAGACATGTAGCAGGGCATGTCGTGATGTAGCATCACTGTACCTTTACTTATATTTTACAATTGTAACAAATAGCTGTTTCACTCATTACTTTATAGTCGTATAAATTCTTATTTTTCATTTCCAAAATGTATGTTTACTGTTTTCTCATTTCAGCCAATTTTATAAAATTCTTTATTGCAGCAAATACTTAATTAGCTTATTGCAGAAAATGTTCAGAAATACTTTTTTGGTAATTTTGCCCTCACAAAAACTCACACATGCCGACACAAACCACGCATGAGGCCTGCATCTGAATCCTTTTACTGCAGGTGACAGAAGTAGGAACATTTTCCATTTTAATTCAGTCCCCTAGAGTAAACGGGGGATGTTCACCCATCACTCGTAACACATTTCTATTTTTAAACACAAGCGCACAGTCTCTCTCTCTTTCTCTATCTCTATTTCACACACTCACTCTCTCTCTATCGCTCTCTCACTCACACACACTCACACATATATTCTAGAGAGACTTACTCCTTAATAGGCTCCCCTGGTTATAATAATGATTTCCCAGCAGAAGATAAAGATGTATATAATCAAATTCACATGGTAAACACACACAGAAAACAGTCCTGGGCCTTTGTTGCAGGCTCTTTCGTTTTATGATAGACCAAATGTTTTCTATTGGTGAAAGGTCTGGACTCTTATTCTGAGAAGCCATGCTGTTGTGATGGATGCAGTATGTGGTTTAGCATTGTCTTGCTGAAATATGCAAGTTCTTCACTTGATAGTGCCTTTCCAGATGTGCAAGCAGCCCATGCAATAGGAACTAATGGACCCCTATGCCATCAGAGGTGCAGGCTTTGAACAGTCTCCTGATAACAAGCTGGATGGTCCCTTTCCTTTAAGTTCGCAGGACACGGCGTCCATGGTTTCGAAAAAGAATTTCAAATTTTGATTCATCTGACCACAGAAAAGTTTTTCCTTTTGCCTCAGACCATTTTAAATTAGCTTTGGCCCAGAGAACACAGCAGCGTTTTTGGATCGTGTTCACATAGGACTTCTTCTTTGCATGATACAGCTTTAACTTGTGGATTGCACAGTAAACTGTGTTCACAGACAGTGATTTCTGGAAATGTTCCTGAGCTCATGCAGGTTTCCCAGGTTACTTTTGTCCCACACCATAACATTTACTTTATCAGGTTCTCACTGAGACACAAAGGTCTAGTTAATATGTTTTAGTACTTGTACCCAGGCACACAATAGCCAAATATATATGAATTCACTCTAACCATAAAGGTAAAGTGCTGTTGAGATTTATAAGGAGTTGGAGACACATTGTAGACATAAAATAACTTTTTCAAAATAAAATAGTTTTCTCTCCAACAGGTTTTAGTTGTTACAGGTTTTGTAATCTGGTGCTGCAGCTTAATTGGTAGGACACAAACATGTGTGGTTTTTTTAAATTTACAAGTTTCCCTGATGACCAGGGAAGCAGTGCAGGTAACATGCACTTATGTAAATTGTGCCATATATATATTTTAATTACTCAAACGTTGTATTTTCTCAGATATACTAATTATGTGTGTTCAGTCATTTTGATGCGGAATGACAAGAATTAACTTTGTCTTCCCACACTCCACCCTCAGCTTAGACAGTGTCTTCCAGCTTTTAATTGACTGAATACACCCAATCCAGGTACGCCATGTGTAGTTTCCGGTACAAATACTGCTCAAATGATAAATTAACTGTTTACTAAAGTTTATGTAAAGTATGTGACATCAGGACATGTCTCTCTGGTAAACCTACATTAGAATGAAACACGTACCAAGAGAGACCACAGGGATCCTGTGCAGGCCTACAACACACAGGTGAGCTGCAGCTGACTGTGTCATACTACATGATAATGTTACAGACATATACTACTTTATCACTATCCAACCTACTGCTCTCATTAAACTGGTTGTAAATGTTTCACACATCGTTTCCAAGACAGTCTGACCATTCTAATTTATCAGAAGCCCAGACATTTCTCATATTTCGGGAAAACAATAGAGGGTAAAGTTAATTACTGGAGGCAAATATTACGAGGCAACTAATAGCTCCATTCAACAGGCTAAAATAAACGATAAATATAAAATGCCAAGACTCATAGCTCCAAAATTTGAAGTGGGTCACAGAAAGTCCGAATCAGTCCATCTTTTCCCATCACTGTGGGAACTTTTCCACCAAAACCTGACTAGAAACCCACTGTGTTTTTCAAATTGTAAGAGCTGGAGAATAAAAAGAGACCTGCTGTGTTTGTTTTAACAGCCAACAAATGAGAATGATCTCTTCTTAGGTCGCACCACAATGTCGATTCACTGCGAGTCTACTGAGGCCAGGAAGCAACTCTGTTAATTAATCTCATCGATATGTAGGTATGAGAAAGGTAAATGTAAAGAATTTAACAAGTAGTGGATTTTGCATAATGTGTGACCTTTAGGGTGAAAATTCAAGATAAAATGCAATTCAAGGGCTTGTGCTGTTGAATTGTGTGAATGAATCGTATGGGGTGGTAACATCATTAAAGTTCCAACAACTAAGATAAACTGGCCTTAACAAGCAAAAATGACTCAAGTGTGCTGTTTCTACAGTAGCTACACCAACAGGCCAAGCGTGGGGTACATGTAGATGTGTTTTTGTATGCAAAGCACCACCTTCTGGTGGTGGCATGAATAGGGCTTAAATGGGGGTGGTTACTTTGGATTGTATACACTCCCTGTAATTGAACAGGAGAAGAGGGGTTACTGCTGAGAACTGACGGAAATATAGCTGACAACTGGCTGACAGCTGCAGAGCTGCAGGATATTGGAAAAAGTTTACACTGCAATATTTTGTCTTTCTTCTATATGTATGTATGTATGTATATATATATATATATATATATATATATATATATATATAAATACAGGAATTCTCACTAGACCTAAATCACTTAATTTGGAAAAAAACTGATCATGCTAGAACGATTGGGGAGATGTTTGTAGCTGAAACACAAGTGACATACACTCTACAAGGTCATTTGATGCCTCACTAAGGAAGTAGGAGGGAGGGATTTGAAATAGTACATGGTTAGTGCACATTATCATCAAAAATATGTATAGACTTTTGTTATATAATAAACAGTATACTGTATTAGCATTACACTAAACTCATAAAACGATGTTGAGTGTGTGCCCTTGTTTAACTTTTACCAACCCAGATGCACATTTCCTTCATAAAAATATCACTTGTAATAAATCAGACAGGGAGGAAGGAGACACTAACAACAAACTTGCTGTTTTACTGCCTCACTAAGTGCATGTTGACTGGACAAGATAAAGTGCCTAAACTGAGACATTTTGGGGCTGTTTGCATTAAAGCACTTTAACTCATTTAACTCTGGCAAAATTAAAAGTCAAGGCTTATACAGTCCCAGTTTAAATATTCATTACCCTCTGAATAGACTTATACTTTCAGGTATAGAGAAATAATGGAATTGTGGTAACAAAATTATGTTGAAGTTAAGATTCAGTTCAGTGTGTGTGAAATTATGTTTGCATTAAGCAGGAAAAGGTGAAAGAGTGGATTATTTGCTTATGGTTTAGTGTTCATTTATATATGTATGTGTGCAGAGTGTTTCTGTGTGTGTTTACCATGTGAATTTGATTATATACATCTTTATCTTCTGCTGGGAAATCATTATTATAACCAGGGGAGCCTATTAAGGAGTAAGTCTCTCTAGAATATATGTGTGAGTGTGTGTGAGTGAGAGAGCGATAGAGAGAGAGTGAGTGTGTGAAATAGAGATAGAGAAAGAGAGAGAGACTGTGCGCTTGTGTTTAAAAATAGAAATGTGTTACGAGTGATGGGTGAACATCCCCCGTTTACTCTAGGGGACTGAATTAAAATGGAAAATGTTCCTACTTCTGTCACCTGCAGTAAAAGGATTCAGATGCAGGCCTCATGCGTGGTTTGTGTCGGCATGTGTGAGTTTTTGTGAGGGCAAAATTACCAAAAAAGTATTTCTGAACATTTTCTGCAATAAGCTAATTAAGTATTTGCTGCAATAAAGAATTTTATAAAATTGGCTGAAATGAGAAAACAGTAAACATACATTTTGGAAATGAAAAATAAGAATTTATACGACTATAAAGTAATGAGTGAAACAGCTATTTGTTACAATTGTAAAATATAAGTAAAGGTACAGTGATGCTACATCACGACATGCCCTGCTACATGTCTCATTAGGACTATGATCCTTTAACAGAGTGGGGTTTGGGACAGTAAGATCCATCCAAGATGTCTGGTGTAGAAGCACAGTTATCAAACACATTACAGTAATGACAGGTTCTCTCATCTTCAATATTGTGTGGAGAAAATGTTCTGTAAAGTAAAAAAAAAAAGACTGAGGATAAAAGTTATTTTTGTGAAAAAGTATATTGCACTGCTAAATTTTATCATCTTGTTGAATTCACCATAATATATGTTTGTCTGAATTTGTATGAATGATAATGGCTTGTTTAAACCTACGTATATTGACATAACATTATGACATTGCACACACACTGTACATAATAAGGGTTCGGCCAAAACGTTTGAACCAACTTTACTTAGAATGCACTGTAGTACGACTCCACCACCCTCTTTGACCTCAATAATATTGACCACCTTTCTGACAGTTTCAACCTAAAAACTGAGAACTTATAACCTTGTAAAAGTAGAATTCATGGCAGATCCACTATATTCGATTGCATTGCAGTGCAAAGGTGGTCATAATGTTATGCTTGATCGGTGTGTACTGTAGCATTTGTGTACAGAGAAGATGTCTTCTTTCACATCCAAAGATGACAAGATGTGTTAGTGTAGATCAGCTTCACCGGAGTTAATACGTTTGTTAATGCACAAGCAAACATAACATCATTGGTCTTTTATCAATGCTCCACTGCCGCACAGACCATCTGTTCTGACTTTAGTGTGTGAATGTAAAAATCATTTGGTCGTATCTTATTCTCCTGTGAGTAGAGCTCATGTAGGACAATATTCTTGTATTCAGTATCTTCCTTCACCTAAGTGCAGCCTATCTTCTGCTGCTCTATAGTCTATATATTATTCTTACCATCTCTACTGAACATCTTTGGCACAAACTTTGAGGATGAACTAAGTTAAATCTAATCAAATGTTTAGGGTGTAGCTGCACATTGTTTTAAGACTCACCATAATAATTGTCTTTTCAAGACATTTTAAGAAATTTAGACCAGGGCTGCAAAGGTTTGAAAATAATACTAAAAAATAACATTGCAATATTTTATTTCAATGTGATATGTGTTGCGATATAAAAACAAAGATATCTTCACCGGATGACTGCAATAGCTCTGTTTGGTTTTGGAAGAATTATTCATTTTAAAATGATTTAGGTGATTTTGTAAGTTGGTGCTAAAAATGTGCTTCATATTTCTCTTGCATTCTTTCTCCTCCCATGATTTATTCTTAAATAACACCAACACTTAAAGAATCCAACAGTTTATTAGTGAGTAAAACTACTAAAGGCTCGTAACTAACTAATTAACTTTAGTTACAACATTCTGCCTCTCAATTTACTCTCCGGTTCAGAGAATTCCTCAAGTTGGAAAAGAGCAATGAAATGCATTTTGAAGTAAGAATAAGACTAGGTTAGATTTCTTAAGCTACTAAACCCAAAATGAAAATGATTAATAGTTCATAAAATTATAACCAAAAAAAAGAGGCTGCTTTTCTGCAGAGAGATGAGTTGCTATAGCCTAGAATTAGGTGACATTGCAGCATGCCAACATCTACAAGCTAACATATTTAATAGTTAACAGCACTTGTGGCAAAGGACTCAAAAGCAACAAAAAACAAGCCTTAACTTAAACACAGCTACATTGAAGAAAAAAAAAGATGAAAAGAGAAAGAGCAGCAGGGGCAACATCAGGTACATCCAGCAAGCAGCAGATCTAACACACGGTCTGAAAAGTTCAGAGGACTGCAGAAGAGTGAATGATCAGCTCCAATGAAAACTAGTGAAACACACACTATTAAATAAAACTGGTACAGTATGTCAACCAAATTATGTGACATGCAAACTTACTAAGTATGTATTGTTGCCCTTGATCCAAAATGTTCCAGGGACCATGCACAGCAGAAAGCCTAACTGTGACATTGAAAACATACTGTATATATAGATGATGCCTATGAATAAGTTGGACTAAAGTACAATGTTAGATTATTCAAAGTGCTTTTTATAAATATTAAGAGAAAATAACAATATTAACAAAATTAATGAATGAAACCACTGGTGGAAGTACAAATCTAGCTCTTCTTATCTCTGAAGTTTCCGAGTTTCTGTCCCTCTAGCTACCAGCCTCCTTGATCCTCTGTCATGAGGCTCACTCGCTATTATAAACAGTAAGGTTTCTATAATATGAGCATTAAAGCATATATGTAAATCTGCATATTTTTAAATCTCCATCAACCATACTGCAAGCTGAAGCCTGAAAAGAGGCAGTGCCAGCAATGCAAATCTTAACAATGCTCCTCAGGAGCATCAGACAGGACAGAAGGTTTTCTGCAATGATCATCACTGTTGCCGGTCAGGTCAGATTATCTGTCAATAACGAATATTAAGTCACTGACTTGTGTGTGTTTGTGTGTCCTCTCCCAAAGATTGTATACAAGTCAAGAAGCATCACTGCAACACAGATGGAGTCTTTCTCTGGTGGCCACCCAAGCTAGACATCTTCTTAACATCTTCAACCATCAGCTGATCTCATATCAGCTTTACCAATTAATGCTTTATTCTTATCATTTCATTTTTTGAAGCAAAATTATGTTCAGAAATAATGTGTGCCAAAGGCAGTAGACTGTTACTGAATCTGTCTCCTGCTTTTATGTAAAACTGGCCAAACATGCAGGTGGTTATTTGACACTACATGGGTCGAGATCGAAGAACTGATTTAAATACACAGACACTCTGTGAACTATAAAAATAAAGCTGAAAATATTTTAATTAACTGATGAAAAGTATATGTAGAACATGAGAGAGAAAAGAAATCTGTGTAGCTTCAGAAGTGTGTTTCAGTTTAGTTAAGCTCACAAGTAGCCCCCCCCCAAAAAAATATTATAAATCCTCTATATGTAATCACTACCTGTTATTAGATCCAGGAGCTGACAAAAGAGAAATTAGGTATGAATCTAAATATATTGTCAAAATAAAAATTTATGGTATGGGACACTTTTCCTTCCATCATTATTACATTGCACTGTTGTGATTATTGATAGATCTTACCTCCAATGATGAGTAGTGCTGGTGATACATGTACATGAATTTCACTGTTATCCAGGTGTCACTACTCCCTTTTACATCTTGCACAGTTTATAAAGGAAAAGTCACTAAAGGGAATGAATGAAAAACAAACTGTCTACAGAACCTGCCATGTTGTTTCCATCAGCTCTTCATCTGTGTAAAGTAACCGAATATCTGACATATGTTGTTAGATGCCAAAGCAAACTTTCTCCTCCACAAATAATCGAACACCACAATGCAATGATAAAATTATACAAATTATACAATATTTACCTCTACACTACATTGACTTAAGAACTGAAAGACAAATGTTTCACTCCATGGAAATCTGTATCCCTTTAAACAACTCCCACTTTCCTTTTTTTAGGCAGCGATGCAGAGGGATGCATAATACTGTTAATTTGAAGATAGAAGCCTCTAGCAACCAGCGGGACTCCACTTTGCAGCTCTTACACTTGTGCCTGAAATGGCACTACTAACTCTGTAATCAAATCACTGGTCAGTGGAATGCAGCCCACAGCACAAGCTCCAAGAAACTCCAGGGCATACAAGCAATTAATTAACTTAATTGCATGGTTAACTTAATTGATTACCTTGTTATTTTGCTAGCCTTGATATGGCTCCATTGCATAGTGAGATAATGCAGACAAAATGTGCATATCGTTGCCAATAGGCAGCAATGCTTTCACGTGTCCCCGTCTCCTCTCTCTCTGCTCTTGAGTCACTCAGTGAAATACAAGTGTCCTAGTTGTGCAGTGAGTGGGTAATTGATGTCAAATTATCATTCCATTATCATAAGCATAATTAGCTGTATTTATTAGCCATTAGCTGAATACATCCAATCCAGCACAAAAAATGATAAGCAGGGCATATGAGAGTGCATGAGTGCTGCTTACTGGTGTCAGCATGACTGAGTCACGCTAATGTCACAAAGATAAAGGCTTCGAAAGAAGACAGCACAAGAATAAATTATGTTTCAGAACAGCCAGTAATGGTGTCCTTTTGCAGCAAATTTATAAATTGATGGCTCAGATATAACTTATCTAAAACTGCAGTGTTACTAAAGAGTTGTTCTTTCAGATATATAAAAACGAAGGAAGTAGTGTGCAGGCATCCCTCAGTGTGAAGCCTGGTAAAGCCAGAGGCATTTATCAGTGGAATGAGTTGGCCTCAGATTTGGCCTCAGACAACTGTCATATCAACACTCCTTTAGGGTAGGGCAGCCAGCTTCTCTCTCCACTCTTCATTTCCCCTACTCCCTGCTCCAGTTCTCCAATATCTCAATGCCTCGTCTTTCTGTCTTCCCTGTCTGACTTGTCCTAATCTCTCCTTTTCCCATTCCGCACACTCATCTCCATTCTTTTCTCGGTCTCACACGACTCCTCCCTCCTCTCTCCTCCAGTCCCTCATCTGCTGTGTGTATGACGGATGATTCTTTCTCATGGACTGAGCACATTAGCTCTTCGGCCTCACTCTTTCCTGACAGCTCCGACCTTGTTAGAACTAGAGTGTGAGACGTCTTCATTTACAGCTGTAAAAAGCTGCATGGGCAGCTGTATGACTTTTTTTTTTTTACCTTTTACCCTTGAAGATAGATGTACATAAACACATCATCATCAGGGGATGATCATTAAGAAGAGAGCTGCCAGTGCCAAAACATCTCACTTCAAAACTCCACGTGTGTCTATTTTTATCTGAAGGACTACAGCTGGGATTTTGAGACTCTTTCCTCAACTTCTTTTGTAGGAAACTTTATCTGAATGCCACATAATATCTGCATGAATAACTGGTATCACCCAGCTCACAAGCAAACCTTGATTGTCTTATAAAAACCAAATACCATACTCCATCATGCCCTGGTGGCACCATTAAATACCTTTAAGATTACAAATCAAAGCAACAGGCAATTAGGATTTACCCAACTGTGTCCAAAGATCTGATGCTTTCTTAGTTTACATGAACACGACAAGCACAACCAGTGACAATCTATATTTCAAATATGTCTCTCGTTGGGCTTTTTGCCACCTGTACCCTTAAACAAATGATTTACCACAAACACCCACAGCGTTTGATTCTTCACCACAACGAACACTGTACGTGCATCCACTTCATTTGTGCTTCATTACAGCTTTAAGACAATTCAAACATGTCTCTCCAACAGTAACACACCTGACATTATACAATTTTAACACGATAGCCAATACAGCAGACGACACCTGCGGCATTGCAAGGAGTAGAAAACATACTGATATAATAAAAAAACTTACCCTCAGTGTCTCCTGCTGATTTCCTGGCAGCAAAGTTCGTGGTGTGACTGTTATTCCTCGACTTAGCGTCCGAGACAACTTTGGCTTTCACTGACATAAATGTCCCCGCTTTCTTTGGATCTTCTTATAGCTGACAACGGTCAGCGGCCTTTGCATTTTGGTGGCGCCGCGGCAGAATATGCTTTTCAGTACCTTGCAGACGAGGGACACTAGCTGTGGTTCTACTAGTGTCCCGTTGTTACTGTGTCAATGTTCAAGTCTTCAGAACGGCCATTTTGTTAAAGATGGATTTTCTTTTTTTGCTAACATCACTCTCCTGAGGCACCATGCTAACGTTACGTGAGCTAACGTTAGCCAACAGAAAGGATTTGGGAAGCTTAATCGCACTTTGTTGTTTTATGTGTTTTTAAAACTCCGGATAATGTTGATATTCTTAAAGGTTACTGTTAGTCTTTCTGCTCTGTCGTTTTGTCTCCCAAATTCCGCCATTGCTGCGTAATTCTGTTTAATTCAAGGGGTCGCAAGAGCCGACCTTGAACTGGCCAATCAGTGTCAATTATCGTCTCTATTGACAACAAACATGCCAATCAGGACACAGGATCTATGACATCATGACGATTGCGCCAAATGTAAAGTCTCTTGAGCAATTCATGAGCGTCTGAAGCTAATCAAAAGAGATGTTGTCACGTTCGGAGAAACCGAAGCTTTTTGAAGCACTGAATTAATATAAAGCAAATGCGTTCTGAAGCATTTGACACAGTAAAACGTGCGACATCAGCTAGCAAATCTGACATTACATGTAAATGATAAAACTGTCACAAAAAAAGATCTTGTAATGGTACTGGCTCTAGTGTTCACATCACTAGTCCTTTCAGTATTTTTTTAATTTTTTGTCCTTTCATCTTACCCCATGAGTTCAGGGTCACCACAGCGGATAATTGTCCACATGTTAATTTGGCACAGTTTGTTTTACACCGGATGGCCTTCCTGATGCAACTCTCCCCAATTTCTACCGGCTTGGACCGGCACTGCACAGCTCAGTGTCTCGCCCTGAGACATTTTGACATGTAGCCATTTGCCAGGGATCGAACCACTGACCCTGTGGTCCGTGGACGACTGCCTTTACTGGCTACAGCCGCGCCTATCACTAGTTCTTTCAGTCATAATGCAAATTACAACCTTATAGTGGTTTAATTGAAATGGTAAGGGGCCAGGAAATTCAGTAGGATTTATTATGTTAAGACAATTAACATAAGAATGAAAATGAATGAGATTTCGTTTAAGAAGCGAATTATGGCTCTACTGACCTACCACGCAGCCCCTGTGTTCATAAAGGACAGCTTTACAAAATTTAGTTTGCACCTTGTTGAAAATAACAACTGAGTCTTCGGAATTAAAAATAAAATCAAAAGAGGACCACACATTTTAATCCACTACATTTATGACTTTAGTGACTTAAGTGTGGTCTTTTTCTCAACTCAGTTTGCCTTCTAGGCTGTCACCTATGTTAAATGTCTGGTTGCTTTACAACAATATGAAACTAAATACCCTCAGGCTTAGCTAGGGAAACACCAACCTCTGAAACAGTGTTGCCATTTAAATAGAACAGTAAATCAAATTTTACCACAGGGAAAAGAAGTCAATTTTCTTTGGCTCTATCACAATATATAGAGCATTTGTAAAATTTATGAACATGCCTGTGGGTTTCTCTAAATTTAGTGAATGGGATGTGATATAGGTCTATCATGTGTGAACTCTTGCTACGTACTTGCCACCTCCACACTGTAGTTCATTAAGAATGCACAGTAGATACACCCCTGCCACTTTATATAAGAATAACACCCCATAATTAATTTAGAGTGAGTTATTGCCAGAAATGAGAAGCCTTACTGTCCCTATTCCCTGTCTGTATTTAGCTCATGTGCAATAGTTAACACACTCAACCTAAAATATTCAGGGAACACCACTCATGTGTTTGTCCTAGTTGCATCTAAAAAGATTGGTCATGCTCAGATTCCTTTTACACTAGTGTGCTGTTAGACTAGGGACGTATTTTGGAGTTGGTAGACTAAAACTGCACGAGGAGGGTTTTCTGGTAGCATAAAAAGGAAACAGTCTGTCTTATTTGTAGGGAGGCTTGTATTACTGGGACTGTGAACTTAATAAATGTTTTACAATACTGAAATAGTCCACTGCTTTGCCCCTTGGGTTGTTAAGTTCATTGTGGCAACGAGTTTGGTCAATTGGGCTTAAAATGTGCATTAAGAACATGTGATTCTAAGGTAATGGACGATTGAGCTTTGATGCAATTATTTTGATAAATATTACTCTTTTATGAATGTATGTTTATAATAGTAATACAAATACAGAAAACCATTACTAACAACAACCAAATTAATTTGGAAAAGATTCTGGGGGTATTTTGCAATTGGTCTGTTTACTGTTAATACACAGGTGGCAAGAAAAACAATGTTGGCCGTCTTTTATTGGCTCGATCTCTTTCATTTTCACTGTCCCAAAATATAAAATTATCTGTATGGTTCTGAGTCAGATAGAAATTCTTGAAACCAGCCACTTGGTTTTGGTGTCTTCTATTGCTGCTCTAACATAGCAGCAGACCATAAAAGGCCAGTACAAGATGACAGCGTAATAACAGTAGATTTAAACTGTGGCAGACCAGGCAACCCTTCCCAGCTATAATCACTAATACAAATGCATGTGTAGGAGCCAATAGATTGAGGTCAATAATAATTGTTTATTACTTTTGTTATATGAAAATACTAAATGTTAATAAAAATTGATCATTTTGCCTTTGAGTTGAGTGTAGTAGAGGAAATAGTCCCAACAGAATTGTAAAGTTTCCTGGTTGGGTTTAGGATAAATGAACCTGATAAATTCCCAGGATTACATTTAAATTCAGATATTGATTATATGCTGTGTGTTATTTCATACAGTGTGGTATATGGTGGGGGGCCATAGGAGAAAGTCACAAATATAGTAAGATGAAGGGGAAGGAGACTGGCTCTACAGAGAAACATAAATAGACTCTCAGGGATTTATTTGAATAGAGCTAATATCAGTCATACTAATAGGCACATGTAGATCTAAATGCAGAAAACCCATGCACCCAGGCACACAGACAAATTCAAAGCCATTTTCAAAGCTGAGGAGTGGTGCAACTGAACGGGAACACCCTCCTACAAATGGCTTGTAATGCTAATCGGCTTACAGATGGGTCAGGAAGATCGAAATGACAACTAACCAGTTTTAGCTAATTATGAAGTAACCAGGCCTCCACCAATCAGGTCTGAAGAGCAGGAAGGCCAATGAACTGACTGGTCGTAGGCAGGTTGTCTGCTTGATCTAGTAGTTTCATGCAAGTGGGTCAGTGTGAGAGGAGCATTAAAGGATGGGTGACATTTCCAGAACAGTATTCAGGAAGGCAACACATGTTGACTCTGATCTGTGCACTTTCAACAAAAGAAATACAATTTTCATTACCTGCTCAACACTTGTTTTGTAAAACACATTTATCACCATTTAATTTCTGATCTTTTGGTTTTATTCAATGTTTTATTTAAATACATTTTAACCAATCTCAAGTTTAGACAGTGCAAACTGTACATTTGACAGTATAAATTGACATTTTCAATATGAATTACCAGTTTTCAGCTATTTTCAGAATACCTGAAGTCACTTATCTCCATCTTGCCAGGGACCACTTCCCAGAAACCCATTTATAATAACAGTATTTACTCCAACTGTTCAGATCTTGTTATATTGTGTAGTTCCTAAAATAGTGAGTTTTTTTATTGATCTAATTCGTTTACGTAATTAAAGATGGCATATTCTTGTGGGATTTCCTATTAATTCACATTTAGAGTTCTCTAGTAATTAGTTGAATGAAATTATTTGTGAAAGCCAACATGAGACAGTCTGTGTAGGTAATGTTATCTCCCAAGAGAGTCAGGCAGAGTAATCCTTTTTCTTTCGGGTTAATATGTTCACATCTCCCCAAGTAGTAGTTTTAGCCATCTAAGTTGTGGCTTGTGCCTTTGCTGCCATCTTCTGGTGATGACCCATTTTAGAAGAAGAATCAGCTGAACACAGGTCTTCACTGTAGTTCATAACATTTGCACTGCTGCTTAATCAACCAGATAATGAGCAGTAAGATTTGAGGCTGTTGGTGTGAGTATGTGTGTGTATGTATTTGTCAAAACTCATGAGAGATGGGGATTTCAGTATAAATATTTATGCCTGGCAAACAGATCAATGGCTATTAAAAAGGTCAAGGGCAGATGATGATAGATGCTTGCTGTATGTATTGATAAAAGTTGACCACAGTTTGGAATTGCAAATGCACACACGCCAAGACTCATACGCACGGATGGCAATCCAAATGATGGGGATTAATTCATTGATCATGCTTAATCTGTCATAATTAATTCCATAGGAGCAACTGTGTTGAGAGCAAGTCTCCATTAAACAGATAAATTATTCAACATGAGGAGGTAGACCCAAGAAAAATGAGTGTGGAAGATTGGTGCCAGCCGTCAGAGACTGAGGCTAATTACAGTCTTTTCTTGGAAACTAGCACAGGTTAACTTACAGTAATGGAAGCACCATGCAGTATACCTGTAATTGAGGGTTTAGGTTAGCTTAACAGTTCATGGAAGCACTTTATTATAGCTGACTTTGAATACATTTATCTAAGAGAAAGTAACAGTATAAAAACAAATTATAGTCACTTGTTTTTAGGTGGGGAAAACAGGAAGTCTCTCCCACAAATCATTAAGGCTGCCACTCCCAGCTCCCCATCTTAGAGGACATCTTCAGAGCACACTGCACCCGGAAGGTCATGGCCATCATTAGAGACCCCTCACACCCAAGTCAGAAGATGTCCATCCTCCTCCTGTCTGGCAAACGTTGCAGGACACTTCACTGAAGCACAAGACTGAGAAACTGCTTTTACCACAGAGCTTTTGCACTTTTTAACAATACAGCTACAACCTCCCAGACACAGACACACATCAGAAAATAACATACTTGTGCAATATATACTATGTGTAACATTAGTGGTATATATATAATATACTGGCAAAACCTGTAAATAGTGTTTGCAAACTGTTTTTATATTATTTCCATTTGTATAGATTTACTTACGTGTGTGGCATCAGAAGATGCTCTGTACATGTACAATGACAATAAAGATCTAAGAGTCTAGCTTTGGCAAAGGGATTTAATGGATCAGTGCAATAATACACTTGGGCCCAGCTGTAAAAAACTTTGGGGATTCCAGAGTAAAAGTCTGCGTATGCACAAAGTAAAAATATGCATGAAGACTCTTTGTACTAGATTTATATCCCTGCATATGCATTGTTCTGTTACACAACTGTCATTAAGAAAATATACGCACTGCACTTGGGTCTGTGGTCAATTTGGTCCTTGTAACATCATGTAAGGCTGCTAGATATCTTTTGTATTCTAATACAAAGGCTGCACAAATTACTGTATATGCTCAATCATAACAGAATATTGATAGAAATACATGTCTATAAACTAATGGCATTAATTGTTGCAAATTTAATGATTAGAAAACCTTCGAAATATTGCCCTATTTGCAAAGCATGCATGAAATTCAAGTATACAGACCACTGACTAAATTAACGTACTTAATTTTCTGTGTGAATTGTACTATTGTTTTAATTGGTGCTGAATGAAAGACCAAATTTGTATCTTTATTATATCAATTCAGTTGTATTTGATTTACTTTGCAGCATCATTCACATTTCTATGCAGGCACAAGGGAAGACATATCATTAGGTTTTGATATTTGTAAGCACATGCATTTTGAAAAAGACCCTCCATAAAGAAATTCTCATTCTTCCAGTTTATAGGTGATCTTCTCATTTTACATTGGTATAGGGTATGTCACTAATCAGACAATCTCTTTACAATCCTAAATATTAGGAAATATTTGTAACTGCATTATTTATACCATCATTTTTTTAATTTGTAAAATAACATAATAGCCTGTTTCAAAAGAGAACAAAAAAAGTCCATATACAGTACAGCAAAGCAACAGCATAAACCCATTAACAGAAAGTACTGAATATGGTATAACTGACATAACTGTGGCCAAAACTAGCAGTAGACTTTACTGTATATTAGTTAAAACATCCACAGATTACATAAAACATTATTTTCATCATCAAAGAAAGTAATTTCAGCTAGAGAAAGCCTCTGAGGGAAAATGTCAACACTGAATGTAAAGTAATAAATTATCATGTCCGATACTGTGTTTCTTAGTAGTCTTCTGCCTGTGTAAGCACATCTGATGAAGTCCTGGTTGATTGAAGAATTATCCAAATACGATCATCAGGACTGTGTTAGAAGAAGGTTTCTCTGCACAGTGGACAGGTGGACTTGTTGCTGGAAGTGAACCATTTGTACTGTAGAAGAATGACAGAAACACATTGATGTGAAGAAAAAGGACAAAAAACAATGTCAATAAACAACATTGACTTTAAATGACATATGTTGTCATGCATTAAATTGTCTTTGGAAATTGTAAGATCGGTAATGGGCTGAGGTTTTATTTATTTAATTTATAAATACTGGCCTGTCAATCAGAACCCAATAAAAGGAAAAATCCTCTGAAAGCTTCCCTGTGCTGGATGGCTGTATATACGTCCTACACTATGTAGCCAGTGTTGCAATCTGTGCTACAGAGACTGTTTACATTCACTATAAAACAGAATAGTTTAGTCATTTGTAAAGTTAAAAAGCTAACATAGAGGAGTGGAAACATAAGAGCTCTTGCACGGTGTCTGGCACATGTGGTAAACTCCTGGTAGCTTCACACAACTGTAAAAAAAAAGAAAACTGAATACTGAAACATTGTGTTACGTAGATTTAAAACATTTAAAAAACACTAAGGTCACTAATGATGGAATGAAGAGAGAACCAGACTACTAATGCATTACCGTAAAAATATGACTTTTCAAAGTAACAAGTATTGTAAAAAAACATTTTGGAAAGTTTTCACTTACTGGCACTAAAAACAACTCATTATTGCCTTTGTTGTGACTACATCACAGGCTAATTACACATCTGACATTTAATATTCATAGTCAAAGCCCTTAAGTTCATCACTATTAGCAGCACCATGAGCTGTAAGCTGGCGATAGAAGTGTCCATCTTCTGCGGCTGGAAATAGTTCCAGCTTAGTTTTTTTGGTACAAAGGGTCTAAAAACCCAAATACAACATTGTGTGTGGGTAGCGGTAAGATAAGATCTTTGCCCTCTGAAAAACACAAACTTAAAGCTCCTGCCTGTTTTTTTTTTGCAAACAGTTGGAGGACAGTAAAATTCTCATCAATCAACTTTACAGTTCAGTTGATGAGAAACACAAGCTGACACTGCTGCTCCAAACAGTAGTAAGTGAGACACCTGAAGGCTTTTTAACACTGGAAACTTTGCACTTCAACACTGCTTCCATCTGTCACAGTATTCTATCCTCTGACAGTCTGGAAGCAGCACACACCTGACAACTGGACACTCTGAGGTAAACAAACCCACAAATCCTGCGAGAATGAAAATTCTCAAGTGTTCTTCTGTCAAAACAAATATGGTGGCGAATAGTATTTTATAAACGGAGCAAGAAAATTATTTTTTTTCAGAAGCACAGTTAAGGTGAGATCCTGGATCCAGACCATAAAGACTGTAGCATTTACAGAGGAAAATAGAGGTAAAATAATGCTTAAAAAAAACAACAACTGTCCATCTCTGTTGTAAAATCTCTCTCAGCCAATGTCAGTTGAAAATATTAAACATGTTTTAAAACACCTGAGAAACAGGAAAATCATTGAAACTTAAGACTTCAGCAGAGCAGAGCTTGCAGTGAGGTTTACTTTTGTCATTGCCAGTTTTCCTAAACCGGCTCTATAACACAGACCTTTAATGCAGTAATGAGTGCAGAGAGGTTTTACAAGTACAAGGGCACAAGAGCAGTATTGGATCTGACACCAAATACTGCCATTGGGGGACATCCAGTGTTTTTGTTTCTATTAAAAAAATAAATAAAAATTGTGTTGTATGTATATACATGGCAGAGAAATGAGTGTCCTCCACAAGAAATCTATGTTAGGAAATCAAATTCCTAATTCCCGAGCCCCGTTACAGAAACCAGGTTTCCAATCTTCATTTAAACATCTGCAGAAACAGCACTGAATGCAATATAAAAATGTTTGTCTCACACACACACGCACATGCACACGCACACACACACGCACACACACAGCTTACCAAACATGCTGAGTGGAATTTCTTTTTGCAGGTGTGGCAAGCCTTTTTGGGCAGGGAGTAGTTGGAGCCATGGATAACAGAGAAGCAGATCATACAGTCTTCTATTCCCTCGAAACGCTTATCCACATTATTCTTCCACAGAGCCAGGCCCTCCATTATACTGCCATTCTGAACACACAAAAAGAAAAACACATCCTAGAACACATATTTCATCCTCCTTCTTTGGATCCCTAAAAAAGAAGAATTTTCAGACACCTTCCTTGCTGTACCCAAGAAAGCTTTATTGAAAGGGATAAACTGGCTACAAGCTGAACAGTCACTATTTGCTACATCAGTTTCTTGTGTTTATATCCATAAGGTGTGTATTTTTACCTGATGTGTGAGGTAGGTGCTCAGTTGCAACATCCAGTTCCTCCACTGCTGGACGGCAACACCCACGCGCCTCCCACTCTCTACACTGATAGAGCCTAGAGGGTAGTTCTGTGGTAGCTGAATCACCAACTCAATGAAGATGTCATCGACAGAATAGGTTGCAATCACCTCACGTGCTGCTGAGCGAGCCTTCACCTGGAGCAACAGGATAAATATACATTTTACGCCTGCCACTGGTGGTCTATCAGTCAAATATGCAGACACCCACTTTATCATAAATTGCTAAAATCATACTTTATCATTTTGTTACCCAGTCATTACACTTCAAATATGACACAGGCATTTCACCACTAAATTTGTTACAACTATTACAAGTATCAACCTTTATGTACAGTAATATGGAATTTCATCAAAAACAGGCATGCAGGGGCTATCAAATAAGTGTCATCTCACAAAATATATTTCAAGTACTATCACACACTGACAGGACAATAGCTTTATACCCTAACCCCTCAGTAATAGTCCTGCAAAAACTAAAGAACTGAAATGAATTTGGCACAATGCTCATTTCAACATCCTACATTACTGTATTAAAAAAGTAATGTGCCTGCTCTTTTCTTTTCTTTTTACACTTAAAGGTCTTATGTCCATAAAATGACTTATTTATACAAGTTGTCATTATAAGTAGAAGGCTTTATTTGCTAACTTACAGTCATGCTGTCAAACATCTGAGTGCTGGAATGGACAGATGAAATCTCCTCTGCGGACAGAACAGGACTGACGTATTTAATTGTGAACCTCTCAACAGCTGCGCTCACTCTCTTCTCCTGGCTGTTCCACCACAGCCGCACCATGGCCGGCAGGTCCTGTACTGTGCTGTAATATACACTGCAAGCCAGGTGAGGGAGCTCCCACTCCACACTGTCACTTTCTGCACACAAGAAACACAGGAGGGAAAATGTAAGCTTGTTTTCTGAGACACTGTGCACGGAAACAATGTAGAATTGTGTGTGGTACTTACTGTCAACAACCAGAAACAGACTCTCTGTAAAAAATGTTTTTGTCTCCTTCGTCTCTACCCCCTGGCCATGGAAGACAGGGTTCTCAGGCATCAGTTTAAAAAGGTGAAGGAGAAGCTTGTTAAGGGAGCAGCTTCTCTTAAGATA
Source organism: Channa argus (assembly GCF_033026475.1). Lineage (NCBI taxonomy): Eukaryota > Metazoa > Chordata > Actinopteri > Anabantiformes > Channidae > Channa > Channa argus. The sequence goes on along the minus strand of NC_090220.1, from coordinate 1,605,138 downwards.
CTGGGCATAATGGGCACGCAGCTGAAGATAAACCAGAGGAGTAGTTAATACTGTGACACTACAAAACTGTTGGATTTACCTCTAAAAAGTCTCATATACTAACACTAGTAACAAAAAACAAAAAAAACAAACATAGTTCAAATATATTATAATCTGATGACAGGACTCACATGGGAGGGTGAAGATTTAAAAAACGTGAGGAGCAGCTTCCAGGCCAGCAGGTAGCCCAGGATGCAGGAGTACTCCACACTAAGAGGCTGAACCACTGCAAACTCTCCTACTTGAAGCCCGGCCAGTATACTGTCACAAAGCTCCTCACAGGTTGACAGAATGGACATCAAAGCTGCGGGAGGAGAACTGGACACAAAAGGTAAATAACTATAAGAAACATTAAAAATATCACCCTTGCTAAGCCCAAAAATATTTTTTTTCTAGTCATGTAAGAACTTACGTGCCAATACTAAACTCTAGTAACTGTAAAAGTAATTTGGTCTCCTCCACTGACTTACAGACAAGGCTCATCATGATCATCATCAGACTTGCTATTGTCTCCTTCTCCATCACACTCAGGTAGCTGAGGCATGACCCTGTTTGACAATAACCACATATGTTCATTTACTTAGTTTTATGTCTTGTTATAAGTGGAAGGTGATTATTTCCAGTCTTCTGGAAAATCCAAAAGATATCAGGATATGAAAAGCAGTTTAATTTTGATACCATGCTAAGGGATTCTTTAGCAGATGCTGAAGGTTTATTTAAGAAAAAGGTACCAACATTTGGGCACTGATACGTATTCAAATAAAATCCTTACTTTTCCAAGAGATGATAGACAGCAATCTGCAGAGGCCTGGCCTTAAACAACAGCAGAGGACAGATAGTGTTGAGGAGTGTCTGGAGGGGCTCTGGCAGATTTGTCTTCTGGTCTGCTATGAACCGTGGTGGCAGCGAGTTCTGGTTTAGCTGTGGTAAAGGTACATAAGTCAGAGCCACTCCAACTGACTGCAGTACCACCAATGGGAACAGAGGGTCATCCGGTTCCGTGAAGGCATCTGCATTAAGAGAGCAAAGAGACAAAAGGCTAAAGATTTCAATTGTGAAATCCGGACTGCTACATACTATGCCTATACTCACTGTTGCCAGGTTTGGGACAGTCAAACACGCGTAAAGCGTCAAAGCTTCCTACAATAAAATTTACACACATACCTATAATATTGATAGGCAGAGGCAAGAGCAGAGTGGAGATTCCCTCAACAAAGAAGTCTCTCCATTCACCAGTCAGTTCTGCTGGCAGATTCTCCAGAAGTTCAGGCGAGGATGATGCAAAGAATTCGTTCAGCTTCACTATCAATGCAGTGTTCTCACACACAAAAAGCTGCACCCATGGGTTCCACAGACTGCTGACATTCTCACTGGCCGTCTTGCACATTGGAAGGAAGCAAAGTAATTGATTTATGAAAGATATAATTAAACAGTTGTTGAAAATGTACAAAAAAGTTTTATCCGAGGCAACTGTGTAGCATTGTGGCTTACAACTAGATGAAGTACAAGTAAAACACCTTCTGACAACAACTCCTCAAAATCATCCAATCACTGGATAGTATTGGTCTGCGACTGGCTCTGACCACAAAACAACATGTATGATCTACTTCTCACCTCCAACCAGGCTAACATAGAACAGAGCAAGAAGTCCCACTGGTTGGTGCTAAGAAGTGCCGGACAATGAGTCACCAGCCAAGACAGGAAGCGCATCATCTCAACAGTAAGATTTAACTGTTCTGGAGTTGCTTTAGACAGGTCACTGAAATAAAGGCAATGTGACAATTTAAAACATAACTACATAAGTGCTTCAATAAATTCCATAAAGATAAAAGATTGTGTAATTACATTACCTGCTAAAGAGGAACCAGTCCTCTTTGCTGTTCCTCCATTCCATCACTGTGGCCAGGATAGCCTGCACAATCTTCTCTTCGATTTGTGTGTTTGCTTTTAGACAGCACAGAAGCACTGCCAGACAGCCATACAGATCTGTGACACACACGCAAAAGTCTTTATTTTCTTGGTTCTAGTTAAAAATATATACATTTGAGAGTGTGTGTTCTCACTGTCATTCTGTTGCCAGTTGATCAATCCAGCAGTAGCCAGGAAAATAAGAGTCTCTCTGTCTTCTTTGGTCATAATTGGACAGAGCACCTGGAGTGTGCTCAGTTTGCTTTGAGACACTGGGAACAAACTGATCAAACGGACAGTTTTCAATATAAAACGAAATGGTAAAAGAAGGCACATAAGTGCTTGAAATGTGAAATCCAGAGTGTTGGAATTACATAAAATGTAAATTACTCACTCGTTGATACTGCTGTATAGCTTCTTCACAGTTTCACTGGTGTGGCTGCTGGTGTGTATGTAGTTATCTAGAGTAAGAGACCACAGACCCCCATCTTCCACAGACCTATAGTGAATGTTACAATGCAGGTTATATTCATTTGACCCTTTTTATTAAATGACTGAATGTTAATGAAGAAAACCATATTTTGATATTTGGAGCTAGCACATTTGTTACTGCTTACTTTGCTAATTACCCTTTTAATTTTCACTGCTTAAAAAAAAATAAAAATATTATTATCGACCTTACCTTAAGTAGAGTTCCTCCAGTAGTTTTTTCTTGGGCACCTGGTTGTGGAGGCCTTCAGACAGCCCCCAGTCTGTCAGCAGGCTGTGATATGCTGACACCACAGCAGGGCTGTACTCTACCTCCTTACACCACTGTAGTGCATAGAGCAACTCTGAAACTGCCAAACACAAACACACATATCTCATGTGCTGTATATTTTGTGCTTTGTCAAAGTTACAGTAAAATAATTCATGTATTTTGTGTGTACCTGTGTACTGTAGGTTTACTGAAGAACACTCCCAGTTCTGTTGGTCACAGGGTGTGAATGCTGTCTTGACTACCTTCCCTAACATGGCACAGGCACATAGGTGGGCTGGAAGCCTGGATGACAATCTGAACTTCCACATGTCCATGGAGGGTTTTTCGCAAACACCTCGGTGACGACTGGACAGTAAGGGGTTTTTGATCCACTGCAGGGGACAGACGAAGGGGTTTCATGTGTAAGATTTAAAGGAAGTAGAGTTTTTCCAGAATCAATGTAAGTTAGTAGCCTGAATTTGATATTATCCTTCAGTATGGTTGATAGATTGGCTGGCTAACCTGTGGAGGTAAGGCCTGCCTGATTTTTGTCCATTCTGTCTGGCTGGGTGTCAACAGGGTACAAAACTCAACAAGGATGGAAGAGTTTTGTTCGCAGACGGAGATGATCGTCTCCAGTAGGCTCTGTACAGCCAAAACTAAAACCTGTAAACTACAATATAACATCAAGAGTCAACAAGAACTGCAATGAAGTCTTGGGATAGATTTGCAATATATGGTCACACCTATTAATACACAATAAATATGGCAAAAATAAACGTGGGAGATATAACTTAAAAAAAAAAAAAAAAAAAAAAAGCATCCAGTGAAAAGTGTTTGATTACCTTTTAATGTCCAGAGAAACAGTGAGTAGTTGGTTCTTCACCCAAATGGCTGCACTGTGCAAGCAACCACCCTTCTTGACTTCATATTCTGGGTGCTGGATCAGTGACCGGACCCCAGTGAAACACACGCTCTTGAGCTTATCTAAAAGGGAGTCTTTTAAAGCCAACAAATGAATTACTTAGAATACCTGGCAAATACATGTATTTTGTGCCACATCTGTGTAAGTAGCTACCTGACAGGTGAGTGTGTGTTTGATCTTGAGCAGTGAGCTGGAAGACCGTAAGCAAAAGTTCCTCAGCAGAGAGTAGTAAAAGACAGTTTTGTACAGATGAGAAGAATGTGGAGGCTACATCACAGATGAAAGAGATGAGTGGCTCCATGTTGCCTGCGTCTGATAGACTCTTGGTCTCAGACAGAGTGGCATGGAGCTTCTCCAAGATCTTCTCCATGTACACTTCCCCTATCAGAGGCACTATGCAAGTAAAGACAAATCAAAATATAATTATTCTACTATTAATCTACAAATAATGTTCATTTAAAATCCAACCAAAATATATTTTTGTGGGTTAAAAAAAAATTCACTGGTGTCCATTTACCATTCTTGTGGTGTTGAGAAAGGACCAGGCTTATAAGTGTCCAACTGTGGCTGCTTGTAGAAGAGGCAGAAGTGGGAGAGGAGCAACCCACGCTGCACAACTCCTCAGTCAATCCCAGGAGTTGTTCACCTAGAACTGAACCTTTCAGCCAATCATTACAGTTCTTCAGAGTTTCAGGATCTGCACATGCCTGACAGGAAGGTAAACGGAGACGAGATAAATAAATAAATCTATTTATTTACACACACACAAACTTTAATACAGTCAGTTCAAACCCAATGACCATACCCTCTGTATGATTTGCAGGATAATCCCCCATTGTAAATCCACCTACAAAGCAAAGTGAAGAGCATGAATGTCAAACACCAAAAATTAATATTGAATCTATGTCAAAAAAAGGATCATCGTGCTGCACTTATGTAAGTCAAGTTACATGACAATATATGCAATCTTATCTTACCGTGCTGATGTGGTTAAGTATGCGGGTGGTCTCTTGCTGGCTGCAGCAGTGGAGTGAGCTGAAGAGCATTTCCACCAGGTGTCCAGTTTCTCTGCGACTCTTATCACTGAGCCACACCAGCACTCGGTCCAACAAGAACTGCAGTGCTGGATTTTTCATATGCACCTCATGCCTCTCGCCGTCCTTTGTTACTTTACCATCCAATTTGACCAATGTCTAAAATGAGCATAGAAAAGTTAAACTGCAATAAAATTTTTTTAACTTGTTTAAACTAAATCTAATTGTTTATTCCAAACGGTCATATCAAGGCTTTTGCATGTTTAAAGCCCATTGATTAAATATTGCATACATTTAAGATTGCAAATCATTTCAAAGAATGCATTTGTGAAACCTCAAAACACATTTCACAAATTTGGTCAGTCTAAAGACTAATTCACGTAGCCTAAAAACTCTATAGAATACTGGACCAGAACTGACCACACCAACAAATTACGATGCATTATTCACAGTCAGATGAGACTTACACTGAACACTCTGGGTGTATGGAATGACCGCAGAAGAAGTGAGAGGAAAACAAGATGTCTCTCTGAGTTTCTCTCATTCACATGCAACAGGCACAGCTGTGCCAGCTGGCACACCACATCCTCAAAATGCTGAGCCTGTAGGGACCCCAATGCCTTCTCATTCACAAGTGATACTGTCTGCACAGGCATCTCAGCACCATCGCCTTCTGCCTCAGTTTTGTCATTGTCCTCTGGCTTAGAGAAACAAATCTTGACATATCTCGCCTTTTGGATGTGCTTTATGTTTACTCTCTCAGGGTTACGCATCACCTAGAGGCATTGGGAAATCAGAATAAATTTGTTTAGGCATTGTACTTTCTGTCCCACTATATCCAGTTTTAAAGACAAGAGTGGCTCTGACAGCCATATTGATCTGCTGTATTCTCAGTGCCAACATGGAAATTTCAGTATGGAAAAATCAAATCCTAAACTAACCTGCATTAAGGTGGCAACCCCTTCCAAAGCCTGTTGGTCTGCTTCCTCATTGTCAACATAATGCACAAAAAGAATACCAAGGCTCTCCCAGAAGTCTGCCAGAAGCCCTTGAAAGATATCCTTGTTGCCATTAGCTTCATCTTTATTGTATAAACCCACCCTTCTCTCCCAGGAAATAAGCATTTCAGCAATCAAAAGAAAAAGAGGACCATTTTGAAGTAAGGGATTTACGAGAGCCTTCTCCACCAATGGTACAACCTATTAAAAAAAGCAAAAAACCAATGTGAAAATGGTAGGGACTGGTAGATCTGAAAACGAGAAACGCATGTGCAACTGCGTGAACCCACCTGCTGTGAAATAAGCATCGTCCTTATTTTTCTTTGATCCTCCTCTTCTTCTGTGTTGTGCAGTATGCAGTACCTCAAGCACTCAACAACAGAAGTCACTATAACTGCACTTTCCGACGGACTCATCACTGCACGTTCACTAGACAGGCTAATAGAGATATGCACTGAAGGTTACAGAGCGTAACACAGTGATTCTGATGTAAAAATCAATACTCCAAAACAAAGTAATTAATAGGTGTAGTCTTTTAGATTCATCGTTGTATCAAATGCAAACACCACATTAAAAAAAAGAATAAATTGCTTAATGAACTGCATTTTATTGTTATGCTTTCCATCTGGAAAAGAACTATAAATTAAAATATGTAACACAAAAACAAAGTGATTTGCAGCTGCATCTAACTTCAATATCATTCAATAATTCAGTTTTTTTTATCTTCCAGTCCAAGTGTACATACACAAAAAGATTACCCTTGTATGACTGATGTAAAGAAGTTAGTGTAGAAGTCAAAGGTTGGCTCAGTGACCTGTGGGGGCAGTTTGCTGAGGAGAGGCATTAAATTAGGGTGCAGTGATTTAGCCAAGCCTTTGCCACCCTCTTTCAGTAGTGACCAAAGTTTAGGCAAGAAGCCCTTCTTTGCATTCACATGCGCCCAGCAATCCTAGAAATGCAACAGACATAACAAATGTAAGATACAACTAACTAAAAATTTGTGCTACAAATATGAAACACATTTATTGGAGCTCTATATGTTTGTGATTCCATGAGTGCTTTTTTCAATAACTGCTATTAAGTCTCTCGTAATAACACGGAGAATTAAAACACAACAAAACCAAACCACATAAAGACAAACTTACAGCGATCATAGACACAACGTGGAGAACTGCTTCCCACACTGGGGGCAGCACTATAGGATCTGTGTCATCAATGCTGAGGAGTACAGCAGGGCAGAGTCGTGCTGCTTCAACCTGGACCAGCCCTGGAGTAAATTCACACAGAGCACAAATCATCTCGAAGAAGGCCCCTCGTACCTGTGGAGCAAAGCATAATATTACTTTTAGAATTATTCTACTAATCCTACTAATCATTTAGGTGGCATTTCATATCACTGCTGCAACAAACATATTTAACTTCAGGATGAATAGAAAAGAATAGAATTCAGTCCTTTATTTTGACTGTCTTGTGTGCCTATACTAGGAAAACTACGTGTTTACATCCATAACCTTGCAGAGAGCAAGCCTATTCAACATGACCACCTGTGGTGTCTTGTGTTTGCTGTACTTCCAGAACTTCCCAGAGTTAACCAGATCTGCGAGTCTTTGCTCCAGTGCCACTCTGTCATTCTGGAGCAGCAGAGAGAGCAATCTCTTAACCCCAAGCAGTGAACTGGTCAGCATGCGCACGTATTTGGCTTCTCTCTCCTCATCTGTCACACTTCTAGAAAACAAGGGAAGTTAGAGGCTCAACAAAGATGCTGAATAACATATTACTATGTATACTAAACTAAGGGAATGGTTATGAAAGCTGAACTTACTGTGGATCGCTAAGTGTGTCTGCAGTTTCTTTTAACAAAACATCTTGAAGTACCTGTACCATAAAAATATTATTAATTTAGCTCAATGTATTGCAAATCCCTTTGTTTACTCCAAACCTACCACTATTACTTACAGTAAGGATCTCATCCTTGCAAAAGCTCAAAGCCTCAGGCTGTTTGCTGGGTGAGAAAGCAGCCTTGAAGGCTTGGCATGCAGCAGAGGCTGCAGGTGTGTAAGTGTCACATTGAGACAGAATCCAGTGGCCCATCAAGCTCTTCAGAAAGGGAGCCAAGCTGCGACGGACTTTTAGAACCAGCTGCTCAAAGGCCTGCTGGGTGGCCTCCCTAATGCGGCGATCGTGATCCTGGCAGAGATTATATAGAAGCATCAAACTCGAGCGCTGACACATTAATAATTATGTTATCCTTAATGGGAATATATTTTCAGACTTTTGTTTTGAGCTATATCAAGTCATTGCATACATAGACCTTTTCTTTTATTTGATAAGAACAATGAGCTATGAGACCGTTTATGTACACATAGAAAAGCACCTCATCCAGTAAGGTAAGCTTGATGTGGCATTCACACAAAAAGAGTCACTTAGAGATTACATGGTGAATCACCAGCTCACCATGGATATCTTGCAGTAAATCCTTGGCCAATACGGTAGGACTCCTTTAACGTCTTCAGCATCCCGCTCCTGACACATGGACCCAAAATCCTGCACAGCCTGAGAACACATACATACACATACACACAGGGAAACGTCAACATTATCAATGACGCATCGTGTACGCTGTACGCTTTAAGTGGTACATAGAGCAATGTGATTGTTTTTATATTTGCATGATACGTATATTTGCCTGGCAGCAAATCCCTTCTATACAAATATAGTTGGTAAGAGCTTTAACTCACTTTAAGTCTTGTGACAACATCCCTCTTCGACAGTTTCCTCAGCACCAGTCGGAACTCGGCATCCACCAGGTTGTCTATCTCTTCAGCGCCGTGGACAGCGGGCACATAACTCAACTCCGAAGTGACTGTTGTATCGAAGCCAACAAACCCCGGGATGACACCGCCTTCCCGGGCCAGTGCTTCAGCAGCCCGGCCACTACTGGACGGCTAAAACCGAGAGAACCGAGTGGTTATCAAACAGCGAGGGCAACACATTGCAACACGTAGCCTTAGCTGATAACCGCAAGTTTACATTAGCTCGTGTTCACGTTGGTTGCTAGCAAGTTTGACGCTACTTAAATAACGGACGTTAGCTTACAGATACTGGTGGCTACTTACCCGAACATTTCCTTTAGTGCGTTGTTTGTTCTTACCCCCCATGGGTACGTTTTATTATTTAAGATATTCGTTTCCACTGGTAGCTTAGAAGTGCTGGCAGCATTAGTCAAAAGATTCGCAGAACGCTCTGGTGTTTTCGACTTCCTGTCTAATGTTTTTCAAAGTAAAATGTCTACAAACGCGTGTAATTTGGTGACGGACAGTTTCCCTGTATTTGTCTTTTTAATGATAATTTTGTGTAGGACACATTTCCCAACAACAGCACAAACACGCGTAATGACAACCTCGTCCAAATTCCATAATAAAAAGAATTAATTAAATGGATCAGCACAATGGGCAAGAGATTAAATAAGTTAGACCAATCCAGTTTTCTGAAATAGCTAATATTCTGTGATCGAACCCTTGACATACTTTTACTTTGAATGGCAGCTCGTGAAAACAGAAGCTGCTACATGCATCTGCGAGTCTGCTTGACTTGACACTTACTTCCGCCATGTATTTCTTCTTCTTCTTGTCCACTTGGATTAAACCAAAAGCACTGTAATCTTTTCTATAACATACTGCAACACATTGCAGCTTGAAGCATCAAACAGGATTCTTTGTCAGACAAAGAGGGAGGTAATTTTAACCTGTGGGACTGAGGTGCCTTCTAAGCAGCATACATTTAGTAAGTTTCATAGCTGACTATATGAACGTTTTACATTTACATTTAGTCATCTAGCAGACTCCTTCATCCAAAGTGACTTACAAATGAGGTACAAGGCAGCAGAAATCTAACTCAAGGAGAAAACATCAAAGCAAAGTCCTGTCAGAAAAGTGTTTACATTTCATGAAATGCAAGTGTTATACCTTGATATCTTCGGTACAAGTAATGAGACTCTAAAATCTCTACTGTAAAGAAGTATACGTACAAGTCTACTAATGATGTAATTCATGACGTCATATGGCTTTGACGCTTGCCTTTGGAGTTTACCTTTTAAGATTGTTAACCAGTTGTCGTCACTACATCTTTTCTTCTGCTAACCTCTACACTTACATATTAAATTAAAAAAAGGATACTTGTTCTGTATTCAATTTCTATCAAGTTGACTTTGTCCTGGCTGGCAATTTAAAAATAATGAACATCTGCTTCTGAGAAAGTAAAATGTGTCCTTCTTATGAATAGTACTAGGCCTACAAAGTAGAGTAAATTTAATGAACTTCATTCTGTGAGCAACATCCTTATCTACATCCAAGCCTACAGAATCCATTTTAAAGCACTAGTGTTTTTGGAACATTATTGTTTTTACTCTGATTGTCAATATTATTATTGTAGCATTAACTAGAACAAAACAAACAAGACTGATAATACTGGTAATGGATATGGCTACACATCTTCAGTAACTATAAAAAGCATTTTTCACCAGCAGTCAGATCTAGTCTCGTTGCCAAAAACCATACCTTTGGTCTCATCAGACCATAGGACCTTTTTCCAGTTGACTTCAGACTCTCACATATTTTGTGGGTAATCGTAGCTCAGATTTATTATGAGCATTTAAATACCAACAGCTGTAGGCATTGTCTCTCCAATCTCAGCTGCTCATGTCCAAATGAAAACCTTTTTGGCATGTATATATTCACATATCACAACATCAGTTTCGTACTTGACTCAATTATTTTCAAATTAAGGTTAAATGTGAATTTAGATTTTTGTGCACCAATATTTAGAAACGAATACAAAATGTGTTTGCACTACTTAAATGTTGCAAACTTTTAAAAATGTGCAAAAAACGGGCACTATTTCTACTTTATAGTGATCGAACATTGCAGAAAATAAACAAGTTGTTCACTTGGGATGAAAAAATATTTTAATATAAACCCTTTTACATATATTAAGTACATTTGCACAGAGTTGTGTATCATTTTAATACACTTCTGCTTTAGTCTGAACATCTCACACTTTTTCACAAATATGGCTTGTTTATGGAGGTCACATGTATCTAAGGCTGAGATGAATAACTTATTCTATTACTTCAAGTAAAGGAATTGGCAGTAAATACTGCCAGAAACTTCAGAAGTGTACAAGTTTATGTAAATTCTAGTCATATTTAACACCTGAAATAATCATTAATGGTCCCCTTCAAAACTGAAGATACAAGAGTGTGGTTTGCATTGAGAGACTGCACTTTGTTCTGTTTTTTATTCAATGAAACAGGTTTGTACAGTAAACAATGCTTCAATCAATGTTTGTAAGACACAACGTACACTTTAAATGGACACTATGCATTTATTAAAATGCAAACAACCAACAAAGTGTTTATATTTTATGAACTTATGTGATACACACATATATTTTCAACTGTGTTTGGTTCTAAGGTTTCACCTGCTTTAGCGCATATTGAAAAGAATGAAATGAAAAGGTGCAGTGTTGACTGAGGAACATAATTTAACTGTAGCTAAATAATGGCATATATCTGTATAATAAAAGACTCTTTTTGAAATTGGGAGCCCATTTCTGATCAATAAATTTAAATGGTTTGGTGTCATATACACAGACTATATATTGTATATTTTACTATAAAGTAGGTTAGAGAAACACAAGGTATCTGATTTCAACCATTTAGCAAACTTTGAGGGCTGGGAAAGTATCAATGTGACAGCAGAGGAGTGGGACTAATGGAAAGATCAATTTTTATAGCATGTATGTTGAAGTAGCCAAACTTATTAAATCCCAAGTTAAACTAAATCTAAAAAGGAAAATAAAGTCTAAATCCATTATTTTATACTGCTGGTTTTAAAGCCACCTGGTTAGTTTATGTAATATACATGCATTTTCTGCCTGCCTGCCTAGAGGACTCATTCAAATAACCTGGTTTCTTGTATTTAGGAGTCTCAATACAATTTACAGTTTACAATTTACAAACAACAAATTTACTGTTTCCTCAACTGTATTTACTGTAAGTTTAAGGGGTCTTCAGTCCTTGTTGCTTTCTTTTACCTTTTCCATGTATCTTTAAGGGGATTAAATGCTTTCCAATCATTGCTGCCAAATGTAGTACAAATTAAAAATATTTTTTTCCCCCTCAGGGAATCACAATTGCGCATTAAGAAAAAATATCTACACTATAGGTAAATATGGCAAAATTCCACCTCAGTGTTTTATATATTTTTTATATATTTTATATCATATAACACAATCTAAATACATCTCACATTGTTTTTTATAGAATAAAAAAATCAGATTGCACCCATTGTCTTTAAGAGTACACATTCAATAATTATCAGGAAGTATAGTAAAACTGTAAAATTGTCTCCCTAAATTAAAGCCAAAACTGGAAAACATTGCAGCTACTACAAGATTAGTTAGTGAGTTTCCCTCTCGATGGGAAAGCAATCATCCAAATAATCAACTCCACTCAGTGCCAACCAACATGTGTCCAAATAAACATCACGACTAAACCAAATAAAAAGGTATATTGTTACATCCTAAAAATAATTTTAATTTCGCAGTAAACCAGTTGTTTTTTTGTTGAGTGACCCTATTAACACATAACTTGTAGATAAGGTTTGTGTGGTCCCGCAAAATGTAAACAGAAAATCTGACAAATGTTAATGATGCATTTAAGTGATTTTCTTGTTAGTATGCCTTGCATTATCCACACTCTCATTAGAGTTTACTTCTAATTTTGCACCACTTTGCTTTGAAGCAAAAATGGCGTTTACCATCCTACAAAGCAAACACTATCTCAGAACACAAGATCACTACTTCTGAGCTTGAATAACACATTAAAATTATTAAATTACCAAGAAATAACAGGCAAATTGTCCATTTCCTATTGAGGTAACCTTAAAGCCCTATCTAGAGCTTGGTCCCGATTCATCAGAGTTGGATGTCGGCTCCAGATGGAAGCATGGTTGTGTACTGAGCATCCAGCTTGGGTACAAAGCCTTTAAAGTCCCTGGAGGCATGAGTGCCAAACTCATCTAGCAACTGTCTGTTCATCAAAGCAAACCTAGGAGACGGCACAGAAATTAATCTCTTGCCAATAACAAAGTCACAACAGCCATTAAAGTGAGGACAATCCATGACATAATGCATTTCCTACCCCTTAACATAACCCCAACCCTCCCAACTGAATTCTTAACCCTAACCTAAACTTAATTCTAACCCTAACAGCAAAAAAACCCTTAGAAGAGGTATAAGAACATGAGGACTGGCCTTACTTTGACAAACTGGCCTCAATTGAACCAGTCAGAAATATCATACCTGCCCTGAGTCAAGCGCAGCAGGAACTTCCAGTATGAAGGTCTGAGGTTATGCACTTCCATCACAGCCTATGTCACAGTAATAATTCACATATTATATGACTAAATAAAGAAATAAAAAGTAAAAATGTATGCTTGTGTACGTGTTACTTACAGCTTGGAAACAGATAGCAGTGGAGATGGCATATAGAACCGTGTCTGCATGAGGAAAGTATGGAAACCGGCCAGCTTCGATGCCTTTGAAGTACATGGTCTAAGGACATACATTTTAACATCTGCTGTTAATGATAAACTGGCCCATATATGCAGATTTACAGTAACCAGATCACTACAGTGCATGGGGTTTTTCAGATTGTAATTAATTAATGTAATTAATTTTCAGATTGTAATTAATAACCTGAACAAAATAAGTTCTTTCATGTGCAAAGGGATTTTTTTTATACCTCCACCAGCTTGGAGAAGAGATACATGGATATTGTCGTGCTTTTGTAGAAGAACATTGAGGTACCAGCAAGGAAACCTTGACAGAGAAGAAAGAAAAAATGCAAACAAAATCAAACATTAAATACCGATAAACATCTGAGCAATGAAGAAAAAAAGGATTTTACTACAGGGATTTAATTGGCCAGTTTGCAAAATTCTGTCTTACCAGCTATCAGTGCATGGAGTTCATCATCAATGTTACGCACCCAGCGAAGCAAGCAACTTGTTCCCTTAAAAATATTTATTTGTTTCTTTAAAATGACAATACAAATTGGCAATATTTATGTGTCATACTAATGAAAAACTACAGTAGGAAAAGAGGGATTCGGAAAACATCATGTTGTGCTGAATATACCTTATAGATACTGACGAAAGAGCCTAAGAATGCTCCTAGCTGGAAGTTCTCTTTGTTGTAGAAGAGGGAGGGGAGTCGGGATGGTTTGGAGAACATCTGCCTGAATGCTGAGGGAACTTTAAGACAACACTGAATAAGGTAGCCAACACTGAACATCCTGACAAATCCCTGGGCAATGAAAGAAAAGAGACAAATGTGTATTATTTGTTGTTAATAGTTAATAAACCATAGTTTGTCTTTTACTACATGAATGAGAACAATCACAGCAACTAAAACTCAACTTACTTTGACACAGTAGGAAATGCAGTTGTCCTGATGATGTTTACAACATCTGTGTCTTGGGCCCTTTTTACATCTGCATTAAAAAAAACAAAACAAAACACTGTCAGTAGTGACCACCATTAAACCCATATGTTTCTGTGTATATTTGGGTTTTCTCTCACATTGACTCTAGCAGTTTCCTGGTGTGAGCTACCAGAATTCTACTCCTGGAGCAAGGTCTTCTGGCAGATGCCTGTGAATCCTTGGTTTCTAGGGCAACTGTCCTTTCAGGGGGAATTGTGCAGATTTGCTCTGCTGTAACAGAATGAGCTGGAATCTCTTCTTTACCGACAATGAACCTGTGACAGAAAATGCCCTCCACCTCTGTAATCTTTACCAAAACACTGTTGTTGTCTTAACAAAGTCATTAGTAGAAATAAAAACACTTACTTTAATGCTGAGAATGCAAAGCCTTTTAGACCGTCTCTACTTCTGCAGTACAAACACAAAATCTAGCTCAAACTCTACATATATATCTGGGTTTTTAATATTTGTTGCATACTTATAACCAATCCACGTCAAATATTTCTCTGTGATAATCTGCCCACTAATGTTGTGCTCACCTGAAGAAGAACATGTAGAGTGATGCAGTTATGCAGAACAAGAGCACCTGATTGGAGGAAGCAAAGACAGAGGAAATCAGGCAGAACCTAAGCATCTGCACAATTAACACCACCATGACACAATAAGTTGAAAAATAAGTTTCTTTGCCATTTTAAGAAACAATCCAATGTCTATATTTACTCTCCGTGACACTGGAGACATAGCGGGTGATTTGTTCAAATCACTTGGATATTTAGCCTGTGATGACACAGGAGCTAAATTTACCATAACTCCTGTGTTGTATACAGTATTGAATACAGTACTTCACTGCCTTCTGTCCTGATGTACTAATCTCCATCAGATTTTACTGAACTTTACATGAACTGCTGGGGCTTTTACAAAACTATACTTCCGCAGAAGTGAAGCTGTAAACTTTACAGTGATTGTTTATTTTATCTAAATCTATTTCTGTAGATTCAGATTTTGTTTGATGTGGCTAGCAGGGCTACCTGATAACAGAGTGCTAAATCACAATAGAGACACAGCTGTCCTACATTATGTTAGAATATTTAATCCCGAAGCCACATCATATAGCCACTTTCACTTATACAAACACAGGCCCGCTTTAATCTTACCTCGCCATGTTTGATGGGTTTGACAAGGCCTCTTGTGACTGCCATACGGAACAAAGTCTCCGTAGCCTGAAAACAAAATTACACAGATAAATACATAATGTTGCAAAAGCTGATCTCTCTCTGTTAAACTAATAAAGTATAAATTAATTGAGTGGCTCTTACAAGATTTGCCATGTATATTGTCAGCAGCCCTCTCCTGGCAGGGAAGACATATAGACTGTCAGTAAACAATACTAATACTTAAAATGCACCTAGAAACTTTTTTGTGCATTGTTTTAGTTCAATACATTAAAAGCCCATTCCCCTCCCCAGCTGTGCAGCGCTGGTCCAAGCCCGGTAGAAATTGGGGAGGGTTGTATCAGGAAGGGCATCCGGCGTAAAAACTGTGCCAAATCAACATGCGGACAATGATCCGCTGTGGCGACCCTGAACTCACGGGATAAGCCGAAAGGACAAAAAAATCAAAAAAGAAAAAAAAACATTAAGACTTTTAGTGGGAAAGAGAAGCAGGCAAAGTAAACAGACAGTAATCTCACCGGCTCTTGCGTTCCAGAAGGATAGCAATATAGGAGGCAGGTAGTGCTGAGCCAAACCCAGCAGACCAGGAGTAGAACCCTCCAAGTAGTCTCCTAAAATTAGAAATACACAACGCTATGCTGATTTTACTCATAGTTTTTGGTTGTTGTTCATAATGCTAAAATAATTTCAATTAAAGATGTCAGTACTATATGGTTACTGACAGTCTAGGAAGTAATTATCATTCTGTGTAGGTCAATGAGTTTCAAGGCATCCTGTGGGGTTTTCACATCCACTGAAGCTGCAGTATATTGTGCAGGTTCCTTTTGTGTTTACGTTGTGGACACACATGCATTTGAACATACATGGGTGTCAGGATACACTTTCCTCTTTCCTGCCAATGGTTCCAGACTATTTCACCTTACAGAATACGCCAACAAAGAGAATGTAGAAAAGGCTTACTAGCTACTAACCATAGATGTAAATAGGCAACATTTTAAATAGTTTAAAAAATCTTTTGCAAATTTGAAGGAAGTAAAGAAATGTAACACCTTTTTTTTATATGGTTAGAGGTCAAGATCAAGGCAACAGGGAGAAAAGCTAGCCAGACATTGGAATTGCAGAAAGGCATGGTGAAGAAAAGGGTAACTAGAAACAAATTGTCCATACCCAAGGCCTTGGAGACTGCCAAGCAAGGACTCACAGCCCGGTCTAACCAGCTGAAGAGGTACACCAGAGAAATTTAAGCGAGGAGAATAAACCAGATAGTCTTCACTGAGCTTTTCATAGTGTACTCTCAGTGGCAGGGGAATAACATAACTGTAGACACACAAGCGCCAACTGGCAACTGAACAATACTGAAAAAGCATATGGGATAAGGAAGCATCACATTGACTATTGGACCTGAGAGCAGACCACAGAAACCTTCCTGAACAAGATCCACTAACCATCACAATAGCAGACATCCAAGAGAGGGTATCAAGTATGAAGAGCTGACTGGTCCAAGCCCCAAAATGATCAATGCCTACTGGCCAAAGAGGCACACTTCACTTTATTGGTAGAGTTGGGTAGAATTGGAGATGAAAATGAGCCAGCTACTAATAGATGTAACCCTTAATGGTTAACTACAGACAGGACAGTCCTGATTCGGAAGTAACCCCAGAAGCCCAATAATCTGCCTCTGCACAACATGGAAGCTCCTGTCAGGCATCACAGCAGCTAAGATGAGCAGGCACAAGGCTCGATACATTGAGCCAGGCATTGGTATTAACATCAGACGAGCAAAGCACCAGTTACTAGTAGATAAAGCAGTCACTCAGGACTGCAAGAGGAGACATACCAACCTGTACCCTCACACATGGATCCTGGAATGCTTCAAACTATACAACATTGGCAGGGCTCTAAGAGCCTTCATTCCAGGAACAACACCGGAGATCTCTGTCCAAAAGGGAGAAGTCCTAGGAACAGCTAAGATACTGTGCAGGAGGGAAGGGAAGAAAAAACACTGAGTGGGAAATGTCTTTGTTTTTATAACCTAATTATACATATGACTCGTTTGTTTAGAAGAAAGCTCCACAGGAAACCTTTAAGCAACTCTAAAAACTTCAGACAAAAACCAGACACAATGAATTTAGAGGTTATATTAATTACCTTATATCAAGCTGTGGTGTGAACCATCACAGTTACAATGACAAACATTTACAGTTTCATGAAAAAGTCTCAGACCTGGTGTCCAATCAATGAACCATTGACTGCAGGTAGATTTTTTTGTTTGCTATTCCTAAGAAACCTCTGCTGATTTAAACCATATCTCACAAAAACGAAAGCACAGAATACTTAGGAACAAAACTTGTTAAGTTGGTTAATCATAATTTGTGGCTGCTTTGCTGCTTCTAACCCTGCACAACTTGCCATCATTGGGAAAAAAGAATTACCTATGTTTATCAATTTATCTCTTCAACGTCAGGGCAGCTGTCCACGAGCTGAAGCTACAGAAAAGCTGGGTGACGTAGCAAGTCAATGAACCTAAACATTCTAATAAGGATTGACCTCAAACGTAGAAGGTCCACCATTTGAAACAGACCAGTAAGAGTTCAGAGATTAATTCAACAGAGCAGCAGTGGAATTACCTTTAGAGGGAAACTCACACGAGACAACCTAAGAATATGGCTGAGCTGCAGCAGCAAACCTCCAAATGGCTCAATATTTGTCTTGATTGCGTGCATATTATTATAATCCACAGCTAGTGGAAGCACTTGTTTGGAGTTATGGGTGTCAAAATAACTTTGGCCAGTTACTATATCCATAGGTTGACTTCCTTTTTCCACCAGCACTCTGTTTTTATGGACTTGTGTTAGAAACCGTCCCTACAAGTATGATGGTTTTAGTGATGTTAACATTTACACATTGTTTTTGTCTCTAGTCTTAATCTAGATGAAGACTCAGATCACATTTTATGACAATTATACGGTAACAAACAGGTAACTCTACAATTTTCACATGCAGTAGTTTTCTCTTGATCAAAATTAACCAATCTAGACTGTGAAATCTATTTATATTACATTCAACTACAAACCTGAGAATGCAGAAGAAGACAATGTAGAGACCTCCATTCGCAGTGAGAAAGGATGTAGACCATAGGATCTCAGGGAGAAGCCTTTTTATATAGTATTCTTTCTTCTTTCTCCTTAGAACTGCTGCTATCTGCAATATAGGGAAATGTGAGGCTTTGTGAAAACCAGTAAGATTTTCACATTTTGTTGCCAAATCATTGCATATAAGCTAAGAAATCTTAGTGAACCTTCCCTTTGGGTCAGTGGTGAACCAAAAACCGCTTAAATAATCTAGATAAGCGATCAATCGTGTTATCTCCAGATTGTGCGAGTTCTCATAACTTATTAGATGATATTTTCAGTCGACTAACGTTATGGTAATTAGCCGGTAGCTAAATCATACATTGGAGTTGTCACATTGTGTTTAAAGGACAACTTAGAGGGTCCTGTGTCTTTTGCCACTTTCGGAGAATCTATTCAGGTGCATGAACATAACCTTAGCCCCCGATTGTAAAACCCGGCTACAGGTCAGCTAATGTTAATCATTACGTTTTTTCTGATAGCCTAGTGCTTAGCTAGCTAACTTTAGCTTCACAGTCTGCAACTCTAAATACTGCAAATGAAACAGCAAAACCTACCAGGTACAGAGGGGCGTAGATTTTGAAAGAGACCTCAAGAGCACTCCTGGTTACAACCACAGCAGACTGCACACACGACGGATCCCAGGTATGACCGATTTCATAGCAGTTGTACGGTATTTTGCTGAGAGCAGCCATATCTGCCTCTACTCTGACAACCGACAGTGGAAACGGACTTGCGCGCTGCCGTGCGCGTTCATTTTGACGGGGCCGCGCTCAGTCCATAGAGTTGTGCGCGTGCACTAACACGTGCCTTGCAAAAACTGACACATGCACAACAATGCAACTCTATTAACATACCGGCATGGAAGCAAGAAGACTGGTGGTAGCAAGGCCCGTACCAAGGCTGTCATACAGTAAAAGCATGATTAAAGCATGTAAACTTATTATGTAGAACAAGTAGATGTGGCAAGATTTCCTCCACGTTGTGCAAACATTTCAGATGTACAATAAACGAATGTTGTTATATCTCCTACACGTGTTTCTGCATTGACTAAAGTAACAACGTAAAAGGGGGAAGGGGACCTCCTGAGGGGCCAAGCGTTTGTGCTACACTACTAAAACTAGCACATGGTGCTTGAAACACTCAAAGGAAATCTTCATTATCCACAATGGCTCCCTTCAGAATGTTAAAATTACGGCTCCCCCAGAATCTCAAAAGATGATTTCGTTCAAATCATGTGTGCACACACTTGTTTTGTGTCGTTCTAATGTAAAATATGAAAAAAAAACAGGTTCTTAGAACCTGTTCTGTTAGTTTTTTGTTAAAAGCATGTGACTACCAGACACACAACTAACACTTGCAATGATGTGCAGGGCTGTGTAGACAAAGCCCATTTCATGTTCTGGAAACGTTTGGAGCACGGGTCGTTATATTATTTATTCGACTTTGACATAGCAGAGTGACTAAAACTGTATTAATGTGGTTATAGTGTTTGTGTGTTGCGTTGTCACATGCAGAATCCAGCTTGATCTCTACAGTTGTACTGCTCAAGGTTGGTCTGCAGGTGTCAGCTTCACCCCTTTGATGCATCACAACGCTGCCAATGTCACAAAATGATCTTAATGTAGTGACAATGGGACGTATCGCCTTTCCTTTGAATGCATCTCGTATCTGTTTTGGTTTGGCTAAAGAATGGTTGTCGTTTATGGTTTTGATGACTTTATGGGAAGTTCCAAAGAAAGGAAACAATGAAACTGTACTAAGCCAAGAATGTTCAAAATCTGATCATTATTTCCGTTACATTCTGGTCTGGTCTTCTAGCTGTAACTAATGACTTTAATCATGGTAAATAATTGTATTAATACAATAAAATAATTAATTATAAGTTATTGATAGGAACAACATTTGGAGCCCTTGCTGTGTGAAATTCCTCTGGCAGCTTTAAATCCTTTAACATAAATCATGCCAAAACCGTGATTACAAAGTATTAGACACAAACAACTATGTATTCATTAATAAACCTATGGCCGTATTATTAACAAACAGAGTAAAGAAACTAATTACAACGTATTTACTGGTTCTGAGATGGTAGCACACTTAGAATATATTGGTAACTTTGAACACATTTCTTGTCAGACGTTTGTTTTTTAATTGTCCATCATTAAGCAAATGTCAAATTCATTTCTCGAAAGTTTATAAGTATAATTTTATAGTGATAATTTTAAAATACGTGGGCAACTACACGAATTTCCTGGTAAGAGGTTTGGGTAACATCCTCTAATAGCGCGAGAACACTGAGCGCTCAGGACCCCTGCACCTCTGTAGGCGGTCACACCAACGTTACTCTCCGGTTGAAAGGAACAACTGTTTTGCTCTGCAGCGTTTCATAAGTGCTGAACCTCCGACGCAAGTACGAGCGTACACGGTCGAGTGGATGGAGGTTTCCACTTGATCGTTTTGAAGCAAAACCCCGCCAGACGATCTGTCCCGCATCTACCGGAGTCCTCCCTTGAACATGGCACGGACTTTCAGGCTGATTGCGTGTTGTCTGTTGTTTCTTTTACGGTCTGCTGCGGGAGGCAAGAACAGCAGGGAGCGGGTTTACTATGTGGGAATCATTGAGGACTTTTGGGATTATGCACCAAGTGGAAAAAACCTTCTCAATGGGCAAGAAATCGAAAGTGACGAGTGAGTTTCGATATAGTCATTGATCATTTGACCACTAATGTATAGAGAGACGGAACATTTAAATTAATATCATCGCCCATTTCTTTGACTGCGTATGTCATCTAATCTAATCTGAAATTAAATATCCCAAAGATTACAAAGAAAGGTTTTAGGTCCAAAGTTCTACAGCAAGTCATCTAGTCAGGGTGTGACCAGGATGGGACCTCTAAGTGTTTACCTGCTCGTCTGGTAGAAGCACACGAAAGATAAGCGAATAACGATGAATGACCATCTTTTATTAAACAATTAGAGGCTTTTTTTGCTGCGTGAGCGAATCACAGGCTGCTCATGCAAATGAGAGAATAGCGTCTACACCATCACCAGTTCCGTTATTACGCACGCGTTGGTGCACTTAAAGTATCAACGAGAGGGTGTAAGGATTTCACATTAAATGCAATTTGCTGTTACATTTTACAATACTCTATAATTTAGAGTACATTTTATTACTTTTAGATAGCTGATCAGGGATGGTGTCGTGTTAATACTGATGTTTCAGCTGGCACTCAAAACACTAGAGGTGAAGGTATCATTGTTTGATTGTCCCTTTACTAAGCAAACACTTGAAACTGGAGTGGGATGTTTATACATGCTGTAAAGAATAGGTGACCATGCTTGTTGATGTAGAAGGCCTATGATAGACATAATTATTATTTTCCAAAGGAGCTAGGATTCTACCACAGTTTGTTGTTGTGAGAGAACTGACTTTTAAACGTAGTGTCACTTCTGCATCCTTGCATGATGGTGGATTTTCCTGACTTACTCAGTGGTTAATGTTAGATACTCACAGGCTGCGGCCACAGCAGTGGTTGTGCCACAATTCTTACTATTTTTTTAAATTATTGAATTCATAAGCAGCCATTGAAACATGTGGTGTGTGGCACTTTAACTATAAAGTGCAACATAAATTGCATCATAAATCATTAATAAAGTATACTGCCACTGATAGATATTAATTGTGAAATAATTACGCCTTCATCAGTGATAAAACGGTGTTGTACATGAAGTCCTGCGTAATGGGGGATGAATTAGTGAGAAGTGGAAGTAGCAGATTTATTGCTAACTTCTTCTTATTATAAAGCCCTGTTTATCAAACTGTCAGCAAAACTGAAACAAGTAGCCCAGACATGTTGCTTTTGTTATGAGCAGGATATATTAGAGCAAAACTGTTTGCCGCAGCTCCACTAACAGGTTATTAGCCCACAGAAACATATCATTACAGTAATAATATGTCTAATTGTTGGGAAAACTGCAACCAGATGCAATTTGTCCTGCAGCATTACACCTCGAGTATTTCATGGAATCGACAGAGCACATCGCAATGACTGCAAACTCTTGCTGCACGTGCCCTTCACTACTTTTTATGTTGGTGATATTTCAATTTGATTTTATAGAGTACTGTGTATTATTATATATTCTACTTTTGCTTGTATAAAGACTAGTTAACAAGTGTCTTTTTCAATTGCTATGTTTTTTATTAATTGTGCTATAACTTTCCTTACGCTCATTCATGCTAAAGAATGTATTTGTAGTGTTGCATGCTGTTACAACTGCACGTCATCGTGTTATCCTGTGCTGTATGACAAATATAATAAATGTCCAAATACTTCTGCGTAATTCCCGCTCTGTCAATATTTGTAAGTCTTCCTTTATCTTTTATCTCAGGCATGCATCTCTGTTCCTGGAAAAAGGACCCCACCGCATTGGCAGGGTTTATAAAAAGGCCATGTTCCGACAGTATACAGATGGTTCATACACCCACTTGACTCAGCGACCCCAGTGGCTGGGCTTCCTGGGGCCCGTGCTACGTGCTGAGGTCGATGATGTTATTGTGGTCCATCTGAAGAACTTTGCAACCAGGAGCTACTCGATGCATCCCCATGGAGTTTTTTATGAGAAAAATTCAGAAGGTATGGTGTTACAGATTACACGTGTGTGCACGTATAAAGAGAACAATCATTATATTTTGGCACATGTTCAGAACAGTGGGAATGAACAGGTTCAGTAATGAAACATTGACATTTTCTGCATAGACAGATACCTCATTCAGGCAAATGAATACAATACTCTGCCCTGCTTTTATTCCCAAATCTGTGTGAAGCTGATTTGTTGCTTTATTTAAAGCTCCTCTAAAAGTCAGGCATCTTGGCATGTGTTGCTGGTCTCCTTCAGTGTCAGACAGTGTCAGCTTGTCTCTGATAACATGATAGTGACGGGCTAAAAAAGAAAAGTTTAAGCAAGTGATACTGACTGAAAGACTCCTTGCAATTACTGACACAGAACAGTATTTAGTAACTCGGTGGCTATTATGCAAGACTTGGCCTCCTGTCAGATATATCTCGAAAGCATATCTGCAAGTCTTTGTTATGACACAATCCCCGACCAATTGAAATACATCCTGCTTTAGGAATTTGAGGAAACTTGTGGGAAATGTACTTTTGTGTTTGGCTCTTGTGAACTGTTATTAGAACTTTTCTGTTTATGCATCAGATAAGTGACCTACTAGTTTTTGTAACTGTGTGCCTGTGACTTAGATGTGTTATAAATGTGTGTAGACCTTCATAAAGAAAATGAATTTGACTTCGATTTAAGAAAGCTCTATCAAAGTTATTCTGCATTATTATATAGTCTTTTTTCTGTTTTTAAACTAGGTTAAGAGGGAGAACTGTCCTTTGTAATATCTCAGCATAAACATCTTGTTTGTGTCTACCAGGGGCATTATATCCAGATGGGACATCAAAGAGGTTGAAGGAGGACGACTCCGTTCCTCCGGGAGGAAGCTACACCTACCGCTGGGAGGTCAGACCAGAATTTGCTCCAACAGATGATGATGCCAACTGCCTGACCTGGGTCTACCACTCTCACTTGGATGCCCCCAAAGACATTGCTTCAGGACTTATTGGGGCTCTTCTCACCTGCAAGAAAGGTATAAAGTCAGTACTACACTGAGTAATCCAACGTCATTCTCTGTTGACTCCAATGAAAATGTTTTTTAAAATAAATAAACAAAAAAGGATGAAAATATTAAATGCACCCCTCTGTGTTT
The DNA here is from genome assembly GCF_033026475.1 of Channa argus. Taxonomy (NCBI): domain Eukaryota; kingdom Metazoa; phylum Chordata; class Actinopteri; order Anabantiformes; family Channidae; genus Channa; species Channa argus. The sequence goes on along the minus strand of NC_090220.1, from coordinate 1,580,878 downwards.
GATATGTGTCTCATTCCCATTTTACATGTTTGTCTATGAGCACAGGAATCTTAAAGGAGACTGATGAACCAGGTCAGACAAAGTCAAAGTCTGGTATAGTGCCAGTCCGCAATGATGTGGACCAGGAGATTTTCTTGATGTTCAATGTGGTGGATGAGAATCTGAGTTGGTACCTAGAGGACAACATCCAGATCTGCTCTGATCCAGATGGGATTGACCTAGATGACCCAGACTTTGAAGAATTGAACATGATGCATGGTGAGAGATACAGTGTCTTTCAAAAGTATTCATAACCTTTAGAATTTTCCACATTTTGTCACATTACAACCACAAATGTAAATGTATTTTGTTGGGATTTTTGGGATATTTACCACAACATAAAGTGGTAAATAATTGTGAAGTGATAAGAAAATGATAAATGGTTTTCAAGAAATATTTGTAAGTGTGGTGTGCATTTGTATTCAGCCCCCCCGATTCAATACTTTGTAAAACCACCTTTTGCTGCAAATTCAGCTGCAAGTCTTTTGGTATATGTCTCTACCAGCTTTGCACATCTACAGAGTTAATTTTCTGCCCATTCTTCTTTGCAAAATAGCTCAAGCTCAGTCAGATGGATGGAGGGAGCCTATGAACAGCAATTTACCACAGATTCTCTATTGGATTTAGGTCTGGACTTTGACTGGGCCATTCTAACACATGAATATGCTTTGATCTAAACCCTTCCATTGTATCTCTGGCTGTATGTTTAGGGTCATTGTCCTGCTAGAAGGGGAAACTCCTCCCACGTCTCAAGTCTTTTGCACAATATAACGGGTTTTCTTGCATTCATCCTCCCATCAACTATGACTAGCTTCCCTGTCCCTGCTGAAGAAAAGCATATCCACAACATAATGCTGCCACCTCCATGTTTCACGGTGGGAATGGTGTGTTCAGGGTGATGTGCAGTGTTAGGTTTCAGCCACACATTGTGTTTTGTTCCATTTTGGTCTCATCTGACCAGAGCAACTTCTTCCACATGTCTGCTGTGTTCCTGTGTTGCTGTGTGAGGGCTTCACAGAACAGCTGCATTTGTACTGAGATTAAATTACAACACAGGTCGACTCTACTAATTAGGTGATTTCTGAAGGCAATTGGTTCCACTTGATTTTAGGAAGAGGTATCAGAGTAAAGGGGGCTGAATACAAATACTGACACTTTTCAAAATATTATTTGTAAAACATTTTGAAAACCATTCAACATTTTCCTTTTACTTCACAATTATGTACTAATTTGTATTGTTCTATCACATAAAACCCCAATGAAATATATTTATGTTTGTGGTTGTAAATTTCAAGGGGTATGGGTACTTTGGTAGGCACTGGAAATGTTATTCAGTCTTTGTTAACACTAAAGTGAACAAGACACACAATATGTTGCATAATAAATACAAGTAAAATAAAGTATATAAAATCTTTTCAAATTGCACAGAACTAGGTTGGACTTCTCGTTAGTAATTCCTTAAACAAAGGGTTTGGATAATAGGATAATAGAAATTTTTGTCCTGTCTGCTCTAAGCTCTGTCTGTGTTTCTCTGTGTGTGACAGCTATCAATGGCTACATGTTTGGTAACCTGCCTGGGATCAAGTTATGCCAGCACCAGCCGGTAGCCTGGCATTTGTTTGGCATGGGTAACGAGGTGGACGTTCACTCTGCTTATTTCCATGGAAACACACTGCTGGACCGTGGCCACCGCACTGATGTCCTAAGTTTGTTCCCAGCCACATTTGCGACAGCTCAGATGGTCCCTAAAGCCCGAGGAAAGTGGCTGCTGACCTGTCAAGTTAACGACCACTTTGAGGGTAGGGCACCTGACCTTTAACCTGTGTGTCACCTTTGACCCCTCTGCTCTGAGACTTTTGTCGCTGTGCAGAGTTTCTAAGGGGGGGAGTGCATTTTTGGGAGGTACCACACTGCTCTTTTGTCAGAGCATGATGTTACAATAGCCGAGCTTGTAGTATATCCTCTCTAAACAGGCCAGGTCTTGTATTTTAAGGCTGTGGAAAGTCCAGTGAACTCAGACCTGCATGAGCAACACTACTGTTTGTTGTATCATACCAGACAAAATGTAATTAATTTATTTATCTTAGAAATACACATTTGGTAGTTTTATATGCTCTGGTTCCTTTCAAATTCTGGAAAAATTAAACTAACCACTAGAATATTTTTTTTCTTATTGACCATTAAATCTGACCCTCTAGAGTCCTCAAGTGGATTTTTTAGCCTTCACTTTGCTCTGACTCTCAAGGTCAACAAGATTTTACTTTGTTCATGTTAATTATGGTCTGTGTAATGTGTATGTGTGTATGTTTTCATCCGTTTCAGCTGGGATGCAGGCCTTTTATGAAGTGAAGTCATGTGGCAGTGATCCAAAAACCACAGCAAAGGGCGGTGTTGTGAGGAATTACTATTTGGCAGCAGAGAAAGTCCTGTGGATCTATGCTCCTTCAGAGAAGGATTTAATCAATAATGTCTCCCTCACTGAGGCCAACAGGTGGGCATTTATTGTGAAATTACATTATGATATAGACATGTTCTTTATATGTCATCTTTTGTTGCTCTTCTTTCTCGCCTCCATTATTTGACACAGACTGCAGGCCACCCGGGTGTTTGCCCAAAGGGAATTTGTTGGTTTTGGGGGATGAAGGTGCAGGCCATTCTATGTTAATATCCTTGTTATGTGTTTGATGCGTTATGATTTGGTGCTGAATACGTTTTTAAAAAACTGAAAACAGAGATTAGTTACAAAATGAATGGTCTCTTCATCAGACCAGTTAGACCAAGAGCTATTCAAATTTAACTGTTTATTTCTACTGTGCCCAAATTTACCCCAAATTTATATTTATTTAGCACATGTAGTTGTTGCCTGTGAACATTTGCAAGGTTTACAAGTAATGTCATGTTTACTTAATATCTTTAATTTTACAAATCTTATAAATTCAAATGTATAGCATTTTGTCAGATTGAATATTAGCTATATGATGCAAGAGGAACTCATAGCCTTACAGCTATAATAAATGCAGAAGATGTCCAAATGGTTCCATCAGCATAATTCTCAACCCCTGTGTCAGCTGCATCATGAGTTCAAAAGTTGCAATTCGAAAGTGCAACCTCAGTAGTTTTGGAGAAGGAAATACTGACTATATAGATAATGATGAACTTTCTCTTTAGAGATGTTAAAACCTCTGAACAAAGTGCATGTGTACGTGTGTGTGTGTGTGTGTGTGTGCATGTGTGTCTACTTGTTGAGGCTCATTATACTGTATGCAATGTGGTCATGCCTGTGGTCTAGGAGTTTTGCGGTGCCTAGAATAAACAGAGCGGTGCAGTGGTTCACTTGTTATTGTGTCCTTGTTGAACTGGCACTGTGACATTTCTCTGGCTGTTTCTTCTGTTCTTTTCTCTGTAGCAAGACATTCCATGCTGTTGCTTCATCTAAGCATCGACTTCACAGCAACTCGTCTTCCTTCTTTGCTGTGCAAATCTCTTACGGTATCTTGTGTTCCATGTCCCCTTCTCCCACACCCCCACGCCCTCCTCTCACAGTTCATCAGAGATATTCTTTGGCAGAGATGGTGGAAGGATCGGAGGTCACTACATGAAGGTGATATACAGAGAGTACACAGATGACACATTCACCATCATAAAACCACCTGAAAATGTAAACTTAGGAATCTTAGGTAAGGCCTCAAACAAATTATGCTGTCTTATATGTGTAAGTTTTGTCTTTACCCTAGTTCTCTCAGTGACTCTTGTCTACAATGTTCCTCTGTATATGTCCAGGTCCAGTCCTGAGGGTGGAAGAAGGAGACACTCTGAGAGTGACATTCATGAATAAGGCTGATAGAAACTACAGCATTGAGTCTCATGGCTTGCACTACGACCAAATCTCTCAGGGAAGCAGCTATAAGGATGGTTGGTTGTGTTGCTACAGATACTCACTGAACCAACAAGAAACCAGACTAGTTATAAAATATTTATATGTATATGTATGGATGCATGGATTTCAGGGCTGAACATAAATAGTAACAAGGGGAGATGGTTTATTTCAGTGAATATACACAGAAGCTGTTGCAATTGGTTAACAGTTCAGATTCAGAACTTCAGAGTGTGAATGAATCGGTGCACAAACTTTGCCAGAATACATTGCCAGAATACTACAGCAGCTCTATTTATAAAGCAAATAATGCTTCATAAAGAGTCAGGCAACATGTTTTTATCTATTTCCAAAAACAGTAGCACAATCACAGGGAGCTTTTTAAGTCAATATTTTTTTGTATGTGACGATCAGATTTAATGAACTAAATAAGTAGAACAATGCTTAGCACACGTGCTTACTCAAAAGAATTCATGGTAAGAATGATCAAACAATCCTTTTGACTGCTGTCTGTGCAGATGAACAAATGTTTGGCATGATGCCCGGATCCCATGTTGGTCCAGGAGAGAACTTCACCTACACCTGGCAGGTGCTGGATGGTCCATCGTCATCTGATTCTCCCTGTATCCCCTACCTGTATTACTCTGCCACTGATCCTGTCAGGGACACCAACTCTGGATTAGTGGGCCCTCTGCTCGTGTGCAGGAGAGGAACGCTGGGGAAGAAAGGAAACCAGGTGCTGCTAAACTATCCACTTACAAACTAAGTCTTCGATACTAAAACAAACAAAAGAAAATGCTATATTTAAAGCATTTCTAACACTTAAATGTTTAGTTATTTGTCAGTTTTATCATTATACATGACCAAGTTCCTTTTAAGTTATTTGTAGCAACAGAACATTTCGTAGGTAAGAATAGTTGCTTGCATGTTCAAGGATATAAGAGCTGACAACTGCTACTTCCACCTACACATTCTTACTGCTTTTGCATGTGCATTCTTTACCCAAGGATGTAGATAAGGAGTTCTTCCTTCTGTTTTCTGTTATGGATGAAAACATGAGCTGGTATCTGGAGGAGAACATTGAGAAGTTTGGCAACAAGGAGACAAATCCATTAGAAGAAGACTTCGAGGAGAGCAATAAAATGCATGGTAAAGACTGTGTGTGTTCGTACCTCACTGCCTGTATTCACTGTACTGGATTGTAAGTGGCCTTTCTAGTATTTGTTATTCTTACTGTACATTTCTGTTTATATCTCCCCATCAGCTGTAAATGGTCTCATGTACGGAAACCTTGTGGGACTGGAGATGTGTGCCGGGGACAAAGTTAGATGGTACACCTTTGGGCTGGGTACAGAGGTGGACATACATGGTGTTCATTTCGAGGGGAACACCTTCCAGAAGCAGAGCACAACACGTGACACCATCAGCCTATTTCCTCACACCACTGCCACTGTGACCATGGAGCCAAACAGTCCAGGTTAGTCATTTAGTTTTATCTAAATTTAGTCTGTTTGCATAGACAGAGAGAATAGATTTTAAGCAACCTATGTGACGGTTTCATTGTGACTGTTCCACCCACTTGAGAGCAGGAAATAACTGTTTTACTAAATGTCAAAAGAAGCAGGCATTTAAAGTATTTGTATTGTCCTGAGAGATGTTTGAGGCTTCACCATCACAGATTTAAATATATTAAATGTGTGAATGTGTTCATCCCCTCCGTTTAGGGTTAGAGGAATTAAGGTTTACATTTCAGTGACTTGAACACTGTCACAACCTCAAAAATTAAAACAAGCAAGAAAAGAGTTTGAGCCAAGCCACTAACTGTTAGTGATTTACAGACAAAAAAAGAAAAACACCATCGCGTTCTAAATGCTCTACATGCAAGTATATTTAATATCAAACTGCACATCATTCTGCATTGTGAGTCTCACAAAATGACAAATGAAAAGATGTTTCTGTATAATGAAGGACTTTAAAATTCATCCAATAGCACAAAACTGCTAGTATATCTATCTAGATTGATATAGATCTGTGTTTACACACAGATATACTTTAAATGCACAGAATGCAACAATGGTGTGACAATATACAATCTGTGTTTGTATATTATTGTATATATATGTGTGCATGTTTCATGCATGTGCATTTGCAAACCAAAAATTTGCAATAGGGGTTTTCCTATATCCACAAGCAGAAAAAAGGTTAAAGTGGCTGATTTTACGCAAACTACAAGTGCTCTTTGTTACTTTAGATGGAAGTCAGTGAACGTTCAAATTACATTCATCAATATGCTTTTGGTGAAAATGACTTAAAGTCATTCAGACATAGCAGGAGCAAGAGGTAGAGTTTATCAGCAATTGTAAATTCAACCATCCCAAATAAACCACTAAAGCATGTTCAGAGAGCTAGAAAGCAAATGCTACGTGTGTGTCACAGTTTTGTATAAGGACGGACCCAAATGAAGAGACGGTGAGAGCGAGTTAACAGATAAACGGGTTTATTAATCAAAAGCTAAAGGGTTAACAGAAATTTGCTCCTGAGAGGAGGACACAAAAAAACATGACAGGTAGCAAACATTTAAACACGAGGATAAATGGCAGAGGTAACTAAACTGCATCAAAAAACAGAACAAACCAAACCTCGGACAGGGAACAGAGTTCAAAAACAAGAACCAGGAATCCAAAAACAGATGTCAGGCAAACCGAGGACCAAGGTGCACTGCCCAAGCGTTAGACGGGGATCTAGCAGGGGACTGTGGGGAGAGCTGGGTTTAAATAAACTAGGGAACAGGTGAAAACAATCAGAATGATTAACAAATCATGAGTCAGGTAAAAGAGGCTACAAAATAAAAGTCCCGGGAAGGAAGCGGAAATGAGGTCCAGATCCTGACACAGTGGTGTGTGTTTTAGCTGTCGCCGCCTTGAGTAAAGCCACAAACACGACCGCTCAGATGTCTAAAGTTTTTAAAATGTCTTTTCATTCCCCTCTCCAGGTGTTCATGAAGTGAGTTGCAAAGTAACAGATCACTTCTTAGCTGGCATGAGGCAGCAGTACACAGTGAACTACTGCAAAGGACACCCAATGACGCACACACACACAGAGCCGACCAAGGTTGTGCAGTATTTTATCAGTGCTGAAGAAATAGAGTGGAACTACTCACCCAGGAGGAGCTGGGAGCTGGAAAAGCACAATACCACATTAAGGGACAGGTGTGTGAGTAAGATAAATACTGGATGGTATATTTCAATGTTGCGATTAGTTATGTAGCTTATTACTGTGTATTAATAGAATCACACTGGTACGTCTCCCAGTCCGGGCTATATATTCTTAGGGAAAGAAAAAAACAGGATTGGTCCACGCTACAAGAAGGTGGTGTATAGAGAATACACTGATGGCACCTTTAAAACTCCGAAGAAACGGCAACCAAACCAACAACACTTGGGAATTCTGGGTAAGCTTAGCTGCACTTCATGTTATCTTTATCAAGGAAAGACTGAGTGATGCATGGATTTCCTTTTCTTCTATAGGTCCAATAATCAAAGCAGAGGTGGGAGAGCAAATAGTGATTGCATTCAAGAACAATGCCAGACGACCATACTCTATTAGCGCACATGGAGTTAAGGCCAGTGGTGCACACATTCCTGTTAAACCTGGTGGGAATGAAATTTCAATCAACAATTTAAAAACAAAAATGAATGTAACAAAAAGATTAGGCTACAAAGCAGTGGCTTTTCTCCGAAGTAATGGAATTGATTAATGGGTTTGTTGTGTGTTGTTCTACTGTCTTCAGGTCACATACTCGAATTGACATGGGATGTACCTAAAAGCTCTGGTCCAGGGGACTCAGATCCTAACTGCATTTCCTATGCCTACTACTCCAGTGTTGATTTTATTAAGGTACATAGGTACACGTGTGTGTGTGTGTGTGTGTGTGTACACTGCTGAGTCGCATACTGTTATACACACCACTGTTGTGAGCTTTTATTTAAATAAATGGTTTAAAATGCATTTTTTAAGTAAATGACCATTTAATGCTTCCACTTAAAGCCCCTACATTCATTATACAATATCACAATAGCATGAACTTTTTCCATTTTCCACAAATGTACCCAAAACTTTATACACATATATACATACACACAGGATATTCTTTTGTTTGTGCTCAGGATCTGTACAGTGGTCTTTTGGGGCCTCTGGTGATATGCAGGCCTGGGACTCTGGGGCCTGGTGAAGGGCCCGACAGGCAGAGGAACGATGTGGCGAAGGAGTTTGCTCTGCTGTTCATAGTGCACGATGAAAACCAGTCCTGGTACTTGAATGACAACATTAGAACGTATCTTGGCATTGACCCTGCTACTTTTGTGACCGATGAAGACTTTGAGGAGAGCAACTTAATGCACGGTAAGATATAGGAGGAACAGGAATAGTATTATGATAGGCTAAACATTAGAAGGAAAGGAATAATGCGGAAACACAAACTCAAATATAAGATTTTCAGTATATGATACAATATAATACTTGAAACAAACCATCATAAAATATGTAATGTTCAAACATACTAGGAAAATGCAAACCGAGGCAGATGGATTCCAGTGAAAGTCAAAGGATTGTTGTTCCTTTTACACATCTCGCTGTTCTTCGTTTCTGCTTCCCATGTGCGATGATGCGAGTGTGTCATAATGTCTAGGTCACCGTCTGTTAAAGGTATCAATGGAATGCTGTATGGTAACCTCCATGGTCTGGAGATGGTACAAGGCCAGAAAGTGGACTGGTACCTACTGGGCATGGGCAGCGAAGTAGATATGCACACGGTTCACTTCCATGCTGAGACTTTTACCTACAAGGTAATCTTCACCATCACAAGTGGTTGGCATAAACCACTTTCCGTGGTTTTGCAGGAAGTTTTTCACGAAGTTCGTTGCTAATTTCCTTATTCTCTTGGCTTCGTTAGACAGATCGTGTGCACCGTGCAGATGTGTTTGATCTCTTCCCTGGGACTTTCCAGACTGTTGAGATGGTGGCTGGTAACCCAGGGACCTGGCTGCTTCACTGTCATGTGACTGACCACATCCATGCTGGCATGGAGACCACTTTTACTATCAAAGGTGTATTTGCGTGTCCGTGTAAAGGCTTTCTGCACCAGAATCATACATGTGTTTAAAAATAAAATGTTAAATAGCCCATTAAAAGGAAAATGTCTAACATTTCACTTTTTGTGCTTTTCAATTTCAGAAAGACCCTCACATGGTAAGTATTTTAACATTAAATATCATTAAACATATTACATTTTAAGGCAGTAGATGAGGATGGCAGATTTCTGGAAATGTGTTTGTGGTAAAAAAAAAAAAAAAAAAGGTAGATCATTCACATAACACATCCCTCCCTTTGTTCTGACTTCATTTTCCTTTCAATGTTTTGTTTCCTTTCACAGCTCCAGGAACTGTAAGATGCATAAAAACACTGTTGCTCTCACTGGTACTTAGTCTCATGGCTGCAAGTTTACAGCACTGACTCAGACACGACTGTGTGTGTGTGTGTGTGTGTGTGTGTGTGTGTGTGTGTGTGTGTGTGTGTGTGTGTGTGTGTGTGTGTGTGTGTGTGTGTGTGTGTGTGTGTGTGTGTAATCACAGCAGTGATCATTAACTGACTTAAAAATCCAGGGACAAAACCACTGTTGCAGTTCTTTGTGCAGGTGGTTATATAGGAAAATATCAAGTAGTGCTCAGGCAAAAATCTTATCCACTGTATGATATTGTAGAAATGCTTTATATATTTGTGGATTGTTTCTGTGTCGTTCTGTTTTTTCTGAGACATTGCACTATGTTGGATGTTGTTTGTTTTGCTGGACTTGCACAGCACTGCTGTATCAATTATTTGATTCAAGATATGGATGTGTAATAAAGAAAACTATTCATTCGTTGCTTGTGTATCCTCGTCCCAAGCTGTGCAGTGCCGGTCCCATGCCCAGTAGAAATTATGCCAATCCACATACCGACAAATGATTGGCTGTGGCGACCCTGAACTCACAGGATAAGCCGAAAGGAAAAGAAGATTCATCTGTGTCGTGCCCCAGAGGTCATTCTGGCAATGATGTAGTTTTTCTTTCAATTCAATTCAATTCCACTTTATTTGACTTCTAAACTTATACTTTATAACTTTAAAAAACTTTTAAACTTTTAAAACTTTTAAACAACTTTTAAATTCACAAAAAAGTAATCTCAAGGCACTTTACAGAATAAAGTCAAGACTATAAAGATAAACAATTCCCCACCAAGGCCTCGGCAACAGCGGAGAGGAAACACTCCCTTTAACAAAAGAAACCTCTAGCAGTACCAGGCTCAGAGTGGGCGGCCATCTGCCTTGACCGGCTGGGGAGAGTGGAAAGTGGAGAAAGAAAAGAAAATAGCAGCAACAAAACATCAGGAGGTTGGTGGGACCAATAGCTGTCATCATCATGTAACACCACAAGGTGGTGGTAAGTTACTTGTGCCCAGGACGATGGGTGAAGTTCTTTCATTTTTGCATGTGATCCTCAGCAAAATCTGTAGCACTGTTTAACTCCTTCATTTTTAGAAGTCACAGCATTGAGTTTTAAAGGCAAATATTTTTCAGAGATATACTGTTGTAGATTCTTTTCTGACAACTGATTTCCGTTTGACTTCGTAGAAGAAGTACGTAAAACCTTCACTCAGAGCACCAATACAACTGTAGACATGCTCCTTACTCGAAATACTCAAATGTTTAAGCATTTTATCAAGTGTGATACATTGTGATATAGTCACATTATCCATATGAATGAATCCATATGAAATCAATCCATAAATAACATTTTCATGTTGTAGGCGGTGAAGCCTTAGGTAGTTTAGTCTATGAACCAGTGGTTTCTGATAAAGACAAACCTTAGGAGTTGTGAGGTGACTGATGGAGGTAATACAACCTCAATTCTGAAAAAGTTGGGAAGATGTGAAACCGTAAATTAAAACAATGATTTGGAATTTTCATCCACCCATATTTTATTCATAATAAAACATAAATAACATTTTAAATGTTCAAACTGAAACATTTTACCATTTCATGGAAAATATCTCTTTTTAAATTCGATGGCAGCAACACGTCTCAAAAAAGCTGGAAGAGGCCCAACAATAAATGGCTGGAAAAGTAATTGGTTCAAATCAAAATCAAAAGCAGGAGCATTTGACAACTAATTAGTTAACTGGCAACAGGTCAGTAACCGACTGGGTATAAAAGAGCATTTCAGGGAGACAGAGCGTCTCTAATGTAAAGATTGGCAAAGGTTTGTCAATCTGTTACAAACTGCGTCTAAAAATTGTGGAACAATTTCAGAAAAATGTTCCTCCAGGTAAAATGGCGAAAAATCTGACCATCTATAGTATATAATATCATCAAAAGAGTCAGGAGAAACCTGTGTGCAAGGGACAAGGCAGAAGGTCAAAAGTGGATGCATGTGATCTTCGGACCCTCAGGCGGCACTGCATTAAAAACAGGGCTGAATCTCTACTGGACATCACTGCATGGGATCAGGAACACTTCCAGAAATCACTCTGATTCTGTGGTCATGATTATTGCGTGGGCAGTTTACACATCTGGAAAGACATCATCAATGCTGAAAGTACTAAGAGGTTTTAGAGGAACAAATGCTCCCATCCAGACAATCTCTCTTTCACGGAAGACCCTGTACAATTTAGCAAGACAATGCTGAAACCACATACTGCATCCCTCATAACAGCACGGCTTTTCAGGTCAAGGGTCCAGGTGCTGAACTGGCCTGCTGCAGTCCAGACCTTTCACCAATAGAAAACATTTGGCACATCATAAAACCAAAAAACCAAAAATCAAGCAACAAAGAGCCAGGACTGTTAGTCAGCTAGAATCCTGCATCAGACAACATTCCTCCCCTAAAACTCCAGCAACTGGTCTCCTCACTTCCGAGATATTTACAGACAGTTGTTGAAAGAGGATACTACACATCACAGGGTGATCACAGGTTTACCATTGTGATGTTTACCTTTTTTAAGATGTGTTCTGCCATCAAATAAAAAAATTTAAAGGAAATGGTAAAATATCTCAGTTTCAACATCAGATATGTTGTTTATGTTTTATTGTGTATAAAATATGGTTTGATGAGATTTGCTAATCATTGCATTTTGTTTTTATTTACGTTTTACACACCATCCCAAATCTTTGGGAATTGGGGCGGTAGAACAGTTACATAAAAAAGTTTGTTTTTTATTTCAATTCATGCCTTTTTGTAACATACTGAATAATTTGACCTTTTTCCTATTTGATACTTGACTGAAACCATGTGAGATGTTCAGGTTTGAAATCCCCTTTTAACAGAACTGGGATATTTGAAACGCAAAACAAGGTCTAAAACATATCTTTTAACAAGGTGACCCAAGCCGACCATTGTTTACCTCAAAATTACTGCCTAAGAACACTGCCCAAGTAAATGTATATAGGTTCTTTGTGTGTGGTGAGATTTAGCTGATCAGATCAGTAAATGATGTGTTTTGTGATTAGTTTAGATATAATAGATAAATTCGTGTGAGGCATCACTGTGAGCTCGTGGTCCATTAATAGCAGATAATCAAACAGTGTGATTAGTTAATCAAGGACTGATAGGTGAAATGCCGCATCAAAATGAATCATTTTATAAGATGGCAGATCAAAAATGTAAAAGTGGGTGTTTTTCTACCCTTAATCTGAGACATTGATCAGGTAACAGCACAAATTACCACATCAGTGTTTGTTAAGATAGACTTGTTGTTGGTCAATTGATGATTGATTTGCATAATGATTAGTTTCAGCATAGTACATGTCATGTAGACAATCAGCACTGTCTGAGTTGAATAACAGCCCAATTGTCAGTTTGCTGATGATATAACCACCTTAAAACATGATGCATCTACCCTTAAAGATGACTTTTATACAGTATGTAAGTATGACATTGCTGGAGGAAGATTTTTCACAATCTACCAACCCAAAAGCCAAAAACATTGCTACTACCACTCGTACCAGATCTATAAATGATTGTGACTTATTAGATTATCATTTAAAATTATTAAAATTAAAAAAAAAACCAAAACTTACATTTCGTCTTATTCAAAGGCAAAAGACCAAATGCTTAACGGCAGTAAACTACATTTAAACTTGGACGGGGTTCCAAGCTAATTCCAGAAACCAAGGAGGGAAATTTGCAAGTATAGGTAAATGAAACACCAAACCAAAGTGCAAATTGTTGCAAACCAATGGCTGCACAGTTAGATAACTGTAATAATAGATGTAGCATCACATTAGTAAAACCAAAATGACCTTACTAAAGCATTTATGGATGTAACAGACTTAAAGGAGTCTACCAGACTGGACTTAAATCACCTGCCTGCTTCCCCCAGTGTGAGTGTCTCTGAACAGACCTTAAACATAAGAAGGCTCATAAACAGTTTATGCAATAACTGAAACTAGGGAGTCTGCCTCCTGCTTTCCTTCAATAACAGCTATTGATCCAGACAACTGTTGACAGCCTTATCTGCACAAATCCATTATGTTTTTAACCAGACTTTGTTTGGCTTGATTAATCCTTCCTGCTCACCCAGTTCCAAATCAAACTTTTTATGGAGACTTTTATCTGATTTTCATTTTTATTCTAAGCCTTCAACTTTACTATTAGAGCACATTTTAGAAAAACACCAACAAACAATCAGAGCTGCTCCAGGCATGTAGACAAAGAAGTGTGCTGGTTGGCTGATCAGAGAGAGATGAGAGAGCCATTGGTCAACAGGGGGCGCCATGTTTAGGTAGCTTGAGTATATAAACTTTGGTTTTCTCATAACTGGTCACTAGTCACTGGTCACTTAGGCCAAGCAAAGTATATGTGGAAGAGGAGGCATCAGAGGTAAGGACATTTGAAACTTTGCTTTCATGTACTTTGCACAGCAGACTGAAACTAAATAAAGGTAGAAGTAGATTTGGTTTTTTTTATCTTAAATTAGATTCTATAAATTTCTATATATATCTTTGGTTTGTCCACTTCCCTGTTTTTTGAATGTCACAGATTGTGCGTAGGTACATGTACATTACAATGTGACACACACACGCACACACACACACACACGCACACACATGCACCCACGAACACACACACACACACACACACACACACACACACACACACACACACACACACACACACACACACACACAGAGGTTGGCTGTGTGAGCTGATTTGTTTATTGTTTGTCTGGTGACTCCTTTGTGCTTTGGATGCACCAGAGTAATTACGGAGGAAAATTGTACTTGGATGGGTCTGAGAGGACATGTAGGGGCTATGATGTGGAAGGCAGGAAGAGAGAGAGAAGGGGCCATGAGGTACAGGAGCAGTGAGAGACTCTCACTTCTCCCCAGTCCAGTTTGGACCAGTTTGGACCACATCAGAAGTCTGTAATGGCCTTGGCTGCTTCTTCAGTTATCAGTGATGTAAGGTCTTTGTCCCAGCAGCTGAGTGATGTAATAATCTTTGTACAATAGCAGGAGGGTTAAATATTCACCCCTGGTTTTACTATTAGTTTAGCTCTGTAGAAGCATTAACTCTACCCAGGTTCTAATTAGAACTGAGTTTATTGTGTGCATGCGAAGAATTTATAGATATCACTGATTTTTTCCCCCTTGAACCACAGCCAGTTATGAACAGTTTAGATTAAAGTTATTGGGTTTTATTTAGTGATCTAATAAAAACCATCCCGCCCTCCTTTGAGTTCAGTCATAGCCAAGTATAAAACCTCCCTCTTTCTCTTTTGTCTTTCTTTTCACAGATAAGTGATCCCTGATCCTTCATCTGGGGCATCAGTCAGCGGGGGCTGTCTCTGCACTTTCAGCTTCTCTGGTGTTTGTTTTGTCCTTTTCTCTTTCTCACTTTGCTTATCCCTCTGCTATCCCTCCGGTTCCTCGCTCTTCTCTGCCTTTCATTTCTGTTTCCTCAACCATGGCTCCAACTCTGGCCACGGCCTTTGCCAGACGCTGGTGGATGGCAGTGACTGCTATTATTGAGAACTTGCTGTTTTCTGCTGTGTTGTTGGGATGGGGATCACTCCTCATCATGCTCAAGTCAGAAGGCTTCTACTCTTACCTTTGCAATGAAGAAGGTGAGTCACAAATTTTGTATTTTTGTGTTGACAAAAGAATTGTGGACTAACAGTCTTTCTTTGCAAGAGTGAGGGTGAAGGAGAGTGCAAGTCTTCTTCAGGAGATGTAACTCAATGCTCCTTTCTTCTTGCTTCTGTTGCTGTTCTTAAAGAACAAAGGAGCATTTTCTGTGAAAGGGTCATAGGCTGTTTTCTCGGGACTCGGGAGAATAAACCTGATAAGTTAAATTAAGAGCAGGCAGGGTTGCAGGTAGACTAAGTGGTCCAATGTTAGCGAGTAAAAGGCTCCAGTGTCACCTAAACTTGACAGAGTATCACATTCTACTTGCTCCATGGAGTGTTTAAATTTACAGTGGCTCCAACTGAAGTGGCAGCAGGCTTTTATTGAGAGGCAACTGATAAACCAGTGATGGACTGGTTGTTGTGAAATCTCCCCGAGGGCCTCTTCTCTAAAGCCTCTTCTCTTTCCCAACCTATTTCTTATGCCACATTGATTAAAGTGAGGAAGGTGCTTTGTGTTTTAAAGTACAGACATGAATTAGATGCACACAGTTGCCCCAGTCAGGTTAGTAAAGAGTAAGCAAAAGGAATTTTGAGAGATGAATCAGGCCAGATTTATCCTTTGGTGATATTGTGTTGTGCCCAGTGACCTGACTGTGGTGAGCACTGCTGATCCCATTAACACTGGAGTATCGGTGGATTCACTCGTGTAACTAGTCTCACCACACATCTAACTTCTCTGACAGACTATTTGTAGGAGAATATAAAACCCCAAATGTATGCCACTATGTTTCGGTTAAGTTACAGAAGCCTCCGACATTACCTGAGACTTTGTTTGATCTTTGGACTGATTCAGTAAGAAAATGGAATCACAAACCTTTAGTTGCTCAAGCCTAATTCTAGTCAGGTTTACAAGAAAAGTATTTTATTATTAATAAAGTACTTGCTACCTATGATGCTGTGCAGAGAGGCAGCGCTACCAGTGAAATATAACTTAAGCATCCAGGGCTTCCTGGAAAGCTGCCACAGCTGTCTTATCTTCTCTGATGACGTAAGAGTGATAGCTCAGCTCTTTCAAGGCATGTGACATGTGATAGAGGGGACAGACAGATCCACATCAGGGTTTTATTACTGGTAATATGGACGTTTAAAGTCCACAGATAAAGGACTGGGAGACGACCGATAGCAAAGTGATGAACAGTAGAGATCTGATAAACAGAATGGTTGAATCAAAGATCACAGTGGTTGTTGTGTAGATTGGACTTTTTTGCACGCACAGCAGAAATATGAAGAGAATGGTTTAAGTTTGATTTTGTACGAGTGAGTGGTTGGTCTCAGCTGAACTTAAAAATGTGCTGTGTGGGATTTCTCAGTATTTATTATGTTATTTAATAGTTTTGGATACAGTTTAACTTTGCATAAACTCCCTTTAATTTAAACGAAGCAGGCTTTTCAGTCATTTTACTTTTTTATAATGTAACACTGAATGTTATGAGATTGAAGGGAAATGTGAGAATCTGTTCCTTCATTAACCACAGTTTTCTGTGTTAGTCTTCACCATCTTACTGGCTTTATGTTTCTCTGTTGAGATCACCTTTACCGCTTGCTGTCACTACATACATTTTACTGTAAGGTCACCAAGCAGCATATGTAAGACTGAGGTCTTTTTTTTATTTGGGCCAAACATCACCGTTTTACATGCACGGTCAGAGTGACTCTCTCTTAAACAGCTGCTCCCTTTGGCTTTTCTTCATAGTGGATAATGAAGTGTATGATCTGGTTTCCTGAAGATAACTTTGGCACTTTATTATGAAGTACGTCACAGTGTTTTACACAGAGATGCCACACACACACACACACACACACACACACACACACACACACACGCTTAACTCTTGTGACTACAAAAGTGCTAAGTGGCTGATATCACAGCAGTGTAAGGAAATGTGATCCAGAAACCATCAGCTCATATATGACCAATTCCAAACTGCTGCTGCCCTTTTTCCCCTACTTGGACTTCTCCTGGACTTTTGTTCTTTTCCACATTATCTCCTTGCAGGTGAAGTTTATTGCCAAAGCCAGCTTATCACTTTTTATCCTTCACATTCCAGTGTACTAATAAAATTCAAGCAGCATTTCAGTAAAGGCAGGTTAGAATCTTTCTCTGGATCTAAACTTTACAGGGGCACAAATGTGTATGTGTGTGTTTGTGTCTTTCTGCCCCTGCTTCTTTCTGCATGTGCATTGTCAAAGCTGCTGAAGTTGGAGCTGCCAAGTAGAAGGTGTAGAGGAAGACCAAAGAGGAGATTTATGGATGTAGTGAGAAGTTGAAGTTAGTTGGTGTGAGAGAAGAGGATGCAGAGGACAGGGTTAGATGGAGGCACATGATTCGCTGTGGAGACCCCTGAAAGGGAACAGCTGAAAGGAAAAGAAGAAGAAAGAAGATTTCTGCATGTGCCTTGTCAACATATGGCCCCCACTGTTTTGGGGTCCTGGAATAGGCAGAGCTGCCACGGTCTAATTTGATCTGCATGACAAGAAGATATAAGAAGCCATATAGTGAAACACAAGGCTGAACTCATCCTTACACATAGGATTATTCACAGCACTCTGCCTTTGCAGACGATGTTCTTGTTTGTTAGTATTAACCATTAACATGCATGATTTCTAAACAAAATGAGTAACCTAAACCCTCTCAGTTCTTCCGACTGACGTGCCTCTCGTGGCTTTTACTTTCTTATCCAAATCCAAAATGTATGTAACACCATGTTTTCTTTCATCGTGTTTTTCAGGTAACAGCTCCAGCTATAATCTGTCTCAGCCCGTGACAACACAGACACCCGATGATTATGGTGACTACTATGAGAGTGAAGCTGGCGTGGTTGGTCTAGGAGATGGGGTAGAGATGAAACCCTTGGTCCCCGTAGATGGGCAGGTGAGGATGAACGGCTGGCTCATCTGTAAAGAACAGGATGAGATGTTGAACCTGGCATTCACGGTGGGCTCCTTCCTGCTCTCAGCCATCACACTGCCACTGGGGATCGTCATGGATAAATACGGGCCTCGCAAGCTACGACTGCTGGGCAGGTAAGAGAAGAGCTTATCCAGACTAACCATGCTGGTATTTCTGGAGAAGCAAATGTAAATGTAATTTTTCTTTGATGTGAAAATGCTGGTCACCCTCATTACCAGGAAAATGAGGGAGAAATCTCAAGAACAAATATCTCAAATACAAGGACAAAAATCATCTTCAAAGATAAAAACTACACTGTAGCTCACACACTAGCTTAGTGTTTTAAAGTTAGTAATGTTACGTTTCAATTTTCATTTGCAGTTGTTTGACATGATCCTATGTTTTCAGTACGTGCTTTGGGTTGTCCTGCCTAATGATTGCCTACGGAGCCTACCAACCTAATGGTAACAGTACTTAGGTGTCCTTTTTCTTCACTGTATTTTCAACAGTGTAAATAATTAATGAACTTTCATTTGTGTCATTTGCAGAACTCTCTGTCCTTATCTTCATTGCCTTGACTTTCAATGGCTTTGGTGGCATGTGCATGACCTTCACCTCTCTCACAGTAAGTTTAGTCACAGTTGTGTGTCCTGCAGAATCTTTGCAAGTGCTGCATAGTGTTTATCTAAATGTGTATTTTCCGTCTTCAATGGCCCATTATTGTAGTTTGTTGGCTCCTCATCTGCTCTCCCTCTCCCTTGTCTGGCATTCCACCCAGTCCCCCGGTTATTTCTTTTAGCTTCCTACTCTGAACTCTGTGTTCCATTTGACAACTGGGCTTAGTGGTGCTTTGTTTTGCTTAAATTACATTTTTTCAACATAAATTTGTAAAAAATATATTATTTTTTATGCCTATAATCTCTGAGGGCTTGGTGAGCTAACTCCCACCATTCCTTTGCATTCTTTACCTCCTCTTGTTCCTTTCATTTGCCATCAGTTCTGCATGTTGAGAATCACTCCGGAGCTATGGGTTGTACCCTGGTGATGCTGTTCGCAGCTCCAGTAAATCTCTCAATAAAGCAAACCCTTTCTATAGCACCAGGAGGCCTTACTGCTACATCTGCTGTGTCGTATTTGTTGCATCCACCTAAATCTCTCATTAGTTAATGTACCACATTTCTAAAACCATGATTTAGGGCTTTGTTTGCTTCTTAGGTACTGCAGGGCTCAGCCCATGGAAAAGTCTGTACAACTCCCCCCGAACCCTCTTACAGTCTGTCTCCTTAACAACCTGACATACCATAATTGAAAGCCTTGGTGTTGGTTTAATGATTAGACTCTACCTTACTCCTTGACTCCTTTCATCATGACTCTGCCTCAGACCTACAGGCATTCAGTCTCAGCTGAGGGGTGTTGGGTAACACTCAGCTGCCCTCAGCAGCCACCTCTGGCACCTTTCCACCCCAGTGTTTAAAAATCTATTGAAACCGTTTTCCTCCTGATGATATCAGAGCTGTAACTCAGGTGCTTTATTGTTCCCACTTTCTCATTGCATCAGACTCAGACACAAGCACACACGTAAGCCTCAGCTTCCTTACTGTTATGTAATTGAATGTGCTTGTTGTTGTAAACCGAGAAGCTTGTATACACCCTTGTGTTTTAATGTTCCTTCTCCCACTTTCTCCCGTTTTCTCTCTCAACTCTCTCTTGCCTCAAATGGAAGTAAAACACAAAGAAGATGCAGAGCTTAGTATTCACCTGTGTCACTAGCTTCTATCCTTCCCTGCATCTCTTTTGTCTCCCAGTATCACCTCACCTTAGCGCCTGCCTCTGATTGTCTCAGCGCTTTTTAATTTGTCAGTGCTGCCTTTGTGTTGTGTGCTGAACAGCTGTGTGTCTTATGTGATGCTGTTTGATCTTGCTGTTACCTCGGTTCCATGTCACTTGTGTTTTGTTTTTTTTATTCTCCAGTTCTTTCTCTGGAGCCATGTGCGCTTGCTAATTGGTTCCCCCTGTCCACTTTGACCCTGGTGTGAGTAGGCACCATCCTAATAATCTGTGCCTCAACTAAAGTTTACAGCAATGACAGAGAAGCTGAGACCACTATGGTCTTGGCTGCAGCTGTTTAAACTCTATTTCCATTTACAGTGAATTGGATCTCACTTGCTAAGATCGGGTCTTGGTCAGTGTCTTTTGTTCTCTCTAACCTTCTCTCTCTTTCTCTCCTTTCAGCTGCCAAACATGTTTGGGGACCTTCGTTCCACCTTCATTGCCTTGATGATTGGCTCATATGCTTCCTCTGCTGTCACCTTCCCTGGTGTCAAGGTAACTATGGACCTTCACAGCTGCAGATACCTGTACTGGCACTTTAGATGGTTGTAGTTAAGTGTAATCTAGACTTAACCAAACCAACATGTTAAAAAAAAAGATGCCTTTTTTTGTCATTACACAGCACTAGTCCACAATTCAGATCAATGCAGTTCAATAAAGTCTTACAATAGCTAAAAAGAGTATAAAAGTATAAGGTATATGAGGTATTTTAAAAGAGCCAAGGCACCAATGTGGCAATGTCAGGCTTTTGTTTAAGCTCTGTTTAAGTGTTAAGTGCCAGATTCTTCTGTTTTATCAACTACTGAGATATTCTGTAGATTTAAATGTTTGAATTTTCTATCACTTGTGTGATGTCCCCAGGTGATCTATGACCTTGACATATCCTTTATCACTATTCTGGTCGTGTGGGCGGCTTGTGCTGGACTGGTGTTTCTGAACTGCTACTTCAACTGGCCACTGGAACCGTTCCCTGGACCAGAGGACATGGACTACACGTTAGTACTACAGATACACACAGTGGCACATAGACTCCAATGAAAGCTAAAACCTCACATGTCCAAATACAAGCTCAACTAGGAGCGAATGTAACATTTTGTAATGCATTTCCCACACACAGGGCCAGTTTTCTCAGAACACCTTTCCCACTGATCCAAAAGCAATTTTGCAATAATGTAGTGATCACTAATCAAAAAAAGGCTTGGACCTTCAAATGAAAAATGAAGTAATAATAGTCACATGTATGTAAGTTGCCATATGGCGTGGTCATTACCACTGATGCAATTAGACGAGGTTAAAGTCTGTCTGCTGATGATTGCACTAGTCAACAAAACTCATGCCCTGGTTGATCCTTGTTAATAAAACATTTTTGGCTCACTGGCTTGTTCAGCAGAAAAGCTTTCCAGTAGACTGACTTGCACAGGACAGGATCTAGAACTTTCCGCCTCAGGAAGACATACTTTTTACTGTAGCACTGATGGCAAATGAAAGCTACATGATGTTCAGTCAGTGGTATATCTGTTTTCTATATGATCTATTTTCCATTTAGCATACTTACATTGTTTTTATGCTATTTCCAACTGACCCCATCCCTTGTCACCTGTCTTCTCTCCCTCCTTCCTCACACACTTTCCTCTTTCTATTTTTCATCCTTCTCTCCTTCTGTAATTTCGCAGTGTGAAGATCAAGTTCAGCTGGTTGGGCTTCGATCACAAAATCACAGGAAAGCAGTTCTACCAGCAAGTGACCACGGTGGGCCGTCGTCTCAGTGTGGGCAACGCCCTGAAAGAGAAGGAGCTGGCTCCTAAGGATGGCAACACACTCTGCCTCTCCACCATGGACCTGGAAGTAGAGTGCAAGCCGCAGGGAGAGTGTAAGTCAGGGGAATCTAAAATATGCTGCCCCAACTTTTTTAGTTAGGACATTAATTTATAAAAAAGGCCCGTTATTGTGCTGCTCACTTTACCGTGTGATATTTATCCCCGTGTCTTTTTTGTCCTCTTCCGCAGCTCAGTCATTCTTAAAAAGTATCACCAGCCCGATCTTCCTGCTCAGTCTGGTGACCATGTCTGTCACTCAGCTTCGTCTCTTGTTCTACATGGGAGCCATGAACAGTGTCCTGGAGTCACTCAGTGATGGAGACCTCAACATAGGTGTGTACATTTAGATACAACCTGAAGAGCATATGATGGTTTAAAGAAAGACCCAAGAACACTAACGATGAACATATCAGTCATCTAATATCTATTTTTTGGACTATAGCCTTATTAAAATGTTTTTTGGTTCTTTAGAGACTCACAATACTTTACCAGGTTAACAGACAAGTAGTGGCGTAATGGAGAAAACATGTTTACTTACTTTTAAACAAAGCCACAATCTTTCTCTAACCTGACCCACTTTTTAATCCTAATCAGTTTAGTTGCACAGGAACCCAATTTTTAGGAGACTGGGTTGCTGTTTGTGTAGCAAACCTCTAGTTGTTGTTTTTGCTTTATCTAGAATCAAGTTGTTTCTAGCTGAGTGTCTTATGACTTTGATTGATCAGTACCTTTGATTTGTGACCTTTGATTTTTAATTGACTTTTCAGTGGAAAGAATGGAAGTTGGTAAGCCCTAAAGTGCACCGTTGTTTTAGTAGATTAATGAAGAATTAGACTGATACTTCACACTTTGACCTCTAATCTTATACCCGTGTGCCATCACAATCTAACACTGTGCTAGATCCACTATCCTTACTTTTTTACCTTTTGGTTGTTTCATCATTTGACCTTGGCTGCAGCCTTTCACTTGTCATTCAGCTTCAATTCGAAACTGCCAGGTGCCATTTGTTGCACTCATTAACTAAGTTTGCCCTTCAGCACCAGCAAATAGTGACAAATCATATGAGCTGTTTCACATGATGCACTTTTGATTTATCATTGTTCCCCTGGCCATAAATACCCCTTATAATGGCATCATGTTGACTTTTCTCATATACCGCAGAATGGCTCCACTGCCTAAGACTAATAATTAACTGTACATCATAGTCATTAACCAGGTTACAATTAACCAAGTAGAGAAATCCTCCATTTTAGTCTTCTCTTCTATCATTCCCTCTAACTTCTTCTCTTTCACAGCCTTTATTATTGCATTATATTTTTTGTTTTCTTTTCTAAACTTTCTTTTTCTTCTTTTCTGATGCCTCACTCAGTGAGCCTGTACTCCTCCATCTTCGGCGTGCTGCAGCTGCTTTGTCTGATGACCACTCCTGTGATTGGTCAGATTATGGACTGGAAGCTGAAGGACTGTGATGACGGAGAAAAAGAAAAGGAACCTAGCAGCAAGTGAGTAGTTTCCCCTGATTGCCCCTAACCTCTTTCCTTTTAGAGATCCAGACATGATTGTAATATGTGACAAATGGAACCTAGGAATTAGTCAACAGTTTTTCAACATGTTCTTGTTTTAACCACTAGGGGTGAGACAAAGAAAAAGCGCAGAGACCGAAAGACCCAGAAGGTGACCAATGCCTTGCGAGCATTTGTCCTCACAAACTTGCTTTTAGTTGGATTTGGGATCACTTGCCTGGTGCCCAATCTACCGCTGCAGGTGAGTGGTGGATAGTCAGAGAAACACACAGGCCATCGCTGTACTGTACTTCAGAGAAACAGCTGCCTTGCTAAAAAGTGATCAGTGTTTCTGCACGACCTTCAGTTTTTTTTTAAAGTTATTGATTAGCTGCTTTTTACAGGTTGTTGACAGAAGAGAATATCAGTTATGTTAAAGTCAACATGGTTGTTATTTCTGTGTATTCACTGTTAGTCATCCAGTTTCCAAAACTAGATGAAGATACACAATTGTAAAATCACCATGATGTCCTGTGATATGAATACATCCTTGCAATGGAATTTGAAAATTAAAGTAATAACTGGACAATATAGGGACAATATAGGGAACAGACTTATTTACATTATTGCCAAGACTTGAATAAAAAGACAGATACAACTCATATCTTTATTGTCTGTGTGAGGCTACATTTACTGTAAGAAGCATCAGCTTAGCACAAAGACTGGAAGCAGTGAGAAAGTTAGTCTGCCTCAGTCAAGGTAATTAGGTCTGACTATGAGCCATAGACTGGATGCAGAGTACACAAAACAACATATGGTGTTATAATTAGTCAAGTTTGGAGGGAGTGGAGATGGATTTTAGGTTAAACATTTGATCTTGTTATTTTTTACAAAGTGAAGAAACTTTTTTTCCAAACTGTTTCGTTAAGGCACCTATAAACTAACGGACTCAATCACCTTAATGTTTATTGATTTATTCTACTCTATTCTTCAGATTGTGTCATTTGTTTTACACACTGTGGTGAGAGGATTCATTCACTCTGCTGTTGGTGGTCTCTATGCTGCTGTGTAAGTCTCAATGTGCCACTATACTCACACCACACACATATCATCATCATCATCATCATCATCATCATCATCTTCTTTATGTGAATGTAGCTTTTAACCTGAGACTACATTTTCTCATGTCTCCCCAGCTATCCCTCCTCCCAGTTTGGTAGTTTAACAGGCATGCAGTCTCTGGTCAGTGCTGTGTTTGCTCTGCTGCAGCAACCCCTGTTTCTGGCCATGATGGGACCCCTCGGGGGAGACCCACTCTGGGTATGAATGGACACGCCATCAATCCGATTCACACACAGCTTAATTCCTCGGGCTTGGCTAATTCTGGTCTTGTATTTCAGGTCAATGTTGGACTTCTTGTTCTCAGTATGCTGGGCTTCTTGCTCCCCCTCTACCTAATCTGCTACAGACGGTTGCTACACAAAGAGCAACAGGAGAAAGAGGAAAACGCAAAGATCTTCATCAAAATTAATGGCTCTGACATCCCTGAGGCCTTTGTCTAGAGGAAAGTAAAAGCAAAGAGATGGAGAACAGAGTTTTCTTATTATGGAACATCCCGTGTTGTGTTTAAGTGCACAAAAGGCCAACAGAAAACCAGCATGTCACATTTAAAAATCTAATTGGTAAAACTCTCCATTGTGTACAAAAACACAAACAGATTTGTCCAAAATCCAAACAAGATGAATTGATACTGCAGTTGTCATGGAACATGTGAAAAGGAGAACAAGAGAGGAGAGACTGTGAAAGGAAGGAGGCATCAGCCCTCTGCATTCCCCCAAATCCTCTGACTTCTCTTTTTATGTCCTCAACCCTGAGCAGCACATTAGAGCAGCTCCGTCACACTTAAGACTGCTTTAACGTTCCCCATGGCAGCAGAACAAAGAAAAAGATACGTTTCCATCTGTGAAACCAGCAAGGCCGATAAATGTCACCCTCACAACCAACCTCACCATTATTGCTGAGGGATTGTGACATTCTATAATGACACATCTTTTCTTTTTTCTTCAATATGTTGACTTTAAATTGTTTATCATAAAATATAAATTAGCATAATGTAATGGTGCTATCAATATCTGCATCAGCTGGATTTTGGGTTTTTTTGACTGAATTAGTCACAGGAAGGAGAAAAGAGTGTTTCTCTTTTGCTGGTGTTTCTCAGGCAAGTAGAAAAAGCAGTCATTAGGATTAATTCTTATTACAGTGTAACATCACTGTAGCTGACTGTTTTATGGGGCTGCATTCTGTAAGAGGAACGTCAAACAACCTGCAGTATGTTTTCCTAAAAGCAAAATGTTCATGTATATGTTTAGAATATTTATTTTATTTCCTTCATCATTTAGGTTCCTTTTTATACGTTTACCAGTTTACCAGGGGTCCCTTTTGGAAACAGCCTATTTGTTTATTGGACTATATACGCTATTAAACTTTTTCACAAAGTGGTGTAAATAGTCTCCCCTTTGCAGTAATGCAGCCGTTCAGTCCATCTACCTACTGTTCAGAGAAATGCAGCACTTTATCACACGTTGTTCACCCATCAAAGTTTCACACACATCAGCTAATGACAGCACTTTTCTCTTAAAGCTTCTCCTGAGAACTAGTCCCACTTTAACTTTTAACACCTTCTACCTTCATATGTGTATTTATTTCATTTTGCACACTAACTTCTCCACCATACATTTTATTCAATTTTTTAAATTTGCTGTGCTGCCAACTACACATATGCCTGTATACTATATTCACATAATGGTCTTTCTTCAGTCAGTGAAGATAATGCAGAGATTATTTTGTTATGCAGGCATTACAGTGTAATATTGTAAGAGTTGTGGTGGTTGAATAAAGATGTGCTGATCTCATTAACTGGTCAGTCGTGTTTTTTTTTTTTCACTAATCACCAATCCACATTATAGAACTTTGTGCATCTGTAGCTAAAATCTGTATATTCTGTATAAATCAATCCATTATCTATCCCCGCTTATCCTAATTTGGGTCACGGGGGGGCTGAACCCTATCCCAGCTGTCATCAGGCGAGAGGCGGGGTACAACCTGGACAGGTCACCAGCCTCTGTCAGTTGCACAGAGAGACATACACAGACAGACAACCATTCACACTCACATTCACACCTACGGGCAAATTTAGAGTCACTATCTGACCTGAGATGCATGTCTTTGCAAGCGGGGGGGGGGGGGGGGACATGCGCCAGCAGTGGTCAGTAATAACGGGTTGTTTCTGAACTGAGGGAATGTCACTAATATGAGGGACAGTGGCTTCTGAAGCTGCTGCTGGTGAAGACAGTTTACTGTTCCCGACCCCTAGGGTGTGCTCGGAGACAAAGTTCAAAGCAGCAAAATGAGACTCCAACCTTTTAAACACACTTTAAAGCTTTGAAGCTCATTCACATCATGCTCATTTGAATGATTTGACCATGCACTTGTAAATTATGGGATCAAAATGGTTTTCTCTGCTGTGTATTATTCACATAAATGAGACAAATGGAAGAAAATAGTACAAGGCTTGTGGGCTGCAAGAGTGACATCAAACAAACATGCATCGGGTACTGTGCCAGGGCACCATTATTACAAAGAGGCACTGTAAATTTAGGCCATTTAGGCAACCCTATAGCTAGATAAATAGATATCTAGATATTTAGATAGATAGATGGATGGAGATAAGGAGTGATAGCTTAGAGGAATAATAACCGGATGTTGACTGACGAATACAGATGTGCTATAAATACAGCAGCAATACACAGTTACATAATTTAGACTCACACGCACACTCACATCCCACGATCCTCAGGATGTGGGACAGGATTAGGGTCCTGTGATGTCTTGTCATCACATCACGTGCAAACACAATTGTATAAATCCTTGGGTGGTGAACCAAAATCTTGTTGTGGGACCTCCAGGGGTCCTTGACGTAATTATAGGTCAATCTGTAATTCGTATGTGGATTTATATTAAAATTCACATGTGTTGCTCTCAATATTGTTAGAAAACAAATAATTAGATGTCTAAAAATCCTTATAAAGTAAATACATGTCATGTCCCTCATCAGTGACACAGATCCAGTGCACAGGAGTGGGTCTGGAATTTCTGGGGGCAGATAATCACATTAGATGTGGGGACTTTGTTCAAAGGGCTTAGAGAGCTGACGCATCGTGCGTCTGTGCCAGCGGTGGTGGTCCCCGTGTCATGCCCATATATACTCTGATGTGAATAACTACGCTTCTCCGTCACTGTGACGGCGATGACGCAGAAAGTGCAGCACACTCATAGAAAAGATGGTTCACGGAAGCTGGCTTGGCCCACACCACGTCAGACACACTTTAACAGACTGTTTCTGTTGTTGTGCTTTATCTGATCTTTTGCTGTTTTATTTCAAAAATCCAACAAATGAATGTTATTTCTGTTAACTGCTGTTTTCTTAATGTTACATGGTAGTTTACAATTTGTGATTATTGATGCTCTTTGGACAAAATAAAATTTCATCTCAAATAGGCTACTGCTATTTTTATTATTTTGCAGGTTATGGGCTATTTACGGGTAGTTTTTGCCGTTGAAGGTTTTTTTTTTTACTTGTGCCTGTTCATTAATCTTTGGTGGCCATTTTCCTTCGTTGTGTGCATGCTACGTGAACCATAGCTACAAGAACCACAAACCACCCTGTTAGAACCATCGTTTTCTGCGTGCAGCTTGGTCTGCACAGGCCTCTGCGCGCAACAGCACCGCCGCGCCGCGGCCCCGATCAGGAAGTGAATGTGAAGAAAATAAGCGACTGTGGAGGTAGAATGACATAGAGGGGGAGAGGTGGGAGAGAAGCAAGCAGAGAAAGAAGAGACTAACGGAGGGAGGGATCGACCCTGGTTCTGGACCTGTATTGAGCTGCGTCCCTCTGGGATCCACTGCACGGCCAAAAATGCTCATAAAGGAATAGTAAGTAGCTATGGGAACAGGTGTGAGCGTGTGTGAGAGGGAAATGTGGGTTTTTCCGTGTGGGACTCGCGGTGCTGACATTGTGGCCAGTTGCCCGGGAGTGGAATTACAAGAATGGGGCCGCGGTGATGTCCACATCCCGTATCTGGTTGACTTAATGTCTGTCATCATTTTCATGTATACGACACTCCATCACGGTGAAGTGTTCACCGAATTAAGCGGCCGTAGTTGCATCAGCAGCCGGCGCAGGCTGTGCCCTTCACATTTTGCATCACAAGCCTCCAAGTAAAAATCGGGAGGTTTTCGCTTGGGCGAAAGCTATAAATCCTTTTGCTCTTGTGCTAAAATGACGGATGCTCGGGAGAAGCGCTGTTGTTGAGGCAGAAATGGCTGGTGTGAGCCGCGTCGGGCCGTGCCAGCGTCCGTGGCCGTGAGCCGCTCTGACCATGTTATTGATGCACGGTGAAGGTGAAACGGCTGATGGAGCATTCCGGCATTTACCTCTGGAGGAATGGAGATAGGTGGAGGGATGTTGGAGGGGAGAATGGGTGGGAGTGGGCACGTATGGGAGGTGGGTGCAAAGCGTTGGCAAAGAGATGTAGAGGCTTTGACGATCGATTGAGATATTTATGAGAATTTGACCGCTGGGCCGAAGAGACGGATCGGTTCTTACAAAGGGAAAGATGTGAGGATTTTTAACACGTTACTTTGTACAGGCCACGATGTACTGAGAGAACATCCGAGGCCTTCTCAGAATCTGCTGTAAGGCCGACGGATTTCAGTGGAGTTGGGATGATATTGGCCTCAGATAAAATACATATTATATTTAAGGAACAGGATGAAGGTCCCTTCATTTTAACGCTCTCAGCTGGTGTCAGTGTGAACCCCAGACAGTGACCCACCTGTAAAAAAGTGATCCCATGTATAATGCGACTTTAGTCCTTGGATCCTCTTTTCCATCAAATATATAAAAAAGTGTTTTTTATTCATTGTTTAAATCACAATTCTACCCCAAGAGCAGAGTAAATTGACCTAATTGTCATGTACTGGCAGCTGATGCCGAACATTTATCATCATTACATTGTCTTGACTTCTCACCGCATGTATTTATTCAATAAATGGCCCAGCACAATAAAAAAACCTCAGCGTCAGAGTGAGAGTGTGGCTAAAGATCTGAAGTGATTAGGGAGAGTCTGGGCCTCAACGGTCTGCCTGGAAATTAATTAAATCAGTCACGATTAAATGTTGAATGCACTTACACACTGTCAACACGTGGACACACAAACAGGCTTGTACATGCACACATGCACTAAGATACTATCCCAGGCGTCAAGAGACAGTGACTTGATCCATGTCCTGCTGCTGTTCAGTCAGGGTTTTTTGACTGAACCACTGACCTAAATCAGTCCTGGTGCACTTTTTTCCTGCTTCCATGTGGTTTAGCACTTGTGCCGTAATGTGAGAACCCCTGTGCAGTTTATGATGTGAGTTGGAGTGAAAGAGTGATAAAATGAGACAGAGAAAAGGCAGAAAAGACATGCAAGGCAGGACAGGTGTTTGTTTTCTGAAGCAACAGGAAGACACCTGATATTCTGACAAGAGCTTCAGACCAAGGGGATTTGCAGACAGCGAGCATTAAGGTGACTTTAGTCCTTGTTTTACCTTCTACTGAGTGTTTGAATTTTGTTCTGTTGAACATTTAATACACACTACAAGCTACATAAAAGACATTTCGAGACATTGTTGCAGTAAATACTTTTCCCAACAAACTGCAAAGGAATTGCTTATTGTAAAGAAACATAAAATGCGGATTCATATTATATACTGCCTTTGGATTTCACTCACTCTGTTTTACTGGCAGCATCTGGTCTCCCATCCAGTCTCTGGCTGGGACTCAGACCCAGATTACACTTTGAAGCGAGTGGGATGCAGGATTATGTGACTTTGGGTGTCAACAAAGCTACATACTGTATACATACAAAATGTAGACAAAAGAGGTGCTTAAGGTGCTGCTGCTGCCGTCTGTATACACAAAAGGGCTCCGAAATTGTGTGTGTGCAAGTGTTTGTAAAGTGAATGTTTCTTCACACATAATACTCATGTACATTAATAATTGGAATTACATAACCGAAGAAGTAAACCAACCCTGCATCCTCATACATGTAAATCTTGATGTTCGCAGCACTGATGACAGATCGCTGACTCACCAAGTGCAACATGCTGAACTGTTAGGTGGATGTTTTACCATTTTCTCTGTTTCACAGGGCCTGTTGCCACCTAGTCAAACTGTGTGCAAAAACAAATTTGTTCTGGGCTCCATCAGAAAAAGAGTTGGCATAGATGTCATCATCTTGTTGGCTGTGTGCGACTTATGTGTCCATTTGATGGCAAGCTCCATTTCCCAATACACACTCTTGTAAACATAGTGAAATAGAAAAATGGTCGAAACAAACAAAATATGGCTAAAAGCAAGATGGCACACAAATGACAAAGTGCTATTTCTGAAGGAATAATATTCTTTGAGTAGACTGTGTGCATCTGCTGTGTCCCCACAATCTTAGATTACATTGATTTAGTTGCATATATTTGAGGGAGGGATCCAATAACATCGATTGTTCGCCATATGCCTTCCATGTGTTCCTACCCACTACAGAGGATGCTGGTGTTCACCAAAGCTGTGACAACATCCGATGTTAGAAAACTGAACAGCTATAAAATAAAAAGGGAAACAGTTGAAAATGCAGCTGAAACATCAATAAAGAGAAGGAAAACAAACCACCCTGAAGGAAGTGCAATCAATTAGCTCACAGCGAGCTGGTTGGGACTGAGCAGAGCAGCATTTGTTGCTTTAAAAGAAGGTTAAAACAATGATGTAGTCCTCTGAAGAACAACGATGATATAATGTATAATTTAGTTTAGCTCTGATATAAAGTATAACATCTAGTGTAAAGTTTTCTAAATGTTTTTAGAAGAACTTCTCAGAAAAAAGGCCGAAAAGCCTGATGCCGCATCCCAGTTTTTGGGTTTGTCGCTTTCCTTGCTTCAGTAAAACATATCCTCAGCTTCTCCTCAAAATTAAAAAAGAATAGATCATTTGTTCTCTGCTGATGACTCTGCATCACAGTGTCAAAGTGAAATACAAGCTTTTTATATGTAATGACATGTTTTTTGCTCAGTATGAAATGTTACATTGATTCTCCTATGTTTTTGTTAATAAAGGAAACTGTGTGACATCATGGAATAGGAAAACAGTCTCATCATTTATATAAGACAGTCAGCTCTGCGCTTTGTAAAGTGAAATTCCTCCTAAAAGAAGAAACTTGTGAAGCGCTAACGTGCTACTGATTAGAGTTGACAGTCTGTTTGATCATGTACTGTTTTTATAACTCATATACTGGATGTATAACTCGTTACAAAAACTATGTCACCTTATTCCCACTTTACTGACGAGAGGCAATATCATGAAGCTGATACACATTTGTTAGATAATTTGTCATATTTGCATCAAGGTAAATGGTTAAGGATTTTAGCTTGTGTTGTCCGTGTCACAGGGTAATTCAGTTCACAGAGGAAGTTCATTATTTCCAATTTACAGCATAATAAATATCATATAATAATGGCCCCTGTCCTCTGTAAGTACAGCAAAACCAAACGCACTTTTTATTCATCAAGTATATATCAAGTCTATTCTCTGCTATCAATGTGTTATTGACTGAGGTAATAGTTTTAAAATAACTAATGTTTTACAGACAATGACACACAGCACTATCCATAATACAACAACGGACTTCAGTAGGTTTGATACCTCATGATTTGATGAGTAACTTTCCCTCTTTTTCCCTCTCTTCCAGCCGAGTGATTCTTCCGATCTCTGTGGAAGAGGTAGGTTTATGTTCATGTTCTACCACCGAAAATTGCTTTTTTAAATTTCCAATTACAGCAGTAATCCCCTTTGAAACTTGTTGTCTCAAGATATGTCGCAGCTCTGATGAACATCCATCATGGTAAATGTTTCAGCGACACAGTCTTTCATAGTCCTCGTCCTCTTTCTGTCTTTGTATCCCTCTGTCCCATGCTACTCTCATTTCCACTGCTTTTTGTTCGTCTATTCAGCCTTGCATTGTACTGAGTCACCTGAAAGTACTTCCATGACATTGCCCCTCGTCGACGTATTCAATCTTCACGCACACACAGTTTCACATACGGATTAACTTCGTGATAACCTGTGAGGGGAGTATTTCCTCTGGCATATGGGAGCTTTAGATCTACACATGTTTATTTGTCTTGGTTTTGTATTCATATCTCTACATAATGTGGGAGGTTTAATCTCAAACAGCAGGCCTGGAAACTGTTTCCCATTCAGCATTCTGTGTCACCACTGGAAAACTACTAAAGGAGACGTATTTTACTTAAATGTGATCTGCAAAGCCTGAAGTCAGTTGAGTAACATCCACATGTGCCCCCTCTGCCCTTCAATCGCATTCCTCTCAAGCCTCGTCCTCTCTGTCTCCCTCTCTGGAGCAGCAGTCTTCAGCTACTTGTCACTGCACAGATAATCTGCATTCATCCACATATTGCCTCCACAAAGACAGTGAATTAATCTATTTCAACAAAGATTTTGTTTGGGGGAATAACTGTTAAATGAGAGTGTTTCAGCTGTTTAGGGTTTGTGGTGATGCTCCCTGGGGAATTTACTAAATTGCATGAATACTGAATTCCCCGCTTGTTAACAGGACTCATCCTTTTAGCTTTATCTCTGTTTTATTTTTGTGAAAGTAAAAAGCTCTGCTTTTGCTGAACATGGAGTTCTGAATTAAACTTGTCTAATGCTGTTGCCCAATTGCTATTACTAAAATTAATGTGTAGTTTACATGTTGTTTTCCGTTTTTAAAATTACCTTGAGTACAAGAGGTCAAAAGATTCTGGTTCAACAGAGTCTGATACTGAAAAGTTTCAGTGGCAGAAAAGTTCACTGTCAGATCCAAAGAAATTGCTAAATTGTGGGTTTTGTCTGTGGAGAGCACTAGTTGATCCCAGGGGATTCTCATGTTTGTGAACATGCATTTGCATTTTACCAAATGAAAATTCATTATATACGTGGTATAGAAAAAAGTTTAATTTCTTTACAATGACTATAATAGAGTAGTTATGACTATATGGATATGATCCTTGGTCATGAGTGTTGGAAGTGTTGGAAGCTTTGTGCAAAGGT